>NC_091282.1:751669459-751982137 GCF_032444005.1 Ranitomeya imitator | reverse complement strand
TATATAAAAAAAAATAAAAATAGATAAAGATTATTATTAAAGATAGATTAATGGTACAAACATCTCTATCATCCTGCAGCCTTGCCTTTAACCCCTTTACCCCCAAGGGTGGTTTGCACGTCAATGACCAGGCCAATTTTTACAATTCTGACCACTGTCCCTTTATGAGGTTATAACTCCGAAACGCTTCAACGGATCCTGGTGATTCTGACATTGTTTTCTCGTGACCTATTGTACTTCATGATAGTGGTAAAATTTCTTTGATAGTACCTGCGTTTATTTGTGAAAAAAACGGAAATTTGGCGAAAATTTTGAAAATTTCGCAATTTTCAAACTTTGAATTTTTATGCAATTAAATCACAGAGATATGTCACACAAAATACTTAATAAGTAACATTTCCCACATGTCTCCTTTACATCAGCATAATTTTGGAACCAATTTTTTTGTTAGGGAGTTATAAGGGTTAAAAGTTGACCAGCAATTTCTCATTTTTACAACACCATTTTTTTTTAGGGACCACGTCTCATTTGAAGTCATTTTGAGGGGTCTATATGATAGAAAATGCCCAAGTGTGACACCATTCTAAAAACTGCACCCCTCAAGGTGCTCAAAACCACATTCAAGAAGTTTATTAACCCTTCAGGTGTTTAATAGGAATTTTTGGAATGTTTAAATAAAAATGAACATTTAACTTTTTTACACAAAAAATTTACTTCAGCTCCAATTTGTTTTATTTTACCAAGGGTAACAGGAGAAATTGGACCCAAAAAGTTGTTGTCCAATTTTTCCTGAGTACGCTGATACCCCATATGTGGCAGTAAACCACTGTTTGGGCGCATGGGAGAGCTCGGAAGGGAAGGAGCGCAGTTTGACTTTTCAATGCAAAATTGACAGAAATTGAGATGGGACGCCATGTTGCGTTTGCAGAGCCCCTAATGTACCTAAACAGTAGAAACCCCCCACAAGTGACACCATTTTGGAAAGTAGACCCCCTAAGGAATTCATCTTGATGTGTTGTGAGAGCTTTGAACCCCCAAGTATTTCACTACAGTTTATAACGCAGAGTCATGCAAATAAAAAATATTTTTTTTTCCCACAAAAATTATTTTTTAGCCCCCAGTTTTGTATTTTCCCAAGGGTAACAGGAGAAATTGGTCCACAAAAGTTGTTGTCCAATTTGTCCTGAGTACGCTGATACCCCATATGTTGGGGTAAACCCCTGTTTGGGCACACAGGAGAGCTCGGAAGGGAAGGAGCACTGTTTTACTTTTTCAACGCAGAATTGGCTGGAATTGAGATCGGACGCCATGTCGTGTTTGGAGAGCCCCTGATGTGCCGAAACAGTGGAAACCCCCCAATTATAACTGAAACCCTAATCTAAACACACCCCTAACCCTAATTCCAACGGTAACCCTAACCACACCTCTAACCCTGACACACCCCTAACCCTAATCCCAACCCTATTCCCAACTGTAAATGTAATCTAAACCCTAACCCTAACTTTAGCCCCAACCCTAACTGTAGCCCCAACCCTAACCCTAGCCCTAACCCTAGCCCTAACCCTAACCCTAGTCCTAACCCTAGCCCTAACCCTAGCCCTAATGGGAAAATGGAAATAAATACATTTTTTTTTATTTTTCCCTAACTAAGGGGGTGATGAAGGGGGGTTTGATTTACTTTTATAGCGAGTTTTTTAGCGGATTTTTATGATTGGCAGCCGTCACACACTGAAAGACCCTTTTTATTGCAAAAAATATTTTTTGCAATACCACATTTTGAGAGCTATAATTTTTCCATATTTTGGTCCACAGAGTCATGTGAGGTCTTGTTTTTTGCGGGACGAGTTGACGTTTTTATTGAAAACATTTTTGGGCACGTGACATTTTTTGATCGCTTTTTATTCCGATTTTTGTGAGGAAGAATGACCAAAAGCCAGCTATTCATGAATTTCTATTGGGGGAGGCGTTTATACCGTTCCGCGTTTGGTAAAATTGATAAATCAGTTTTATTCTTCGGGTCAGTACGATTACAGCGATACCTCATTTATATCATTTTTTTATGGTTTGGCGCTTTTATACGATAAAAACTATTTTACAGAAAAAATAATTATTTTTGCATCGCTTTATTCTCAGGACTATAACTTTTTTATTTTTTTGCTGATGATGCTGTATGGCGGCTCTTTTTTTGCGGGACAATATGACGCTTTCAGCGGTACCATGGTTATTTATATCTGTCCTTTTGATCGCGTGTTATTCCACTTTTTGTTCGGCGGTATGATAATAAAGCGTTGTTTTTTGCCTCGGTTTTTTTTTTTTTTTCTTACGGTGTTTACTGAAGGGGTTAACTAGTGGGACAGTTTTATAGGTCGGGTCGTTACGGACGCGGCGATACTAAATATGTGTACTTTTATTGGTTTTTTTTTTTTATTTAGATGAAGAAATGTATTTATGGGAATAATATTTTTTTTTTTTTTCATTATTTTGGAATATTTTTTTAATTTTTTTTACACATTTGGAAAAATTTTTTTTTACTTTTTTACTTTGTCCCAGGGGGGGACATCACAGATCAGTGATCTGACAGTTTGCACAGCACTCTGTCAGATCACTGATCTGACATGCAGCGCTGCAGGCTTCACAGTGCCTGCTCTGAGCAGGCTCTGTGAAGCCACCTCCCTCCCTGCAGGACCCGGATCTGCGGCCATCTTGGATCCGGGGCTGGAGGGAGCAGGGAGGGAGGTGAGACCCTCGCAGCAACGCGATCACATCGCGTTGCTCCGGGGGTCTCAGGGAAGCCCGCAGGGAGCTCCCTCCCTGCGCGGTGCTTCCCTGCACCGCCGGCACATCGCGATCATCTTTGATCGCGGTGTGCCAGGGGTTAATGTGCCGGGGGCGGTCCGTGACCGCTCCTGGCACATAGTGCCGGATGTCAGCTGCGATAAGCAGCTGACACCCGGCCGCGATCGGCCGCGCTCCCCCCGTGAGCGCGGCCGATCGGCTATGACGTACTATCCCGTCCAGGGTCAGATAAGCCCAGGGCACCTCGACGGGATAGTACGTCTAAGGTCACAGAGGGGTTAATGTATCTGCTGAATTTTTGCTAAATTCATTTGTTGCATTGTATTACTTACTGCTGTACATCCATGCTGGGGTCACAGGAGATATTATCGTGTTCAAGGTGTTAGAGCATATAGTTGCAGCCAGGCTTAGTGCCTTTGATCATGTAACCTCCCCTGGGGTGTTGGCCAATTGCTAATTTATCCCAAATAAGGACCCACAATCCCTCTCACCTGATCCTTTACCAGTCCTATAAATTTAGTAGCATCTTAAGGGGTGCACGTGTATGGGGTCAGACACGCACATTTCTGCAGCAAAGCATTACGCAGCTAAGCATAAAGACGCCGCTGTTATTTCAACGCCAGTTACTCATGGCAGGAGTCAGGACCCCACTCTATGTCACTGTCTCTTTTGGGTATATCTGCTGAGTAAGCACTTCTTATTACTTGGATCTAGCTTTTCTATTAACCCATCTTACTCCTTCACCATGTTTACCTATGCCCTTACAGTGTTTGCTCCACTAATCCTCTCTCTCCTTCACTATCACAAACCCCAGCACTCTCTAACCTAATAATCATTTCCCCTTCCCTCTTACCTCCCCACCTGTCCTCCTCTGCTGACCTGCTTCTCAACCTCAAATCTGTCCTAAGAAAACATAAAACAAGTCGGCCACTCTCTTTCTCCCACCTGCTCTCCCTTTCTCTGCTTTTCCTCACTGCGGGAGACATATCTACCAATCCTGAACCCCCACAGCTCATATCTCCCAGTACTACCCCCTCCTATCGCTCCCTGTCTAATATGAACTACCGCAATCTTTCCAACATAAAACCCGTGCCCCTGACGCCCACTCCCCTGCTCCCTCTCTCTGGAGCACTCTGGAATGCCCGCTCAATCTGCAATAAGCTTCACGTGATTCATGACCTTTTTCTCTTTCGCAATCTTGCCTTCCTAGGCCTCACAGAAACATGGCTAACACCCTCTGACACCGCCTCCCCTGATGCGCTGTGTTACGGAGGCCTCCACTTCACCCACACCTCTCGCACCGGCAACAAACATGGTGGAGGAGTGGGTCTTCTCCTTTCTTCTAACTGCACCTTTAACCCAATCCCACCTCTACCCTCCCTTATCTTCCCCTCTTTTGAAGTCCATTCTGTCCGCATCTTCTCTCCCTTCAACCTCCAAGTGGCCGTCATATACTGACCTCCAGGCCCAGCCACTGCCTTTATTGACCAATTCTCCACCTGGCTTCTTCACTTTCTCTCTGCTGACATTCCCACCATCATCATGGGTGACTTCAACATCCCCATTGATACTCTTCAATCAACAGCCTCCAAACTTCTGTCCCTTACCTTCTGTCCTCCGCAGCCATCCACACAGCCGGACATACATTAGACCTTGTATTCACCCGTCTCTGCTCTCTATCTAACTTCACCACCTCCCCTCTCCCTCTATCCGACCACCATCTGCTCACCTTCTCATCCCTGTCCTCCTCACCGATCATCCATGTCCAGCAACATGCGCACCCCCGCAGAAACCTTGCACACCTAGACACCCACACACTCTTTGACTCTATCCTACCACTGGCATCCATATCCTCACTCCAGGACACAGACACTGCCACTGCTTTCTACAATGCCGCTCTTGCATCAGCTATTGACACAGTTGCCCCTCTCGTCCATGGCAGAGCGCGACGTATCAATAGACAACCTTGGCACAATAACACCACTAAAAAGCTCCGGCAAGTGTCCAGGGTTGTAGAGCGGCGTTGGAAGAAAACACATTCGCAAGATGACTTCACTGCATTCAAACAGGCTACACTCGCTTTTAAATCTGCTCTCACCTCTGCTAAACAGGCCTACTTCACAACCCTCGTATCTTCCCTATCCTAACCCCAAAGTTACCCAAAACCTTTAACTCCCTCCTCGGCCCCCCCCCCCCCCCACTGCCCCTGCAAACCTCCCTCATCTCTGCTGAGGACTTTGCCACACACTTTAAAAATAAGATCGACCAGACAAGGCAAGTCTTCATTGTTCAACCACTACAACCCCTTTATATACTAACGACCTACTTACCGCCAAAGCTAATGGACAATACTCTGTACTCCTCCTTCTAGACCTGTCCTCTGCTTTCAACAGTTGACCACTGCCTCCTACTACAGATCCTCTCCTCCTTTGGCATCAAAGACCTCGCCCTATCCTGGATCTCCTTGTACCTTTCCAACCGCACATTCAGCGTCTCCCACTCCCACACTACCTCCTCATCCCACCCTCTCTCTATTGGAGTCCTCCAAGGCTCTGTTCTAGGACCCCTACTCTTCTCAATCTATACACTTGTCTTGGGACAACTCATAAAGTCCCATGGATTCCAGTACCACCTCTATGCTGATGACACTCAGATCTACCTCTCTGGCCCAGACGTCACCGCTCTGCTGTCCAGAATCCCAGAGTGCCTATCAGCCATATCCTCCTTCTTCTCCTCTCGCTTCCTCAAACTCAATGTGGGCAAATCTGAACTCATCATCTTTCCTCCATCCCATAGATCTTCCTTACCTGACCTATCTATGGCAATCAATGACATCATGCATTTCCCCGTACCGGATGTCCGCTTCCTCGGAGTAACCTTCTACTCTGCCCTGTCCTTCAAACCGCACATGCAAGCTCTTTCCACCTCCTGTCGCCTCCAGCTCAAAAATATCTCCAGAATCTGTCCTTTCCTCAACCGTCAATCTACTAAAATGCTTGTGCATGCCCTCATCATCAACCACCGTGACTACTGCAACATCCTTTTCTGCAGCCTCCCTGCTAACACCCTTGCACCTCTCCAATTATTTGCCCCAACACATCCGACTATCAACCACATTCGGATCCTTCAGATGGAACCTGAAAACCGATCTCTTCAGGAAGCCTACAGCCTGCACTGACCCTGCTGCCTCCTCATCACTACCGACGCTACCGCCTCACCAACACCGGAGCTCCTGCAACCCTCAACCTACTGTCTCCTTCCCCATAATCCTGTAGAATGTAAGCCCGGAAGGGCAGGGTCCTCGCCCTTCTGTATCAGTCTGTCATTGTTAGTTTGTTGGAAGGAATTTTTTTCCCCCAACGTGGAGCTTACTCTTTGCCACATGGTTTTTTTTTGCCTTCCTCTGGATCAACATGTTAGGGCATGTTAGGTTAGGCTATGGGCTGAACTAGATGGACTTAAAGTCTTCCTTCAACCTTAATAACTATGTTACTATGTTTACTGTAAGTGATATCTGTAACTTGTATGTAACCCATTCTCATGTACAGCACCATGGAATCAATGGTGCTATTTAAATAAATAAATAATAATGTAAAAATAAACATCAGCATGCATAATTAGTAAATAAAATTAGACAATGAGTTCCTCTAGGGCGTATACTTCTGGAAATGAGATTGTAATTGTATAATAATATATAATCAAACAAGTCATGGGAATAATTAAAAAAAAAAATAATGTTTCCATCTTCAACCCCTGGTCTTCAATTTGCTTGTTTGTGTGTATATATATGCAGTCTCACAAAAGTTTGTAAACCCATCATCCAATTACATATTGTATTGATTTCCATGGTGAAATTTATACATGTCATGACTCTGCTGACACAAACAGAAAATAATTAGGCAAATGTGAAAAAAACAAACTACAAAATAGATTTATTTCTCAAGGTCGTCAGGTGAGTCGTTACAATACACAATATCTCTGTATCTGTACATAGTGCATTCAGTATCACTACATTAAATATAAAATAATTTATACATTCGGATCGTACATTCAGTTGCTTCATTCTGCTTTCGGGCAGACTAACAAAGGCAACACAAGAAATGCCTAAATTTACTGCTGCCCACCTTAATACCTTCGAAGAAACAAAGTTTGTTCCGGTGATGGTCCGTCTGCCTGTTGCGTATGTAATATAAAAGATCTTTTTTTTCTTTAGTGCTCAGGTTTCCTTTGATATTCAAGATGGCGTTAAGATGTTCCTCCCTTTTAAACAAAGTAATGAAAAGTCAATATAGTTACTGACTAAGGCTAGGTTCACACTAGCGTTGCGCCGCCCTGCGTCGGCGACGCAACGTGCGACGCACGTAAAAACGCGCGCAAACGCGCGCAAAAACACGCGCGTTTTGCGACGCGTGCGTCGTTTTTGACGAAAATCGGACGCACAGAAAATGCTACATGTAGCGTTTTCTTGCGTCCGACGCTAGCGTCGGAAACGACGCACGTGGCGAAAAACGCCACCAAAACAACGCACGCGTCCCCTATGTTAAACATAGGGGCGCGTCGCCGCTGCGTCGCCGCTGCGTCGCCGACGCAACGGCGGCGCAACGCTAATGTGAACGTAGCCTCAATGGATCAAGCAGTAATGTAGCAGCTTCCCCTTAAAGTTATGTCAGCTATTTACTTTTAAGAAACGACCTCGGGGCCTATATGTCTTAACAGAGCACAAAGAAGAGGTCTGTCCTGATGCAGTAAACCCCCCTTTAAGGGCTGCATTTGGGACCCCAAAAATGTAGTTCATAAAATAAAGAAGACAAATACTGGAGTTTACAACATCACTCACCGTAAGTCCTGGTGCTTATCGATAAAGAAGACGGTGGTCGTGTGTAGTGATGTGTAGTCATTAGCAGTCAGCATCTCAGATATGAAATCTAATGGATCACTAGGAAGGAGGTAATTGTCTGAAACCTTCATAATAAAAAAAGAATAATTTAGACAAAGTATTTTTGCATGTTATTATTTTCAAGTCATCAACATTATCGATCACACACAGAGGATGAAACGTAGAACAGGCCTCCAACCGTGAAAGATGCCCATACGCCATATATAACTCGCCCTACTCCCTATACACATGAATGCTAAGCTTGGCAGAGCGCACGTGTTGTTCATGGGGAGAGAAGAGTAAGTCACTGCCAGACTCCTCTGGCGGCAGATTATCTGCCTGCAGAAAAGGATGGGACGATAAGAGCAAAACTGCCCGATCCTCATCTTCCCTGAAATCATTTGTTTGTAGAGAGTTGGGAGGCCCCATACACATTTCTTGACTAAATTGGTGGTTTCAACCAACCTTCATCTCATACACTAAGTTTTACTATAAAAGCTATCCTATGTGGGTAAATACTGCTGATTTCAAGTCATGAGATGTCACTTTCGGTGACATCATAATTAAGCTTCAATTAGGTAAGCTACCCTGACATCACATGCAAGTCTTAATTTGCTAAAGTGTCACAGAACTATATCTCAATTCCATTTTTTGGCTATTTAGATGGAAGCCCCCAATAAACTGATCAGCAGGTAGCAGAACATGATTGCTTAGTCATTGAATGCGACCTTAGTCAGGCGACGTCAGAATTGTTGCATTTGCGGGTTTTTTTTTGCCTGTTTTTTAGTGTTTTGTACCTGTTTATGTTCATTTGCTTTATTTAATATATTTTATTTTATACTGGCAGAGTTTAAAGAGATTGTCAATGACCTCCTTTTTTTTACTATGGTCCCAAAAACTATCAGGCCCATAGTAGGTGCCTGTTCTACACAGTGGTCAACGACCATTCCTGCTGCTAAATCAGCTGCTCCACGTGAACAGAGCAGCTCTTCTTCTTCTGAGCTGCTCTGTCAATGGTGCATGACTGCCTACATCATGCTGATTGATAGCTGGCTCCCTGCAGGTAGTCCGTGGGGATCCGGCTATCAATCAGCATGGCGTTGGCAGTCACGCCCCTTCAATAGAGCGCAGTGGAAGAGAAGCCGCTACTCTGTTGACATGACATCAGCCGCTGAATCACCATCAGGAGCGTTCTTTGACCCCCTGTGCCGACAGAGATGGGCAGCGGGCACAAGAAGCAGGTAGATAGCAACCAGCCTGTTGTTCTTAAGCACACTGTACACAAAAAATAGTCCCAGAAAAGCCCTTTGGCCACATTCACACGTTCTTTTTTATCCTGCGGGTTCTCCCGCAGCGGATTTGATAAATCTGCAGGGCAAACCCGCTGCGGTTATCCCTGCAGATTTATCGTGGTTTGTCCTGCGGGTTCCGCTGCGGGTTCCGCTGCGGGATTTACCCCTACTATTGATGCTGCATATGCAGCAATATGCAGCATCAATACTAATGTTAACAATAATAAAATCATGATGATATACTCACCCTCTGACGTCCCGATCTCCTCGGCGCTGCAGGCGGCGGTCCGGTTCCAAAGATGCTGTGCGACCAGGACCTTCGGTGACGTCACGGTCATGTGACCGCGACGTCACCGAAGGTCCTGGTCGCATAGCAAACCTGAGACCGGACGGCCGCGTGCAGTGCTGAGACTTCAGGGGTGAGTATAGCTTATTTTTTATTTTAATTCTTTTTTTTTAATACAAATATGGTTCCCGGGGCCTGGAGGAGAGTCTCCTCTCCTCCACCCCGGGTATAACCCGCACATTATCCGCATTTCTTCCAGCATGGTGTGCACAGTGTAAGCGGATCAATGCATTTCTATGGGTGCAGAATCGCTGCGATTCTGCACAAAGAAGTGACATGGACCTTCTTTTTTTCCCGCAGCAATTCAGCGCGTTTTTTTTTCGGGTTTTTCCGCATCATGTGCACTGCGGTTTCTGTTTTCCATAGGGTAACATTGTACTGTACCCTGCATGGAAAACAGCTGCAGACCCGCAGCGGCAAAATCGCCGCGGTTCCGCAGTAAAAACCGCATAGTGTGAACATGGCCTTTAAGTTTTTCCAGATATTTCATCTGATTCATTATTTGCATCAATCTCGACCCCTGGAGTGATTTTATTGATGCTAAATATTCCGGCACAGATTTTTAGATGACTTTTTACAGCATAAAATTACAAAATAAAAGTTAACGACAAAAATAAAGATATTTTTTGACTTTTGTGTAAAATTCATTAACCATGTGTGCCATTTTGAAGAATTTGACAAAAAAAGAGCAGCAAATACCACAAGGCAAAAAGAAAAGTGCCATAACCATCCCCCACAAATGATGAATGGGGATCTCTGTGTTTTCATCAGGTAAGCTATTGCATTAAAATTTGCATTTGAAAATGAAGGAGTCTGACGGGTATTTTTGCACATGGGGCAAATTCTGTGTCTGTCGCTGAGCAGTCCTGGTTGCTGTTTAGCTCACAGAGGATAGTCCTGGTTGGATATGATATAAAATACAATCAAACATGAAAAGTAAGAACTTGACTTTTAAATTCACTGACATGGTACTTACCATATCTGTAAAAAAATCCAGCAGTTTTTTGCATCCATTAGAAAAAATTTCCCCCGAATTTTGACGGGATAATTTTTTGGAGCATTGTAAAAATGACTGAATGAACAGGACGACAAGCCGGTGGTGAATCAGTATTACCATTTTCTGCAGAAACAAAAATATTAGGGTTACTAAAACACCCATTGCTTATGTAAAATCAATGCTCCTCCATTTAAGGAGTTGTCCCAACTGAACAAAGCCCACTAAAATGCAAGCCACCCAAGTGTTCAGCTCATTCCTGGCAGGTAATGCAGCTGAAACCTCTAGGTATCGTCATCAGGAAAGAGGAAGCTGTGAAAGATTAAATGTTTTCCCTACAGTGGCCACTAAAACCCTGCTTTACTCTTCTCTCTTTATCCTTGACCTGTCTGGTGTGTTCCTTGGTTTTCATGATGCTGTTTGATTCCAGATATTCTCACACAAACCTCTGAGGCCTTCACAGAACAACTGTAGTTATACTGAAAAGTATGAGACTACAAGGGGCGAAAAAATAATGTGCGGCATAATTTTCAGATTTATATTTTTAAAATAATTGCAATACCATGTATCATTTCCTTTACATTTCACAAATACTTGCTACTGTGTGTTGGTATATCACCTACAATCCCAATAAAATACATTTTGTGGGTGTAAAGCGCAAAAATGTGGATAAGTTAATGCGCTATGAATACTTTTTCATGGCACTGTATTTATCTATTAATTTTTTTTATATCGGGGGGGTACATATGCCTGCCTTTGGACTTGTGTTTCTGATCTTTTAGGAACCCACCAACAAATGCCGATCCTCAGAGATATTAACAATACATTTTCTAAGCCAGACATCTCCTTTAATCATGATCCCACATTATCAATACCAGTAATTAATAGCTTATTTTATTTACCTGGTCATTGTGAATGTCCTCTTTTATTAATGCACGTTGTAAACGCCTGAGCACATTCTCATATTCATTGCAGCTCTTCTTAAAGTAATTTTGGAAAGCTTCCTGAAGTGAGAAAAGGTATTTTCAAAATAAGCGAAAACTTGGAATCTTTTTTGTGCTACTGATTTGCCAATACATAAGCTTATACTTGCATATTACAAAAAAAAAAATCACCCTAATGTGATGGAAATATTACCTTCAATGATGGTTTCAAATTGCTGAGTACAAGGTCGATCCCTTTGTGCTCACATTGCCCAAGAAGTTTCTGAATTCTCTGTGTTTCCAAATCCTGCGCTGCACCCAAATTATTCATTGTATTTCTACATGAGAGAAAATATGTGGAACACACATGTTATCATCTGAACATATATCTATACCTGTGTTAGATAAGTAAGGGTTTTTTCGGGACCAAAATACTAATGACCTATACTTAGGGCAGGTGCAAACGACCATATTTTTAGTCCAAGTACGATCCGACAGTACATGAAATTGCACTCAGACCAATGTTATTCTATGGATCCGTGCACATGCCCGAATTTAATCCGGATCGTTCTCGTCCATGCAAGTCAATGAATCCGTGGAGTGCAGTCCGAATTCCACAGACGGACAGAATGGAGAAGATGGAGAAATGTATTTCTCCTCCTTCTCATCATCTGAGAGAATCAGATTCCACTTTGATCAGAGTGTGATCTGAATAATTGACCCAAATCTCTCGGATGAGAGAATAGACACTCGTCTTCATCTGCCCTGAGAACGGGTCATCAATACAGGATTGTTAGGGAAAACTGCCGCAGATCAGCGGACTGAAGGTGTCCGAATGAAATGTGTGAAGCTCTGCCCAATAAATAAATATATAACTGCTGTGGACCCTTTAGATAACAGGTTTATGGTGGTGCCAAAGTGCTGGCAGGAACAATACCGCCTAATATTAGATGCACTCAAAAGTCTCAGGATGGGGGTTTGAGGGGTTCTCCAATACTTCACAGTTGGAAGGCATGATTATACATACTTGCACTTGCACAAAGTCCTGACCTTGAGCACCTCTTGGCATTAAATTAAATTTCAAATGCAAACCCAGCATTAGTGGCAAACCTTATTCACACCTACAGCTCTGGAAAAAATTAAGTGACCACCACATCAAAACCCTGTCATGGGCAGCCCAATCTCCAGACCTGAACCCTATTGAAAACCTCTGGAAAGTAATCAAGAGGGTGATGGATAGTCACAAGCCATCAAACAAAGAAGAACTGCTTACATTTTTGCGCCAGGAGTAGTGTTGAGCATTCCGATACTGCAAATATCGGGTATCGGCCGATATTAGCGGTATCGGAATTCTGATACTGAGTTCCGATACTTTCGCAATATCGACACCGGAATAGGAAGTTCCCATAATTCAATGAGCCAGTTTTATTTAATTCAGCCAATGAGGAATCCTAAGAAGTGTGGGCACATCTTGTTATGCATGTTAGTAATGTAACTACTGGCATGGCTGTGATTGGCTGCTGAAATGATGTCATGATGCACTATAAAAGTCGCCGCCGCCATTTTGAGTTCACTCTGCTGTGAATTCAGTTAGGGACAGGACGCTATGTTCTGACTGAGGGCCAGTTTTGAGATAGCGATTTGCTTCATTGTGCTTTACCCAGGCTAATTTAGCAACCGCTGTGTGAGAACCTTGTTTTTGCCTTGCAGTGCTGTTCACGGCTGTCTGCAAGGTCTCTGTGTGAGTGCAGCTCACTCTGTAGTCTGTTCTGCAGCCACAGCTGGTTGTAGTCAGCTCAGCGTGCGTCACTGCCTCATACTGTTCCATTGTGCTTTTTTCAATTAGTGCTGCCTGCTGCACATTTTTCCAGATTTATCCTATTAGTGGGTTTCCATCCTTATCCTGCTAGATTGTGGAAAAACACTATATAGGAGTACATAGAGGAGCTTTTTTTGGCCTTGCAGCGCCGTTCACAGCTGTCTGCAAGGTCTCGTGTGAGTTCAGCTCACGCTGTAGTCTGTTCTGCAGCCACAGCTGGTTGTACTCAGCTCAGTGTGCGTCACTACTGTTCCATTGTCCTTTTTTCAATTAGTGCTGCCTGCTGCACATTTTTCCAGATTTATCCTATTAGTGGGTTTCCATCCGTATCCTCCTAGATTGCGGAAAAACACTATATAGGAGTACATAGAGGAGCCTTTCTGCAGCCTTGTGCCCTGCAGCCCCAGACAGATTAGTATTAGCCTATTTTTTGGAGCCTCATCTATTGCATTGTAGGTTGCCTTCCTGCATTGTAATTGCTACAAAAAGTTTGTGATACTTTCGGTTTTACATCTTTGGGCACATCCAGTATCTTTTTGTGAAATAAACAAAAAGTTAATAAAGTTCACCAAACACTCCACTTTACAGTTGTGTAGGCCATATTAGCTCATATTAAAGTCTAGTCCACACTTTATAAAATTTGTGTTTCTTATACCTGTTAGCAGCTATTCAGGAATAAGCACAATAAGCCCTTAGTACTTTTCTGCCTATCTTTATAAGTCTACCAAGATGAAGAAGGCAGGGAGTAAAGCTGGAGTCACACATAACGATATCGTTAACGATATCGTTGCAACGTCACACTTTTGGTGATGTAGCAATGATCCCGCTAACGATCTCGTTATGTGTGACAGCGACCAACGATCAGGCCCCTGCTGGGAGATCGTTGGTCGTTGGGGAATGATCAAGACCATTTTTTGGTCACTGATCACCCGCTGTCATCGCTGGATCGGCGTGTGTGACGCCGATCCAGCGATGTGTTCACTTGTAACCAGGGTAAATATCGGGTTACTAAGCGCAGGGCCGCGCTTAGTAACCCGATATTTACCCTGGTTACCATTGTAAAAGTAAAAAAAAAAACAGTACATACTCACATTCTGATTTCTGTCACGTCCCCCAGGCGTCCACAGGGTTAAAACTGCTTTCGGCAGGAGCGCTGCTAATGCACGCGCTCCGGCCGAGAGCTTCCCTGCACTGACTGTGTCAGCCCCGGCCGTAAAGCAGAGCACACGCTGTTACTGCCGGCGCTGACACAGTCAGTGCAGGGAAGCTCTTGCCGAAAGCAGTTTTAACCCTGTGGACGCCGGCGGGAGACGTGACAGACATCAGAATGTGAGTATGTAGTGTTTTTTTTTTTACTTTTACAATGGTAACCAGGGTAAATATCGGGTTACTAAGCGCGGCCCTGCACTTAGTAACCCGATGTTTACCCTGGTTACTTGGGTGCTGCAGGGGGACTTCGGCATCGTTGAAGACAGTTTCAACGATGCCGAAGTCGTTCCCCTGATCGTTGGTCGCTGGACAGAGCTGTCTGTGTGACAGCTCCCCAGCGACCACACAACGACTTACCAACGATCACGGCCAGGTCGTATCGCTGGTTGTGATCGTTGGTAAGTCGTTTAGTGTGACTAAAGCTTAAGGCACGTGGTCGTGGCCTTTCTGCAGGGAGAGGACGTGGGGATTCTGTGCCTGCTGTGGGCATGTGGGCAACGGTGACTCATCATAACCCAGTTTTAGCAGGGAACAGTCCTTCATGCGCAGCTTTGTAGGAGCTCGCCATACCCCACTGCTGTGAACAAATTGAAGCCATTGTCGGATGGATGGCAGCTAACGCATCAACTTCAATTAGTGCCACATCCTCTCAGGCACAGAGCACTGAAGAGCACCCACCTGTCTCTTCACTACCTGCCAAATTGCCCAGGCAGTCAGAGAGCCCAGGACAGGAGCCATCTCTACTTCTGTTCTCTGAATCTCTTGGCTTGGAAAGAGGGGGCCAGCCAAGCAGCATTCTAGAATCTGAAGAGGTAGTATGCAGTGATGCGGAACAGCTTTGTCTCTCTGAATCTGAAGAGGCGGGTGGGCCAGTGCCTACGGTCACCACACCTCAGTACGCATCTGATGATGAGACTCAGGTGCCACTTTCTGGTGCATACTGTGCTGCCGAGACTACCCAGTAGAAGAAGTTGTTGGAAGAGGGTAGTGTAGATGATGAGGTCCTTGACCCATCATGGCGTGAGGTACAGGAAGGTGGTGGGAGCAGCTCTGAGGAAGAGATTCCCCGAACGGCCCAAAGAGGGAGAGGGAGGGGGAAGACTGCATTGCCTGTAGCCTCCATTTCGGCACCCATTAGGAGCATGCCTCTTACAAAACCCAAAACGGGTGCTCCCAAGACTTGCACTGCCTGGTCCTTTTTTGACACAGTTGCAGATGACATTTGCTTTGTCAAATGCAAGCTGTGTAATCAGAAAGTCAAAAGAGGGAAAAGTGTCAGCAACCTCACTACCACAAATATGTGGAAACATGTGCGGACCAAGCACGTGGTGGAGTTACAAAAACACACTGAAGACCTAGGCCAACCTACAGCGCCACCTACCACCTCTTCAGCTCGTGTTTTAGCCTCTTCCTCCAGCTCACACACAACTGGTTCGGCTTCATCACAGGATCGCCATGGAAGAACCTCTGGCACTGTTGCACAGAGACCCAGTGTAATTCCAGCCACAGCACCACGTTCCCTGTCATCATCACACTCCCAGCCCAGTCTGCAGCCAACGGTAGCACAGGCATGGAAGAAAAGGCGGCCATTCTCGGCAAACCACCCTCCCGAGTCCCGAGCACAGGCTCTGAATGCTGGCATTGCAAAACTACTGTCCCTTGAAATGCTGTAATTCAGGCTGGTGGAGACTGACACCTTCCGTAACTTCATGGCATTGGCAGTCCCACAATACAACGTGCCCAGCCGCTTTTATTTCAGCAGGCAAGCCGTCCCTGCCCTGCAAAAGCATGTGGAAGGAAACATTAAACATGCGCTACTAAACACCGTCAGTAGCAAGGTCCACCTCACCACCGATGCGTGGACCAGTCACCATGGACAGGGACGATACCTTTCCCTCACTGCCCATTGGGTAAATGTTGTGGAGCCAGGTAAAGATCTTGAGAGTGGCGCTGTACGTGTTCTGATAACTCCAAGGATTGCAGGAATCCAGTCTGTACACATTGACTCCTCCTCATACTCCAGTTCCTCAGAATCAGCGCTGCAGGAGCTGTCACATTCTACCTCCACATGGACCCGTGAACGCTTACCTGTTACGACCGATATGAGCACAGCCGTGGCCAAATGTCAACAGGCCGTATTGAAATTAATTTCTTTGGGGAATCAAAGCCACACAGCGCAGGAGCTTTGGAATGCCATCAAGCAGGAGAGCGACGTGTGGTTTGTGCCAGCGAATCTCCAGCCAGGCATGGTAGTGTGTGACAATGGCCGAAATCTGGTGGCAGCTCTGGGCCTAGGCAAATTCACTCAGATCCCATGTCTGGCACATGTGCTCAACTTGGTCGTGCAGAATTTTTTGAGGGACTATCCAGATCTTGATGCACTGCTGCACAAGGTCCGGCTAGAGTGTGCTCACTTGTGTCGTTCCAGCATGGCAAGATTGCGCATTGCAGCTCTGCAGCGCCAATTCCGCCTTCCGGAACATCGCATCATATGTGACCTACCCACCAGGTGGAATTTAACGTTACATATGTTAGAGCGGTTGTGTGAGCAGCAGGCAGCAGTAATGGAGTACCAGCTGCATCAGGCACAAAAAAGTCGCACTGCGCGCCACTCAGACTTCACAACCACTAAGTGGGCCACTATGAAGGAGATCTGCCAGGTTTTGCGTGCCTTTGATGATTCTACGTGGCTGGCGAGTGCAGATAATGCACTAGTCAGCATGACTATCCCCCTTATCTGCATGCTTGAAAAAAACTCTGCAATCGCTAAGGGAGTAGGTTGTGGAAGAGGTGGAGGATGAGGAGTCACAAATGCCATCTGCCTCTGGGCAGTCTGTTCCTCACAAAGGCCTAGGCAGGGGACACTTTGTGAGGAGGATGAGGAGGAGTCAATGGAGGAGGAAGACATCTATCCAGAGGAGGGAGTTACACAATGCTCTAGTCAGTATGTAGAGCGAGGGTGGGGTGATGCGGAGCAGGCAGAGATCACGCCTCTAGCAGGGGACAGCGTTTCTTGGCCAGTTGGCAGTCTGCAGCACATGGTTGATTTCATGCTGCAGTGCCTGAGAAACGATCGCCGCATCGCCCACATTCTCAACACGGCTAATTATTGGGTTTACACCCTCCTAGATCCTCGCCACCGGGACAACTTACAAAGCCTCATAACATCGTTGAATCGGGAGCATAAAATGCGGGAGTACCAAGACACACTGGTGCATTCCATCATGTTCTCCATTCCAACCGAGAGCAGTGCTGCTAGTGGTTTACAAAGCAGCTCAGTGCGTCGAGGCAGTGGGGGAAGCTCTGCACAAAGAGGGAGCAGAAGCAGTGCCTCAGCACAAGGCAAGACCAGTTTGGCCCAAATGTGGCAAAGTTTTGTGTGCCCGCCACAAATGTCTACACCATCACAGATGGCTCCAGTCAGCAGGAGGCAACGTTTCCGTCAGATGGTGACAGACTACATGTCTTGCCCTCTCAGTGTACTCCCAGACGGCTCTTCCCCTTTCAAGTTTTGGGTCTCTAAGCTGGATACATGGCCAAAGCTTAGCCAGTATGCATTGGAGGTGCTGGCTTGCCCTGCTACTAGTATATTATCGGAACGTGTCTTTAGTGCCACAGGTGGTATACTAACAGACCGTCGCATGCGACTATCCTCCGATAACGTTGACCAGCTTACTTTTCTGAAAATGAACAAGGCCTGGATCTCGCAGGAATTTGCCACTCCTGTTCCCGAATAAATAATTGGTTGGCAACAGTATCCAGGTCTCCTGTTGTGCTCATGTTTCTACCCCCTGAACTGTAATCCCTGGGCTCCAACATCGCCAGTTGCTGCTCAGAAGTGCCGTCTGCACAGTCAACACATGACCCAGTGTTATTGGGTTTCAGTAACGTCAGCTGATTCCCTGCTGTGTATTCGGCAATTTCTCCTGCTCCCTCCACACTACAACAGATATTAAACTTGCTCCAATTGGGCCTCAGCCTAAACTCTGCTTCTCCTGGATTCCCTGGGCTCCAACACCGCCAGTTGCTGCTCAAAAGTGCCGTCTGCACAGTCAACACTTGCTGCCGTGTTATTGGGTTTCAGTAACGTCAGCTGATCCCCTGCTGTGTATCCAGCAATTTCTCCTGCTCCCTCCACACTAAGACAACAACAGATATTAAACTAGCTCCAATTCAGCCTCAGCCTACACTCTGCTTTTAGCTTTGACCCTGGGCTCCAACACCGCCAGTTGCTGCTCGGAAGTGCCGTCTGCACAGTCAACAGTTGCTGCCGTGTTATTGGGGTTCAGTAACGCCAGCTGCTCCCCTGCTGTGTGTGCGGCAATTTCTCCTGCTCCCTTCACACTCACACTACAACAGATAATAAACTTGCTCCAATTAAGCCTCAGCCTACACTCTGCTTCTCCTGGATTCCCTGGGCTCCAACACCGCCAGTTGCTGCTCAGAAGTTCCGTCTGCACAGTCAACAGTTGCTCCTCTGTTATTGGGTTTCAGTAACGTTAGCTGATCACCAGCTGTGTATCCGGCAATTTCTCCTGCTCCCTCCACACTCACACTACAACAGATAATAAACTTGCTCCAATTAGGCCTCAGCCTACACTCTGCTTCTCCTGGATTCCCTGGGCTCCAACACCGCCAGTTGCCCCCCTGCTGTGTGTGCGGCAATTTCTCCTGCTCATTCCACACTAAGACTACAATAGATATTAAACTAGCTCCAATTAGGCCTCGGCCTACACTCTGCTTCTAGCATTGACCCTGGGCTCCAACACCACCAGTTGCTGCTCGGAAGTGCCGTCTGCACAGTCAACACATGCTCCAGTGTTTTGGGGTTCAGTAAAGTCAGCTGATCCCCAGCTGTGTGTGCTGCAATTTCTCCTGCTCCCTCTACATTAACACCACTACAGATTTTAAACTTGCTCCAATTAGGCCTCAACCTACACTCTGTTTCTCCTGTAATCCCTGGGCTCCAACACCACCAGTTGCAGCTCAGAAGTGTCTTTGGCACGGGTACTCCCTCCTGCCCAGCCTGGTTCCAGCACGCCAGCTGTTTCCGGGTAGTGTCAAGGTCACTTTGCCTCCAATACGTTGTCCTGTCGGGTTGCGGTCAGGTTAGCCAACTCTATGATGCCTGCAGTTTTGGTGCTTCCTATGTGGGCTGCGGGAACTGGCAATCAAGGCTGGTTCCGTAGTGCCAATGGGACAAGCTCCCCCTGTAGGACTGTGGGTTTTCGGTAACTCCGTGTTATGATCTGGTGGCCTAGGAGCAGCATGTGACATACTCTGGAGAAGGTGGTACCTGTACTGACCGCAGACCCTGAACTTAGCACCGCAACTAGAAGTAGCCGTGGGATGTACCTAACACTCCCTAGACACCTCGACACAGCCTAAGGACTAACTTCCCCTAAAGATAGAAACGGGAAAACTATCTTGCCTCAGAGAAAATCCCCAAAGGATAGACAGCCCCCCACAAATATTGACTGTGAGAGGAGAGGGAAATGACATACGCAGACTGAAATCAGGATTTAGCAAAGGAGGCCTTTCTAGCTAAAAAGAAAGAATAGGACAGAGAACTATGCGGTCAGTATTAAAACACTAGAAAATATCCACCACAGAAAATACAAAACTCCACATCTGACTAAAGACATGGAGGGTATATCTGCATCTCCAGAGATACCGCTTGGCTGCAAAAAATCCTTACACAGACAAAGCTGGACAAGACAAAACATGAAAATGCACAGAACAATAAGGCCCACAGCATGTGGACAGCAAAAACAAAGCCAGAACTTATCTTTGTTGAAAAGAACAGCAAAACAGGAGAGACCAGTCAGGGACGTGAATCCTCCAAAAACAATGGACAACTGGCACTGACTAAAGGATCAAACAAGACTAAATAGCCCAGTCCAAATTGCAATAAGTGGACACACCTGATAAATGCTGCCATCCAAAGACAGCAGCACTACCACTCACAACCACCGGAGGGAGCCCAAGAGCAGAATTCACAACACTCCGGCCGGCTCGCGGCCTAGCAATTTTTTTTTTTATGTGGACCTTCTGCTGCCTATCTGAGTTCCAGCACCATTAGCTGGTTCTTTGGAAGTCAATCTTGAATAGGTCCCCCTGGGTTCCAGTACCGTCAGCTGGTTCAAGGCAGAGCCTTTGGCTTAGATGCCTCCTTCTCGGTATCCGAGTTCCACCAACGTCTGGTAGTCTTTGGTACTGCTTTCTGGCACGGGTACCTCCTGCTTAGTAACCAGGTTCCAGTACCGTCAGCTGGTCCTCGGTAGTTCCATTGGCTCTTGTACCTTCTGCTACCCATCTGGGTTCCAGTACCATCAGCTGGTTCTCGGCATTGTCTTTTGCTCTTGTATCTTCTGCTACCCATCCTGGTTCCAGTACCATCAGCTGGATCCAGGCAGAGCCTTTGGCTTAGATGCCTCCTTTTCGGTATCCGAGTTCCACCAATGTCTGGTGGTCCTTGGTAGTGCTTTCTGGCAAGGGTACCTCCTGCTTAGTAACCGGGTTCCAGTACTGTCAGCTGGTCCTCAGTAGTTCCATTGGCTCTTGTACCTTCGGCTACCCATCCTGGTTCCAGTACCGTTAGCTGGTTTTCGGCAGTGTCTTTTGCTCTTGTACCTTCTGCTACCTATCCTGGTTCCAGTACCGTCAGCTGGTTCCAGACAGAGCCTTTGGCTTAGGTGTCTCCTTCTCGGTATCCGAATTCCACCATCGTCTGGTGGTCCTTGGTAGTGCTTTCTGGCACGGGTACCTCCTGCTTAGTAACCGGGTTCCAGTACCGTCAGCTGGTCCTCGGTAGTTCCATTGGCTCTTGTACCTTCTGCTCCCCATCCTGGTTCCAGTACTGTCAGCTGGTTCCAGGCAGAGCCTTTGGCTTGGGTGCCTCCTTCACGGTATCCAAGTTCCCCCAACGTCTGGTGGTCCTTGGTAGTGCTTTCTGGCAAGGGTACCTCCTGCTTAGTAACTGGGTTCCAGTAGCGTCAGCTGGTCCTCGGTAGTTCCATTGGCTCTTGTACCTTCTGATACATTTCCAAGTTCAAGCTTTTGGAAATGGTTTTTGCTAATCACTCTGGATCTCCCTGACGACGACCCTAAAGATGACGACCCTGAAAACCACCCCGAAGAAGACGAGGACCCCGGAGACGAGGACCTCGGAGACGAGGACCCCGGAGACCACCCTGAAGAAGACGACGACCCTGGTGATGACGACCCCAGAGACGACGACCCTGAAGACCACCCCGAAGAAGACGAAGAAGCAGAAGAACAAGAAGCTGCAGAACAAAAAGCAGAAGTACATTAAACATAAGACTAAAAATCAAAGCAAAAGATATTATCAAAATTATAAGCAGAAGAAGACTAAGCAGTGTATGGGGGTGTGTCCGTTCCTCATCGTGGTGCCCTTTGGAAAAAACCTGCTGCTGCAGGCCAAACTGAACGCGGACAAATCCTGTTGTAAATATTTTGTGACAGGCAGAACGGAAGGTGTAATCTTCAAACTTTTATAGATAACAACTACAGGAATGCCTGTCACAAATAAGAATATGATGAAGAAGAAGAATATGACGAAGATGAAGAAGTAGAATATGAAGAAGAATAATAGTTGAATAAGAAGAATATGAAGAATGTAAAAAAAAATATAATAGGAAGAAGGTGAAGAAGAAGAAAATGAATAAGGTGAAGAAGAAGTTGATGAAAAAGATGCTGCTGATGATGAAGAAGAAAGTGTGGGAGAAGTACTATAAAAAAGAAGGTGAAGATCATGGAAGTAGTGAAACATAAATATCTGACAAAATATAAAAAATCTAAACATAGTCAATATCTTTGTAACTCTGAACGTCTTTAAAAAAAATTAATTCCTGCTATTCCATTTGATTGGGCTAAACCTCTATGCCTTTAATGTCTCCTCCACCTCCCCCAATACATTCTACATTATTCTTAGTTTTTTTCCTTCATGTAGAATTAACCTACAAGGAAAGAAAGGGTTTATTTTAATTTCGATATTTTTGTCCCATTGACTTGCATTGGTTTCCGGTATCGGCGACATCCGATATTTTTTGGATATCGGCCGATCCAATCAGATACCGATATTTTCAGATATCGGAAGGTATCGCTCAACACTAGCCAGGAGTAGAGTAAAAGACTGGTGGAAAGCAAGCCAAGACCACATGAAAGCTGTGATTAAAATTCATGGTTATTCCACAAAACATTGATTTCTGAACTCTTCCTGAGTTAAAACATTAGGATTGTTGCTCCTAAATGATTATGAACTTGTTTTCTTTGCATTATTTGAGGTCTGAAAGCACTGTTTTTTTTATTTTGACAATTTTTCTTTGACAGAAAAAGAATACAAAATTTATTGCTTGGAAATTTGGAGACATGTTGTCCGGAACTATTTACATTTTACTCAAAAATAAACCTATAAAGAGAAAAATCAGACAAACGGAACATTTTTCAGTGGTCTCTTAATTTTTTCCAGAGCTGTATATGGTAAAATAAATGCAAATCCTTTCCACCATCTTTCATATTAGTGGATAGTCTCCCTAGCACAGACTAATTCTAAGTAAACGGCGGTGGGTTTGGATTGACATAATCAATCATTGCATTAGCTTCAACACAATTCATTTTTAATCTTATATCACTCTCTCACACATCCAAAATAGATCTTCTAAGTATCACATGAACTCCCCCATTCTCTCGTATACTGACATTTTCCATGGTACATAAACAGTCATGGCCGAAAGTGTTGGCACCCTTGAAATTGTTCCAGAAAATGAAGTATTTCTCTCAGAAAATTATTACAATTACACTTGATTTGTTATATGCAGGTTTGTTTCCTTTGTGTGTATTGGAACAACAAAAAAATAGAGAAAAAAGGTCAAATTGGACTTAATTTCACACAAAACCTCCAAAATGAGCAGGACGAAATTGTTGGCACTTTGTAGTAAAAAAAATTGTGGGTAAACAGCTTTGTTTTAATTTTTTTTCTTTTTTATCTCATTAATGTCTTATTTTTCATGTATGTTTTTAAATTAAAAAAAAGGGAAGAAGCCAGCACTGCTTATGGTCAGAATGCAATAACTGAAGTGCAATTGCACATAAATTCTAACTATATTTCAAATATGAGACATTTAGCAAACAATTGCCAAACCCGCAACAAAGATGAAGGGTGAGACAGGCTGAGACACAGGTGCACAATAAACTGAAGCCTGAGGCAGGGCAGGGCTGCTGTGTGTGTGCACAGCAGCCTATCAATCACAGTGAACACAGAAAGAATGGCGCACATAACCCAGCGTGCGCGGCAACAGTGGTGGTCAGCCACATACCAATGCAAAGCAAAAAAAAGGGAAGAAGCCAACACTGCTAATGGTCAGAACGCAATAACTGAAGTGCAATTGCACATAAATTCTAACTGTATTTCAAATATGAGACATTTAGCAAACAATTGATCAATTCTTTGAGCTACCCCGCCACATTCTGTGTTCACTGTGATTGATAGGCTGCTGTGCACACACAGCAGCCATGCCCTGCCTCAGGCTCCAGTTAATTGTGCACCTGTGTCTCAGCCTGTTTCACCCTTCATCTTTGGTGCGGATTTGGCAGTGTGGAAGCCAGATCTGAAATGTCCGCACTGGACCTGATCGGCCTTTACCTGCGCTTGCCTTTCCTGGCACCAAGGGAGTGATTCTGAAAATGCTCCAGGTACAGTTCGCATGTAATGTGGTCTTTTTTTTTTTTTTTTTTTATACTCTTTATACATTCAGGAGGACATAATGGCACAACGTAAATAAAATACGTAGATTAGGACTGCCCCATTATGAGAATGCCGTGAAGTGGCGGGGTAGCTCAAAGAATTGATCAATTGTTTGCTAAATGTCTCATATTTGTAATATAGTTAGAATTTATGTGCAATTGCACTTCAGTTATTGCATTCTGACCATAAGCAGTGCTGGCTTCTTCCCTTTTTTTGCTTTGCATTGGTATGTGGCTGACCACCACTGTTGCCGCGCACGCTGGGTTATGTGCGCCATTCTTTCTGTGTTCACTGTGATTGATAGGCTGCTGTGCACACACACAGCAGCCCTGCCCTGCCTCAGGCTCCAGTTAACTGTGCACCTGTGTCTCAGCCTGTTTCACCCTTCATCTTTGGTGCGGGTTTGGCAGTGTGGAAGCCAGATCTGAAATATCCGCACTGGACCTGATCGGCCTTTACCTGCGCTTGCCTTTCCTGGCACCAAGGGAGTGATTCTGAAAATGCTCCAGGTACAGTTCGCATTTAATGTGGTCCTTTTTTTTTTCTTATATTCTTTATACATTCAGGAGGCCATAATGGCACAACGTAAATAAAATACGTAGATTAGGACTGCCCCATTATGAGAATGCCGTGAAGTGGCGGGGTAGCTCAAAGAATTGATCAATTGTTTGCTAAATGTCTCATATTTGAAATACAGTTAGAATTTATGTGCAATTGCACTTCAGTTATTGCGTTCTGACCATGAGCAGTGCTGGCTTCTTCCCTTTTTATGTTTTTAAATTGACATAAATAAAGTGTTGAATTTTTTATATAGCTTTGTCATAAACACTTCTTGGTCTTTATTCCACATACTTGCCGCATGATCAGTATGGTTCTTTGTTTCAAGTATGTGTTGTTAGTTCAAACTCACCTGTGGCAAGTAACAGGTGTGGGCAATATGAAAATCACACCGGAAACCAGACAAACAGGGGAGAAGTTGACTCAATCTTTGCATTGTGTGTGCCACGCTAAGTATGGAGAACAGAAAGAGGAGAGGAGAACTGTCTGAGGACTTGAGTAACCAAAATTGTTGAACAATATCAACAATCTCAAGGTTACAAGTCCAGAGATCTTGATGTTTCTTTGTCTATGGTGTGCAACATAATCAAAACATTTACAACCAATGGCACTGTAGCTAATCTCCCTGAATGTGGACGGACAGAGAAAAATGGATGAAAAGTTGCAATGCAGGATAGTCCGGATGGTGGATAAGCTGCCACTGTCAAGTTCCATAGAAATTGAAGCTGTCCTGCTCAGGGCGCATCAATGTCAGCATGAACTCTGTCCACATGTGTATTAGATGAAATGCTATGGCAGGAGACCCAGGAGGACCCCACTGCTGACACAGACACATAAAAAAGCTAGACTGCAATTTGCCAAAATGCACATGAGTAAGCCAAAATTCATCTGGGAAAGCATCTTGTGGACAGGTGAGACCGAAATAAAGCTTTTTGGTAAAGCACATCATTCTACTGTTTACTGAAAATGAAATGAGGCCTACAAAGTAAAGAACACAGTACCTACAGTCAAATATGGTTCAGTTTCAAAGATGTTTTGGGATTGTTTTGCTGCCTTTGGCACTGGGTGCCTTGACTGTGTGCAAGGCATCAAGAAATCTGAAGATTACCAATAGATTTGGGGTTGCAATGTAGTGTCCAGTGTCAGAAAGCTGGGTTTGCGCCCTAAGTTATGGGTCTTCCAGCAGGATAATGACCCCAAACATACTACCAGAAGCATGCTTTGCAAAAAAAAAAAAAAAAAAAAAAAACCATGAACCGCACATCCCAAAATCATACGTTGATCTAAAGCCGCTAGGCAAAAATTAATATAACTGAATATGAGGTTTTCAGTTTAACATTCTGATCAGACTGTATGAAGCCCACTGCCCCTTCACGGCAAACCTCGTAGTGGGTCCTATCGCCCTAACGGAGCGGAGCCGTGCGGCGCCCACCGCCACAGCGGCCACGCACCAGCAAGGCGGACGGCCTGTTGCCCCACAGCACCCATGCTGCGAGACTGAGTCACCAAGACTCCAGACCGCGCCGCCCCACCAGCACAAAGCCACAGCAACAATGGCCGCCACACAGCACCAACACCAAAATGAAAGGAGCACTTAAACTCACCTTCCTCCAGCCTTTCATTTTGGTGCTGGTGCTGTGTGGCGGCCATTGTTGCTGTGGCTTTGTGCTGGTGGGGCGGCGCGGTCTGGAGTCATGGGGGCTCAGTCTCGCAGCATGGGTGCTGTGGGGCAACAGGCCGTCCGCCCTGCTGGTGCGTGGCCGCTGTGGCGGTGGTCGCCACACGGCTCCGCTCCGTTAGGGCGATAGGACCCACTACGAGGTTTGCCGTGAAGTGGCAGTGGGCTTCATACAGTCTGATCAGAATGTTAAACTGAAAACCTCATGTTCAGTATATAAATTTTTGCCTAGCGGCTTTAGATCAACATATGATTTTGGGATGTGCGATTCATGCTCTTTTTTTTTTTTTTTTTTCCTTTTTACAAAGCATATACTACCAGAAGCACCTAGATATGGATGAAAACAAAGCGCTGGAGAGTTCTGAAGTGGCAAGCAATGAGTATGGATCTATATCCCATTGAACACCTGTGGAGAGATCTTAAAATTGCTGTTGAGAGAAGACAATCTTCAAATATGAGAGACCTGGAGCAGTTTGCAAAAGAAGAGTGGCCCAAAATTCCAGTTGAGAGGTGTAAGAAGCTTGTTGATAGTTATAGGAAGCAATTCATTGCAGTTATTTATTCCAAAGGGTGTGCAAACAAATATTGAGTTGAGGGTGCCAACAATTTTGTCCAACTTATTTTTGGGGTTTTGTGAGAAACTAAGTCCAATTTGCATTTTTTTCCTCTTTTTTGTGTTGTTCCAATATACAAGAGGGAAATAAACAATGTGTATAACAAATCATGTGTAATTGCAATAATGTATTCGGAGAAGTACTTCATTTTCTGGAACAAGTTCAAAGGTGTCAACACTTTCGGCCATGATTGTAGTTACATAGGTTGAAAAAGTTCTAAATCCATCTTGGTGACTTGTGATCGGATATACTAATGCTCTCTAGATTGGCAGAATACTGTTCTCATGCCAATGCCATAATAATTAACTATAAAATATATAACCTATGATATTTTTAATTATTAAAACCAGTTATTGATACATATTCTTTTTGTACATTTTTTTTAAATTGTGTTTTCTGTAAATGATTATGGAGGTTGCCATCTTTAGCTTCTGTTAACAGTATTTAGATATGTGCCTTACGCTTACAGCAGCCACAACATTTGCCTCTGATATCAATATGATGGAGATGTCCACTGACTTTATTGGGAGTTTTGTGAGCATACTGTGACCTGTGCAGAAGTCACTGTGCAGGGAGGGGGGAGGAAGCGAATTGTGACCATTACTTATTAAAAATATTTTAAAAAATGTCTAACATAAAAACTTGGTTTAATGACGACAATAGTAAATTTTTGTGATAAATTTATTTAAAAATAAATGATTTACAATACACCCAACTTTTACTGGGTTATAACTCATTCATTATAACTTTTCTACAGCAACTGTAGGTTTTTTCGGTTCAATGCGATCAAATTAACACACAAGTGATAAATGATTTAGAGGAGACTAAAAAGAGTTGCGAAGATCCGAATCCAAGTTTGATATCTACTGACTGTAAAGCATGCCATACTAGATAGGTTATGAGAGTATGCATGTGCTTCCAATTGGGATGGACACCTCTGGTGAAAACTTACTTCCTTTGAGGACTAAAGGGTCATGTTTCTCATTGTGGAGAGTGACAAGCAGGGCAGGACTGGCCATCGGGCACTTCTGGCAAATGCCAGAAGGACCAATGGCAGAAGTGGGCTGCTCGAGTGTGCTGCTGCCAGCACACTCCCCCCACTGTCAGCACACTCCCCCCACTGTCAGCACACTCCCCGCCCCGCATTCAACTATACCAGCGTCATAGACACCGGTACAGTTGAATGCAATGATGGAGGAGAGAGCGTCTGCTGTAGCTCCCTCTCCCATCATTCCCCACTCTGCCTCTGACACTGCGGGTGCGCGATGACGTCATATCATTGCGTACCTGCTGTGTGCCGTGAGGCAGACTGCAGCCGCTGAGACTGGAGCCGGGAGCAGCGCGGGGCATGAGGAGAGGTGAGGAGAGGTGAGGAGAGTGTTTTTTTTTTTTTTTAAATATATCAATGAGTGATAACTGGATTGTGGGGCTATTGGGGGGCTGTATTACATTCTATGGGGGCTGTGCTGTATTACATTCTATGGGGGGCTGTATTATATTCTATGGGGGCTGGCTGCATTACATTCTATGGGGGCAGGTTACATTACATTCTATGGGGCAGGCTGCAGTACATTCTATGGGGGCTGGCTGCATTACATACTATGGGTGCTGGCTGCATTACATTCTATGGTGGCTGGCTGCATTACATTCTATGGTGGCTGGCTGCATTACATTCAATGGGGCTGTGCTGTATTACATTCTATGGGGGCTGGCTTCATTACATTCTATGGTAGCTGGCTGCATTATATTCTGTGGAGGCTGGCTGCATTATAATCTGTGGGGGCTGGCTGCATTACATTCTATGGCGGCTGGCTGCATTACATTCTATGGGGCTGGCTGCATTACATTCTATGGGGAAGGGCTGTATTACATTCTATGGGGGCTGTGTTGTATTACATTCCATGGGGGCTGTGCTGTATTATATTCTATGGGGGTTGTGCTGTATTACATTCTATGGGGGGCTGTCTTACATTCTATGGGGGGGCTGTATTACATTCTATGGGAAGGGCTGTATAACATTCTATGGGAAGGGCTGTATTACATTCTCTGGGGGCTACATTATATTCTATGGGGAGGTGGGCTGTATTATATTCTATGGGGGGCTGTATTACATTCTCTGGGGGCTACATTATATTCTATTGGGGGCTGTATTATATTCTATGAGGGGTGATTGCTTCATACTCTATGAGGGGGCTACATTATATTCTATGGGGAGCTGCATTATACTATATGAGGAGGGCTGCATTATGTTCTATGGAGGGGCTACATTGTATTCTATGGGGGGCTGCATTATGCTCTGAGGGGGCTACCATATTTTATATATGCAGGGGCTGAATTATACTATATGAGGGGGCTGCATTATATTCTCTGGGGTGGCATCATTATACTATATGTGGGTTGCGTTATACTGTATCGAGGACTATGGGGAATACATTATACTATATGAAGAACTATGGGCATTATACTATGGGAAGTGAATTGTTCAACATGGATGACAATGGCGGGGCATTATACTATACTAAATGGTTACCCGATTCTAACACATCGGGTATTCTAGAATATGTATGTCCACTTAGTATATTGCCCAGTGATGTAGTATATTGCCCAGTCACGTAGTATATTGCCCAGCGATGTAGTATATTGCCCTGCGACATAGTATATTGCCCAGTGACGTAGTATATTGCCCAGCGATGTAGTATATTGCCCAGTGACATAGTATATTGCCCAGTCACGTAGTATATTGCCCAGCCACGTAGTATATTGCCCAGCCACATAGTATATTGCCCAGCCACGTAGTATATTGCCCAGTCACGTAGTATATTGCCCAGTCACGTAGTATATTGCCCAGCCACGTAGTATATTGCCCAGCCACGTAGTATATTGCCCAGCCACGTAGTATATTGCCCAGCCACGTAGTATATTGCCCAGCCACGTAGTATATTGCCCAGCCACGTAGTATATTGCCCAGCAACGTAGTATATTGCCCAGCAACGTAGTATATTGCCCAGCAACGTAGTATATTGCCCAGCAACGTAGTATATTGCCCAGCCACGTAGTATATTGCCCAGCGACGTAGTAGTAGTAGTATATTGCCCAGTCACGTAGTATATTGCCCAGTGACATAGTATATTGCCCAGTTACATTGTATATTGCCCAGTGACATAGTATACAGCAGAGCTACATAGTATATTGCCCAGTGATGTAGTATATTGGCCAGTGACGTAGTATATTGCCCAGTGACGTAGTATACAGCACAGAGTCACGTAGCATATTGCACAGCCCATGTAGTATATTGGCCAGTCACGTTGACACAGGTTAAAAAAAATAAAAAACAAACATATACCCACCTTCCGCAGGTGTGTTGTCGCACTGTCGCCTGTTTGGGGTGCAGGCGGCATCTTCCGGTCTCAGAGTGCGTTGACGTCGCGGTCACGTGACCGTGTAGCGGTCACATGACCGTGACGTCACGGCAGGTCCTGTTCGCGCAGGCGCACAGGACTTGTGATGACGTCGCGGTCACATGACTGTGACGTCATGACAGGTCCTTCTGCCACACCATCCGTGCAACCGGAACGTGCCAGTTGCATCGCGAGGAGCGGGAAAGGCGGCGTAGGTGAGTATATAATCATTTTTTATTTTTTTTTATTATTTTTAACATTCGATGTTTTTACTATTGACTCTGCCTAAGCTGTGTCAATAGTAAAAAACTTAGTCACACAGGGTTAATAGCAGCGGTAACAGACTGCATTACACCGCGGTCCGTTACCGCTGCCAATAACCCTGTGTGAGGGCAGACTGGAGGGGTGTATGCGGGCGCCGGGCAGTGAGTGCGGGGAGTAAGGAGCGGCCATTTTCTTCCGGACTGTGCGCGTCGCTGATTGGTCGCGGCAGCCATGACAGGCAGCTGCCGAGACCAATCAGTGAACGAATAACCGTTACAGAAGGACAGACAGACAGACGGAAGTACCCCTTGGACAATTATATAGTAGATGGAGCACTATGAGGAAAGTATTATACTATTTGGAGGACTGAGGAGTGTATTATACTATATGGAGGAATTGCAGTGCATTTTAATGTATCGAGGACTATGAGGAGTGTATTATACTATATGGAGGACTGAGGAGTGTATTATACTATATGGAGGACTGAGGAGTGTATTATACTATATGGAGGATTGTATTATACTATATGGAGGACTGAGGGGAGGGGTGTATCATACTATATGGAGGACTGAGGAGTGTATTATACTCTATGGAGGAATTGCAGTGTATTTTAATATATGGAGGACTATGAGGAGTGTATTATACTATATCGAGGACTGAGGAGTGTATTATACTATATGGAGGACTGAGGAATGTATTATACTATATTGAGGACTGAGCAGTGTATTTTAATATATGGAGGACTGAGGAGTTGTTATACTATATGGAAGACTGAGGAGTGTATTATACTATATGGAGGACTGGGGAGTGTATTATACTATATGGAGGACTGAGGAGTGTATTATACTATATGAGCACTATGAGGAGTGTATTATACTATATCGAGGACTGAGCAGTGTATTTTTATATATGGAGGACTATGAGGAGTGTATTATACTATATGGGGGACTGAGGAGTGTATTGTACTATATGGAGGACTGAGGAGTGCATTATACTATATGGAGGACTGAGGTGCACTATGCTAAATGGAGGACTGAGGTGCACATTATAATATATGGAGGACTATGAGGTGTATTATACTAAACAAGCAAAATGCTGCTTATTCATCGAGTGATTGGATTGTTTATGTGGGAACAGAAATCCTTGTTCTCAGCAGCACATCGCCGGTGTAAACTGTAGATGTGCTGCTGATAACATGATACTGTATGGGGACAGATTGATCTAATTGTGATTGTTCTGTTCCCTTCCTTCTTTCTCAGTTAGTGTAAAGAGGCCAGGAAACAACCGAACGACTTCAGTATTGTCGATCACACTCGTTTAGTGGCCTGAGATCAGCGAATGTAAATACAACAGAAATGCTTCGCAGGGAGACCAGGCAAGGATGATGACAGTTGTAGTTAGCACCCGGCACCCGGGAATAGCGCTAACTCTACTGCTTTTCCCAGCAGCCAGAGCATTTAATTCTGGTATGTGTAATGATTTTGAGGGTTGATGTCAGCTGCGTAATGTCATCTGCTATCAATCCCTGGTGTAAGTAATGGAGAGGTGTCTATCAGACACCCCCACTACTAGCCCAGACCTGGCGAGGGCCAGGGACTCTGCAGAGCGGTGAGGGTAGCAACAATACCGCTCTTCACAGTCGCCAAGCTCAGTGCAAGACCCAAAATATCTGAAGCGCGGTGACGTTACTGATGTTACCGCTCTTCAGGGTCACCGGGCCTGGTGCTGTGCAGCGGAACCAAAAGTGGCTGTAGGCAAAGTGTATGGAGCATCAGAATGAGGTTCCATAGCCTTTGGTCGTCTCAATCCCTTCATTATTTACGAGATCCAGTTATGTAGGTAAAGTAGCGGCTGTTCTTGGTACTGCAACTAAAAACCATAAATAGGACTGAGCTGTAATGCTGGATACAGCTGTAGTTATATGTTATATAGTCGTGTTACACTCCCCTCACTTCTTGTAACCTACAAGTGTACAAAGATATTATACAGTCGCCATGTGACACGTGGGCCTGTATAACTTCAAATGCCAGGGTTGAATTTTAGTCCCAGTCCGGCCCTGGTGACAAGCCTGGCATGTCAGAGTGAGGAGACTTATAGGCCATGCATGCTCCTCTGGGAAATTAAATATGCAATTTGTCTCTTCAGAGAGGAAGAGGACTAGAACTCTAGCGCCACCTATTGGAAGCAGCGATCCTAAAAGTCAATATCAACTCTTTAACGAGCCTTGTCATATAATATTTTTCTTCTGGCATCTGCCATCAAAGGAATGTCAGGATCCTGTTAAACAGATTAGACGGTCCGTTGTTCAGGCTTGGCCGACATTAAAGGGGTTCACAGACTTAAAGCTGAAATACATATGTGGGTACATCATCATCAGTACCCCTACACAGGGCTACCATCAGGGTAATACTGCCCTGACTGGCATATGGGGCCCAGTGGGCAGAGGGGGCCCACATCGGGCCCCGTCTCATCTGCTCACCGGGCCCCTACCGGCAGGCTACACCGGGCCCTTAGCGGCGCTGCGGCAGCAAAGCCATTGATGTGCGGGCCCGTGCGTAGAGATGAAATAGATTCAGCAAAGTGAGGCCCGACTTTCTTAACAGATCGAGGATAGAAAAGGTAACTTTGCGGTCTACACAAAACCCTAAAGAAAACCACGCAAAGAGGGCAAAAAGACCCTCCGTACCAAACTAAGGGCACGGAGGTACACCCTTTGCGTCCCAGAGCTTCCAGCAACAAATTAGACAAGCTGGACAGAAAAAAATAGCAAACAAATAGAAAAGAAGAACTTAGCTATGCAGAGCAGCAGGCCACAGGAATGATCCAGGGAAAAGCAAGTCCAACACTGGAACATTGACAGGAAGCCAGGATCAAAGCATTAGGTGGAGTTAAGTAGAGAAGCACCCAACGACCTCACCAGATCACCTGAGGGAGGAAACTCAGAAGCCGCAGTACCACTTCCCTCCACCAACAGAAGCTCACAGAGAGAATCAGCCGAAGTACCACTTGTGACCACAGGAGGGAGCTCTGCCACAGAATTCACAACAGTACACCACCCTTGAGGATGGGTCACCGAACCCTCACCAGAGCCCCCAGGCCGACCAGGACGAGCCACATGAAAGGCACGAACAAGATCGGGAGCATGGACATCAGAGGCAAAAACCCAGGAATTATCTTCCTGAGCATAACCCTTCCATTTAACCAGATACTGGAGTTTCCGTCTAGAAACACGAGAATCCAAAATCTTCTCCACAATATACTCCAATTCCCCCTCCACCAAAACCGGGGCAGGAGGATCAACAGATGGAACCATAGGTGCCACGTATCTCCGCAACAATGACCTATGGAATACGTTATGTATGGAAAAAGAATCTGGAAGGATCAGACGAAAAGACACAGGATTAAGAACCTCAGAAATCCTATACGGACCAATGAAACGAGGTTTAAACTTAGGAGAGGAAACCTTCATAGGAATATGACGAGAAGATAACCAAACCAGATCCCCAACACGAAGTCGGGGACCCACACGGCGTCTGCGATTAGCGAAACGTTGAGCCTTCTCCTGGGACAAGGTCAAATTGTCCACTACATGAGTCCAAATCTGCTGCAACCTGTCCACCACAGTATCCACACCAGGACAGTCCGAAGACTCAACCTGTCCTGAAGAGAAACGAGGATGGAACCCAGAATTGCAGAAAAATGGCGAAACCAAGGTAGCCGAGCTGGCCCGATTATTAAGGGCGAACTCAGCCAAAGGCAAAAAGGACACCCAGTCATCCTGATCGGCAGAAACAAAGCATCTCAGATATGTTTCCAAGGTCTGATTGGTTCGTTCGGTCTGGCCATTAGTCTGAGGATGGAAAGCCGAGGAAAAAGACAAGTCAATGCCCATCCTACCACAAAAGGCTCGCTCGCTAAAACCTTGAAACAAACTGGGAACCTCTGTCAGAAACGATATTCTCTGGAATGCCATGTAAACGAACCACATGCTGGAAGAACAATGGCACCAAATGAGAGGAGGAAGGCAATTTAGACAAGGGTACCAGATGGACCATCTTAGAAAAGCGATCACAGACCACCCAAATGGCTGACATCTTTTGAGAAACGGGAAGATCAGAAATAAAATCCATAGAGATATGTGTCCAAGGCCTCTTCGGGACCGGCAAGGGCAAAAGCAACCCACTGGCACGAGAACAGCAGGGCTTAGCCCGAGCACAAATCCCACATGACTGCACAAAAACACGCACATCCCGCGACAGACGGCCACCAAAAGGATCTAGCCACCAACTCTCTGGTACCAAAGATTCCAGGATGACCAGCCAACACCGAATAATGAACCTCAGAGATAACTTTATTGGTCCACCTATCAGGGACAAATAGTCTCTCCGCTGGACAACGATCAGGTTTATCAGCCTGAAACCTCTGCAGCACCCGCCGCAAATCAGGGGAGATGGCAGACACAATTACTCCCTCCTTGAGGATACCCGCCGGCTCAGACAAACCCGGAGAGTCGGGCACAAAACTCCTAGACAGAGCATCCGCCTTCACATTTTTAGAGCCCGGAAGGTACGATATCACAAAGTCAAAACGGGCAAAAAACAGCGACCAACGAGCCTGTCTAGGATTCAACCACTTAGCAGACTCAAGATAAGTCAAGTTCTTATGATCAGTCAATACCACCACGCGATGCTTAGCTCCTTCAAGCCAATGACGCCACTCCTCGAATGCCCACTTCATGGCCAGCAACTCTCGGTTGCCCACATCATAATTTCGCTCAGCAGGCGAAAGCTTCCTGGAAAAAAAAGCGCATGGTTTCATCACTGAGCAATCAGAACCTCTCTGCGACAAAACAGCCCCTGCTCCAATCTCAGAAGCATCAACCTCGACCTGGAACGGAAGAGAAACATCTGGTTGACACAACACAGGGGCAGAAGAAAAACGACGCTTCAAGTCTTGAAAAGCTTCCACAGCAGCAGAAGACCAATTGACCAAATCAGCACCCTTCTTGGTCAAATCGGTCAATGGTTTGGCAATACTAGAAAAATTGCAGATGAAGCGACGATAAAAATTAGCAAAGCCCAGGAACTTTTGCAGACTTTTCAGAGATGTCGGCTGAGTCCAATCATGGATGGCTTGAACCTTAACAGGATCCATCTCGATAGTAGAAGGGGAAAAGATGAACCCCAAAAATGAAACCTTCTGCACACCAAAGAGACACTTTGATCCCTTCACAAACAAAGAATTAGCACGCAGGACCTGAAAAACTGTTCTGACCTGCTTCACATGAGACTCCCAATCATCCGAGAAGATCAAAATGTCATCCAAGTACACAATCAGGAATTTATCCAGGTACTCTCGGAAGATGTCATGCATAAAGGACTGAAACACTGATGGAGCATTGGCAAGTCCGAATGGCATCACTAGATACTCAAAATGACCCTCGGGCGTATTAAATGCAGTTTTCCATTCATCTCCTCGCCTGATTCGCACCAGATTATACGCACCACGAAGATCTATCTTGGTGAACCAACTAGCCCCCTTAATCCGAGCAAACAAATCAGATAACAATGGCAAGGGGTACTGAAATTTAACCGTGATCTGATTTAGAAGGCGGTAATCTATACAAGGTCTCAGCGAACCATCCTTCTTGGCTACAAAAAAGAACCCTGCTCCTAATGGTGATGATGACGGGCGAATATGCCCCTTCTCCAGGGATTCCTTCACATAACTGCGCATAGCGGCGTGCTCAGGCACGGATAAATTAAACAGTCGACCTTTTGGGAATTTACTACCAGGAATCAAATTGATAGCACAATCACAATCCCTATGCGGAGGTAGGGCATCGGACTTGGGCTCATCAAATACATCCCGGTAATCAGACAAGAACTCTGGAACCTCAGAAGGGGTGGATGACGAAATTGACAGAAATGGAACATCACCATGTACCCCCTGACAACCCCAGCTGGACACCGACATGGATTTCCAATCTAATACTGGATTATGGGCTTGTAGCCATGGCAACCCCAACACGACCACATCATGCAGATTATGCAACACCAGAAAGCGAATAACCTCCTGATGTGCAGGAGCCATGCACATGGTCAGCTGGGTCCAGTATTGAGGCTTATTCTTGGCCAAAGGCGTGGCATCAATTCCTCTCAATGGAATAGGACACTGCAAGGGCTCTAAGAGAAACCCACAACGCTTAGCATACTCCAAGTCCATCAAATTCAGGGCAGCGCCTGAATCCACAAATGCCATGACAGAATACGATGACAAAGTGCAGATCAAGGTAACGGACAGAAGAAATTTTGACTGTACCGTACCAATGGTGGCAGACCTAGCGAACCGCTCAGTGCGCTTAGGACAATCAGAGATAGCATGAGTGGAATCACCACAGTAGAAACACAGCCCATTCAGACGTCTGTGTTGTTGCCGTTCAACTCTGGTCAAAGTCCTATTGCACTGCATAGGCTCAGGTTTAAGCTCAGGTAATACCGCCAAATGGTGCACAGATTTACGCTCACGCAAGCGTCAACCGTTCTGAATGGCCAAAGACAGACTCATTCAAACCAGCAGGCATAGGAAATCCCACCATGACATCCTTAAGGGCTTCAGAGAGACCCTTTCTGAACATAGCTGCCAGCGCAGATTCATTCCATTGAGTGAGCACGGACCACTTTCTAAATTTCTGACAATATACCTCTATCTCATCCTGACCCTGACAAAGAGCCAGCAAATTTTTCTCTGCCTGATCCACTGAATTAGGTTCATCGTACAGCAATCCGAGCGCCAGGAAAAACGCATCGATATTACTCAATGCAGGATCTCCTGGCGCAAGAGAAAATGCCCAGTCCTGAGGGTCACCGCGCAAAAAAGAAATAACAATCAAAACTTGTTGAACTGGATCACCAGAGGAGCGAGGTTTCAAGGCCAGAAATAATTTACAATTATTTTTGAAACTCAGAAACTTAGTTCTATCTCCAAAAAACAAATCAGGAATCTTTTGTACTCTTGCCGAGAGCTGATCCACAAATGAAGACAGACTTCTAATGTCCATCGCTACACCTGTGTACTGAACCACCCAAATGTCTAGGGGAAAAAAAAGGCAAAACACAGTGCAAAGAAAAAAAAATGGTCTCAGAACTTCTTTTTTCCCTCTATTGAGAATCATTAGTACTTTTGGCTTCCTGTACTGTTATGAAAGGCAATTCAGTACTACAATGGACATAGCGGTCAGAGCACATACAGTGATCTGACAATAACCCAAAATCATAGAACGAGCTCTGAGACGTGGGAACTCTGCAGACCGCAATCCCTAATCCTCTCCAAACAACACTAGAGGCAGCCGTGGATTGCGCCTAACTCTGCCTAGGCAACTCGGCACAGCCTGAGAAACTAACTAGCCTGAAGATAGAAAATAAGCCTACCTTGCCTCAGAGAAATACCCCAAAGGAAAAGGCAGCCCCCCACATATAATGACTGTGAGTTAAGATGAAAAGACAAACGTAGAGATGAAATAGATTCAGCAAAGTGAGGCCCGATTTTCTTAACAGATCGAGGATAGAAAAGGTAACTTTGCGGTCTACACAAAACCCTAAAGAAAACCACGCAAAGGGGGCAAAAAGACCCTGCGTACCGAACTAACGGCACGGAGGTACACCCTTTGCGTCCCAGAGCTTCCAGCAACAAATTAGACAAGCTGGACAGAAAAAATAGCAAACAAATAGCAAAGAAGAACTTAGCTATGCAGAGCAGCAGGCCACAGGAATGATCCAGGGAAAAGCAAGTCCAACACTGGAACATTGACAGGAAGCCAGGATCAAAGCATTAGGTGGAGTAAAGTAGAGAAGCACCTAACGACCTCACCAAATCACCTGAGGGAGGAAACTCAGAAGCCGCAGTACCACTTCCCTCCACCAACAGAAGCTCACAGAGAGAATCAGCCGAAGTACCACTTGTGACCACAGGAGGGAGCTCTGCCACAGAATTCACAACACTGGACACACTGAGGGCAGAATGCTGGACACACTTGGAACAGAATGCTGGAGACACTGGGGCAGAATGCTGGACACACTGGGGGCACAATGCTGGACACACTGGGGGCACAATGCTGGACACACTGGGGGCACAATGCTGGAGACACTGGGGGAAGAATGCTGGAGACACTGGGGGCAGAATGCTGGAGACACTGGGGGCAGAATGCTGGAGACACTGGGGGCAGAATGCTGGAGACACTGGGGGCAGAATGCTGGACACACTGGGGGCAGAATGCTGGACACACTGGGGGCAGAATGCTGGACACACTGGGGGCAGAATGCTGGACACACTGGGGGCAGAATGCTGGACACACTGGGGGCAGAATGCTGGACACTGGGGGCAGAATGCTGGACACACTGGGGGCAGAATGCTGGACACACTGGGGGCAGAATGCTGGACACACTGGGGGCAGAATGCTGGACACACTGGGGGCAGAATGCTGGACACACTGGGGGCAGAATGCTGGACACACTGGGGGCAGAATGCTGGACACACTGGGGGCAGAATGCTGGACACACTGGGGGCAGAATGCTGGACACACTGGGGGCAGAATGCTGGACACACTGGGGGCAGAATGCTGGACACACTGGGGGCAGAATGCTGGACACACTGGGGGCAGAATGCTGGACACACTGGGGGCAGAATGCTGGACACACTGGGGGCAGAATGCTGGACACACTGGGGGCAGAATGCTGGACACACTGGGGGCAGAATGCTGGACACACTGGGGGCAGAATGCTGGACACACTGGGGGCAGAATGCTGGACACACTGGGGACAGAATGCTGGACACACTGGGGCAGAATGCTGGAGACACTGGAGGCACAATGCTGGACACACTGGGGGCACAATGCTGGACACACTGACTGCAGAATGCTGGACACACCGGGGCACAATGCTGGACACTGGGGGAACAATGCTGGACACACTGGGGGCACAATGCTGGAAACACTGGGGGCACAATGCTGGAGACACTGGGGAAGAAGGCTGGAGACACTGGGGGCAGAATGCTGGACACATTGAGGGCACAATGCTGGACACACTGGGGGCAGAATGCTGGAGACACTGGGGGCAGAATGCTGGAGACACTGTGGCAGAATGCTGGAGACACTGGGGCAGAATGCTGGAGACACTGGGGCAGAATGCTGGAGACACATTGGGGGCAGAATGCTGGAGACACATTGGGGGCAGAATGCTGGAGACACATTGGGGGCAGAATGCTGGAGACATAGGGGGCATAATGGAGATACGGGGCATGATTGGATCATGGGGCAGAACGGATATGATGGAGACAGATGGGGCAGGATGGGGAGATCATATGGGGCAGAATGGATACTCATGAGGGCAGGATGGGAGAACATATGGCTGACGCCAGGAATGAGACACACGGGGGCCAGGATGGTGAATATTATTACCATAGGGGCTAATTAAAGAATATTATTACTGCAGTGATGCATTTATTTTATTTTTTGAGTATACTGTTTTAAATGGGGGGCGGTCCTGTTACTGTGTAGAGTGATACTATGTCGCTTTTTTTCTTCATGTGGTGTAATGTAGAAGTTGGGAAAAATTAATTAATGTGTTCTACAAGCGGAGCTCGAGATAACTGTTATTTCCTGCAGAGATGAGCCCTGGCTGGAATAATTGATGGCGATCTGTGCTGGATGAAAAACAAAGATGAAGGACTTCACCTAGAGACGTCACTGGTGAGTCAGTGTGTTACCTATACACTGACACTATACACTGTATACTATAAACAGAGGTCCTCTGAATAATGTCACCAGTGATCATTGTATTACCTATACATTATATACAGAGCTCCTGTGTTGAATACCACCAGTGATCACTAGGGTTGAGCGAAACGGATCGGACAAATTCAAAAATCGCCGACTTTCGGCAAAGTCGGGTTTCATGAAACCCAACCCGATCCTAGTGTGGGATCGGCCATAAGGTCAACGATCTTCGCGCCAAAGTCACATATCGTATGACGCTTTCAGCGCCATTTTTCAGCCAATGAAGGAGGACGCAGAGTGTGGGCAGCGTGATGACATAGGTCTCGGTCCCCACCATCTTAGAGAAGGGCATGACAGTGATTGGCTTGCTTTCTGCGGCGTCACAGGGGCTATAAAGAGGCGTGCACGCCGACCGCCATCTTACTTCTGCCGATCTTAGCATAGGGAGAAGTTGCTGCAGCTTCATCAGAAGAAGGGATATAGTTAGGGAGGGAAGATTAACCCCCAAACTGCTTGTGCTGTAGCGATTTACACTGTCCAACACCACCATTTGTTTGCAGGGACAGTGGAGGCTATATTTTTGTGCATCAGCTCTGTAGCTTATTACGCTGAATTATAAGGCTCCCTGATAGCTGCATTGCTGTTTGCACGCTGCTGTGCAAACCAACTGCTTTTTTAAAAGCAAAAATCCTGTTGCTCCTTTCTGCACAGTTATCTTGTTTATTTGCCCACACTTTAGTGTGCAGCAGTCCTTTTTATTGCTGCCATACTTTTCCTGAGATCATTGTAGGGAGATTGAAATTGTACTACAGTCCTTGTATTTTTTCATATATCTTCCAGTCACTTTCTGCCACTTAGATTGTGTTGTTATATACACTGGGCCTGAGTTTTGGTTCAGTCTCCCCCCGAAAAAAGTGAGATTTAAATTCTCAACAAGTTTATATACACCTTCTACCTTGTTTTACAGTACCATATAATGGTTGTTATTTTGGTTAGATTTTCCAAAAAATTAGGAAGTCTCGTGGAAGAGCCCGTGGGTGGTGGTTGCCAGCTGGTACTGATGGTGGTGGTGGTGGAGGTGGTGCATCTGGTGGTAGTGGCAAAAGCACAATAGCACCTAAGGCTGGAGGTGTTGAGCCAGCGTCATTATCTGGCTACACAAAGGCTCCCTTATCTGGGAGTAGGAAAACAGCTTTTAAAGCCGGAGCAGCAGGAAAAAGTTTTGGCTTTCCTTGCTGACTCAGCCTCTAGCTCATTCGCCTCCTCTTCAGAAAGTTCCAAATATAAAAGCAGCGAGTCGTCAGTGGATGCTCCCGGTCAGGAACAAGACGTTTCCTTGTGTCCTTCACCCAAACCAAAAGTGAAGGATGCGTCAGGCGACACTACAGGTTACTCCAAGGAGCTCTTTACACATACCGTGCCTGGGTTAGAAAGGGAAATTGTTAACTGCCCATTATAAGATGAATCAGATGAATGAAACATGGAGTGCCTGAAAAATGTCAACTTTTGGCCTCCTGTTGTGAATTCTGTGGCAGAGCTCCCTCCTGTGGTCACAAGTGGTACTTCGGCTGATTCTCTCTGTGAGCTTCCGTTGGTGGAGGAAAGTGGTACTGCGGCTTCTGAGTTTCCTTCCTCAGGTGATGTGGTGAAGTCGTTAGGTGCTGCTCTATTTAACTCCACCTAGTGCCTTGATCCTGGCTTCCAGTCAATGTTCTAGTATTGGACCTGTTTCCTCCTGGATCGTTCCTGTGGCCTGCTGCTCTGCATAGCTAAGTTCCGCTTTGCTATTTTGTTTGCTGTTTTTTTCTGTCCAGCTTGTCTATTTGTTTTTTTCTGCTTGCTGGAAGCTCTGGGACGCAGAGGGTGTACCTCCGTGCCGTTAGTTCGGTACGGAGGGTCTTTTTGCCCCCTTTGCGTGGTTTTTGTAGGGTTTTGTGTTGACCGCAAAGTTACCTTTCCTATCCTCGCTCTGTTCAGAAAGTCGGGCCTCACTTTGCTAAATCTATTTCATCTCTACGTTTGTCTTTTCATCTTAACTCACAGTCATTATATATGGGGGCTGCCTTTTCCTTTGGGGTATTTCTCTGAGGCAAGGTAGGCTTATTTTCTATCTTCAGGCTAGCTAGTTTCTCAGGCTGTGCCGAGTTGCATAGGGAGCGTTAGGCGCAATCCACGGCTGCCTCTAGTGTGGTTGGAGAGGATTAGGGATTGCGGTCAGCAGAGTTCCCACGTCTCAGAGCTCGTTCTATGTTTTTGGGTTATTGTCAGGTCACTGTATGTGCTCTGACCTCTATGTCCATTGTGGTACTGAATTACCTTATCATAACAGTACTGGAAGCCAAAAGTACTAATGATTCTCAATAGAGGGAAAAAAGAAGTTCTGAGACCATTTTTTTTTCTCTGCACTGTGTTTTGCCTTTTTTTTCCCCTAGACATTTGGGTGGTTCAGGACACAGGTGTAGCGATGGACATTAAAGGTCTGTCTTCATGTGTGGATCAGCTCACGGCAAGAGTACAAAATATTCAAGACTTTGTGGTGCAGAATTCTATGTTAGAACCGAGAATTCCTATTCCTGATTTGTTTTTTGGAGATAGAACTAAATTTGAGTTTCAAAAATAATTGTAAACTATTTCTAGCTTTGAAACCTCGCTCCTCTGGTGACCCAGTTCAACAAGTTAGGATCATTATTTCTTTTTTACGTGGCGACCCTCAGGACTGGGCATTTTCTCTTGTGTCAGGAGATCCTGCATTAAGTAATATCGATGCGTTTTTCCTGGCTCTCGGATTGCTGTACGATGAACCTAATTCAGTGGATCAGGCAGAGAAAAATTTGCTGGCTCTGTGTCAGGGTCAGGATGAGATAGAGGTATATTGTCAGAAATTTAGAAAGTGGTCCGTACTCACTCAATGGAATGAAGGTGCGCTCGCAGCTATTTTCAGAAAGGGTCTCTCTGAAGCCCTTAAGGATGTCATGGTGGGATTTCCTATGCCTGCTGGTCTGAATGAGTCTATGTCTTTGGCCATTCAAATCGGTCGACGCTTGCGTGAGCGTAAATCTGTGCACCATTTGGCGGTATTACCTGAGCTTAAACCTGAGCCTATGCAGTGCAATAGGACTTTGACCAGAGTTGAACGGCAAGAACACAGACGTCTGAATGGGCTGTGTTTCTACTGTGGTGATTCCACTCATGCTATCTCTGATTGTCCTAAGCGCACTAAGCGGTTCGCTAGGTCTGCCACCATTGGTACGGTACAGTCAAAATTTCTTCTGTCCGTTACCTTGATCTGCACTTTGTCATCGTATTCTGTCATGGCATTTGTGGATTCAGGCGCTGCCCTGAATTTGATGGACTTGGAGTATGCTAGGCGTTGTGGGTTTTTCTTGGAGCCCCTGCAGTGTCCTATTCCATTGAGAGGAATTGATGCTACGCCTTTGGCCAAGAATAAGCCTCAGTACTGGACCCAGCTGACCATGTGCATGGCTCCTGCACATCAGGAGGTTATTCGCTTTCTGGTGTTGCATAATCTGCATGATGTGGTCGTGTTGGGGTTGCCATGGCTACAAGTCCATAATCCAGTATTAGATTGGAAATCCATGTCTGTGTCCAGCTGGGGTTGTCAGGGGGTACATGGTGATGTCCCATTTCTGACTATTTCGTCATCCACCCCTTCTGAGGTTCCAGAGTTCTTGTCTGATTACCGGGATGTATTTGATGAGCCCAAATCCGATACCCTACCTCCGCATAGGGATTGTGATTGTGCTATCGATTTGATTCCTGGTAGTAAATTCCCAAAAGGTCGACTGTTTAATTTGTCTGTGCCTGAGCACGCCGCTATGCGGAGTTATGTGAAGGAGTCCTTGGAGAAGGGGCATATTCGCCCGTCATCGTCGCCATTGGGAGCAGGGTTCTTTTTTGTAGCCAAGAAGGATGGTTCGCTGAGACCTTGTATAGATTACCGCCTTCTAAATAAGATCACGGTTAAATTTCAGTACCCCTTGCCGTTGTTATCTGATTTGTTTGCTCGGATTAAGGGGGCTAGTTGGTTCACCAAGATAGATCTTCGTGGTGCGTATAATCTTGTGCGTATTAAGCGAGGCGATGAATGGAAAACTGCATTTAATACGCCCGAGGGCCATTTTGAGTATCTAGCAATGCCATTCGGACTTGCCAATGCTCCATCAGTGTTTCAGTCCTTTATGTGTGACATCTTCCGAGAGTACCTGGATAAATTCCTGATTGTGTACTTGGATGACATTTTGATCTTCTCGGATGATTGGGAGTCTCATGTGAAGCAGGTCAGAATGTTGTTTCAGGTCCTGCGTGCTAATTCTTTGTTTGTGAAGGGATCAAAGTGTCTCTTTGGTGTTCAGAAGGTTTCATTTTTGGGGTTCATCTTTTCCCCTTCTACTATCGAGATGGACCCTGTTAAGGTCCAAGCCATCCATGATTGGACTCAGCCGACATCTCTGAAAAGTCTGCAAAAGTTCCTGGGCTTTGCTAATTTTCATCGTCGCTTCATCTGCAATTTTTCTAGTATTGCTAAACCATTGACCGATTTGACCAAGAAGGGTGCTGATGTGGTCAATTGGTCTTCTGCTGCTGTGGAAGCTTTTCAAGAGTTGAAGCGTCGTTTTTCTTCTGCCCCTGTGTTGTGTCAACCAGATGTTTCGCTTCCATTCCAGGTCGAGGTTGATGCTTCTGAGATTGGAGCAGGGGCTGTTTTGTCGCAGAGAAGTTCTGATTGCTCGGTGATGAAACCATGCGCCTTCTTTTCCAGGAAGTTTTCGCCTGCTGAGCGAAATTATGATGTGGGCAATCGAGAATTGCTGGCCATGAAGTGGGCATTCGAGGAGTGGCGTCATTGGCTTGAAGGAGCTAAGCATCGCGTGGTGGTCTTGACTGATCATAAGAACTTGACTTATCTCGAGTCTGCCAAGCGGTTAAATCCTAGACAGGCTCGTTGGTCGCTGTTTTTTGCCCGTTTTGACTTTGTGATTTTGTACCTTCCGGGCTCTAAAAATGTGAAGGCGGATGCTCTGTCTAGGAGGGTGTACCTCCGTGCCGTTAGTTCGGTACGGAGGGTCTTTTTGCCCCCTTTGCGTGGTTTTTGTAGGGTTTTGTGTTGACCGCAAAGTTACCTTTCCTATCCTCGCTCTGTTCAGAAAGTCGGGCCTCACTTTGCTAAATCTATTTCATCTCTACGTTTGTCTTTTCATCTTAACTCACAGTCATTACATGTGGGGCTGCCTTTTCCTTTGGGGTATTTCTCTGAGGCAAGGTAGGCTTATTTTCTATCTTCAGGCTAGCTAGTTTCTCAGGCTGTGCCGAGTTGCATAGGGAGCGTTAGGCGCAATCCACGGCTGCCTCTAGTGTGGTTGGAGAGGATTAGGGATTGCGGTCAGCAGAGTTCCCACGTCTCAGAGCTCGTTCTATGTTTTTGGGTTATTGTCAGGTCACTGTATGTGCTCTGACCTCTATGTCCATTGTGGTACTGAATTACCTTATCATAACAGCCTCCTCTAACTGACTTCTCCAATTCCTCCATTTGCAGCTGCTGAATGTCCACCATAAGCCATTTTTATACCTCCCTAAATGGGCTGACTCCCCCCACAGGGCCATGGTCACCACCTGGCGCAAGCACCCATGCGAGTGCCGTTTGCCTGGACAGGTGGGTGGGCCCACTCTTGGGCGACGGCACTGGCACAGGGTCCCTCATAGTACAATGAAGTGTCTCTGATGGTGGTGGTGCACAACCAACTTTAGACACACTGTCGTAATATGAGGGGCCCTGTGCCAGTACCGCCGCCCACGAGAGAGTGTTCCCCCCCAGCTCGAACAGTGCTCTACCACTTGCAATACTTACCTCTCCCTGCTCCACCACTGTGTAGTCTGTGCTGTTAAGTCCTTCAATGGCACTGTCAATACAAATTTGTTGAAATGATAGAGGATAGTTAAAATATACAGGGGCCCTGGCCTCCATTTAGACCAGTTAATACTTTGCGCCTACTACCACTGTCTGCTACTCAGCAAAGGAGCCCACCCCTGTACCAAGCTATACCACCTTGCACTCATTACAGTTGTCCTCCACAGAACAAAGCAATGCCGCCTGTTTATTCCTGTTACCAATTTTGAACTGCATTTAGCCTACTTTATTATTTGGGCCTACTAACTGTGTTTCCTCCTCATCCTGCCCATTGCCCAGCCACTGCTAGATGAGTCTGCTGGTACATTGACCCAGACCACTACATTCCCTTTGCACTCTACACAGCCAGAATCTGACCCTGCTGAAAGTCAGGTTCGCCTTCCCGCATACTATACCACCTTACACGGGGACAAAGAGGAAGGTGCACATGAAAGTGCAGGTTCCTTCATCAGGTGGGGGGGCATACTCGTTGGCGACGTCACTGGCACAGGGCCCCTCATAGTACGCAAAAGTGTCTCTGGCAGTGGGAGGCGCCACCCGCCATCAAACACACCGCCGTACTATGAGGGGCCCTGTGCCAGTGCCAACGAGTGGGCCCCCCCTGCTTGCTCAAGATCACAGCACTTGCAAAGTTGAAATACTTACCTCTCCCTGCTCCACCGCTGTGAAGCATTCCGTGCTTCCTGGGCCCACGAAAATCTTGAGCCAGCCCTACCCCCCCACAACTTTAGCCAAATGATCCCCAGTTTTCAATGCCTTACTATTATTATAAAGTAAATTAAGATTGACAAGCTTAAGTAATAAGAATTGATGTTTTTGGCATTAAAATGGGCACTGTAGGTGTTTTCCTGTCCTCCACTCACTGCCGACTTTGATTCCCCATCGACTTGCATAGGGTTTCGTGTTTCAGTCGGCCCCCGACTTTTCGCAATAATCGGCCAATTTCAACCGACCTGACTTTTGACAAAGTCGGGTTTCGCGAAACCCGACTCGATCCGAAAAAAGTAAAAGTCGCTCAACTCTAGTGATCACTATTACCTGTACACAGACACTGCATACTAAGTACAGATTTCCTGTGTATAATGGCACTGATGGTGAGTGATAGTATTGTGTTTTTTTTAATTACTGATCAGTATTGTAGTATTCAGTCACTATGTGGTGGTAATATGTGGACATGGTGTTGCGGTATTTGTCCCTTGTGTGTGCAATTTGGTCACTATGTGGTGGTAATATGGTGTCTGGTCATGGTGCGGTGGTATTTGTTTCTTGTATGTGATATTATTCGGTCATTGGTGGTAATATGTGGTCTGGTCATGGTGTTGTGGTATTTGTTCCCTGTATTTGATATTATTCGATCACTGTGGTGGTAATATGTGTTCTGGACATGGTGTAGCAGTATTTGTTCTTTGAATGTGATATTATTGGTCATTTTAAAAATTGAAAAATAAATAAAAATATACCTAAATTGTATTGCATATTTTAACAAATATTTAATAGGTTACAGTAGAGTAGGGCCAGGCCAAAAGTGTCTACCGTGTTATGGTGGCGGTTTAAAAAATCTTTTGGCCAAAACAAAAAGCTGACAACTATGTGTGATCTGGTGATGGGAGCTGTTAATGTGTGATAGGTGAGAAGTGGAGTTTTTCCAAGAGAGAGCGGTGGGACTGTGGACAGTTCAAGCGGTGTAGCGTTGAGGTGAGGCTGGGGTGGAGCCTGGGCGGAGTCTCAAGGGGGCCCCGAAAATTTTGCCAGTATGGGGCCCCAAAAGTTCTAGTGGCAGCCCTGCCCCTACATATTCCCGTCTGGCCATACAGAAATGTAGATCTGGTGAATGAACCTTGGACTGTCATTGCCGTGCTTTGGAAACAGAAATATATTTATACAAATAGTTCATTTCTATTTATAATCCACTATATTCAGTAAGAAATGAACAATTGCACAATAATTTTACGTGATCACTGTTTATATCAGGATGTGGAGAAAGCAAAAACAAGAAATCTATATTACTCATTACTGTCTTTTACTATTATAGAAAATGAATAGATATTAAATTAATTGATCTATAGAAATATAGTGCTCAGCATAAAGGAGTATACCCCCTTTGAAAAGTATGATATTAATCAATATCTTGCTGAGCACAAAAGCAATTTCTAAAATGTTGAAAGGACTGAGTGTGAGTGGCATGGAACCTTTTTTAACCCATAACATAAAACTAAGGTTAATAATGTACGGTAACTTTCATTACAAAATCTTCAATTTTACTCAAGGTAGTTGACGCAAAAATGAGTACACCCCACATTAAAACTACTACAAGTAGTATTTTGTGTGATCTCAATGATTTTTAGGGACAGCACCAAGTCTTCTAGGCCTGGAAGGAACAAGTTGGCAAAATATTGCAACATTTATCTTTTTCCATTCTTCAAGACTAACAACTTTTAGAGCCTGGATGATAGATGGAGAGTAACGACAACTTGTCTCTTCAGAATTCCCCAGAGATATCTGATTGGGGTCAGATCGGAGACACTTGGCCACTGAGTCACTTCTTCAGAAATGCAACAGACGTGTTTTGTATCATTGTCATGTTGGAAAAGTGCACTTCTAAAGAGGGCACAGACTGATGGCGGCATCTTCTCTGTCACTATAGAGCTGCCATCAGTCCGTGCCCTTGGTACACGTGCAATTTTCCAACATGACATTGACACAAAAAACACATCCGATGCATTTCTGAAGAACAGCGCTGTACTGTATATTAGATAGAAAAATCAATAGGTTACAGAGAGACAGCATAACCCCCAAAATTCAGAAACCTCTTAAAAAATATGGTAATTACCGTAAAATGCTGCAATTCTTAACTATTCGGATCCAAACGCAGATCCCATTCTCAGAGGACGGTCCACCCAGTTTCTCTATGACGAATGTTTTATACCTAAATTGAAAAAATAAAATGTATATTAGTCCAATCTGGGCTCACGCAGAGATTTCCCGCCATTTTCACTGCACGCACACGTCACAACTTTTTGGTTATTTTATATCTATGCTCTTGGAGTGTTTTTGTGGCGTTTGTTTCATCCTAAATAAGAAAAAGCAAAACAAGAAAATGCAAACAGTGAAATAATAATGTAAAGCCTTTTTTACTGTATGTAGAACTGCACTTCCAGTATTCAATATAACAAGGACATAATTCTCCTGCCACTAACACATGTAAGCCACCGTCAGACACTTGTGGCTGTTGTGCAGTTTCATAAACAGTGCCACCCTTGTCCATAGACTGTGTCTGGTACACCAGTTCATCCTTTGAGCTTTAACCTGTCACACCTCAGGGCCTATTAAAGTAAAAGAGCCACCTTCAGCAGCACTAAGACTGCATTCTGTGAAGGTGGCTCTTATGTTTATTATCCCTAGGAATGCTGAAATAATGAGTTTCATAAATTTCCCTCCATACCTCTATTGAGTCAGGGAGGTATGTTTTCTCCCCCTGACTCAACTGACTCGCAGTGGTCCATCATCCCCCTCTGGCCTCCGGGAGCCGCCTCCTCTCTTTCTCGTGATGTCACCGGCGCCTATACTCTGCAATCAGTTCTCGGGCATGCGCTGTGCACACTGCCCAGGAACTTACATCAGGTGATGTAAGGATATCGCGCCTGCGTGTAGCGGAGGCCCCAGATCCCGCCCCGCAGTGTGTTATGATTAACACTGAGGGGCTGGGAATCTGGCACCTGCACAGTGTGGATCTCTGCACCTGTCCCCATCTCCCTCCGCCTCTTTCCTCCAGAGATCCTTACTGCGCAGGCGCCAGATCCCCAATCCAGCAGTGAATACCTCATAACACACTGCAGGGCGGGATCTGGGGCCTCCGCTACATGCAGGCGGGATATCCTTACATCTCCTGATGTAAGATCCCGGGCAGCGCGCACGGCGCATGCCCGAGAACTGATTGCAGAGCGCAGGTGCCGGTGACGTCACGAGAAAGAGAGGAGGCGGCGCCCAGAGGTCAGAGGAGGATGATGGACGGCTGTGAGGCGGTTGAGTCAGGGGGAGAAAACATACCTTCCTGACTCAATCGGGGTATGGCGCGCAATTTATAAAACTCATTATTTCAGCATTCCTAGGGATATTAAACATAAGAGCCACCTTCACAGAATGCAGTCTTAGTGCTGCTGAAGGTGGCTCTTTTACGTTAATAGGCCCTGAGGGGTGACAGGTTCCTTTAAAGCTCCAGGGCCCAACACACATCTATAACAATGTTGACACCTTATGATGGGGTAGATGGGCTTATGGGTTTTCTCAGAAATCAGGATAAAATCAGCAAAGCTAGATCCAGAAATATTTGGACAGTGGCTGAATCTGCATGATTCAGGCTCTGCATGTTGCTATTTATTTTTAGTTTTGAAACAACTGAGATGCAATTGAAGTGGAGACTCAAGTTTAATGTAAGGGGTTGAACAAGAATATCACGAGAAACAGGAATTGCAACCATTTTTCTAAAAAGCTTCCTAATTTCAGGGGCTCAAAAGTACAGGAATTGGACAAGTTTATTTTACCATAAATAAAATGTTAATTTTTTATAATTTGTAGAGATCATCCACCATTGCTGTCTTCTGTGGACGTCCATGCCTTTTTGAGTTCCCAGGCTTACTAGTGCTCTTATTTTCCACAATGTACCAAACTGTTGGTTTGGTCACTCCTAATATTTCTGCTATCTCTGTGATGGATGTCTTCTTTTTTTTCAGCCAAATGAGGATCTGTTTCTCTTCCCTTGAGAGCTATTTTGGCTGCATGTTGTATGTTCACAACAACAGTTTCCAAATGCAAATGCCACACCTGGAATCAGTTCCAGATCTATTACCTGCATAATTGATGATGAATTAACGAGGGAAATGCCCATGCAGCCAATTAAAGGGAACCTGTCACCCCCAAAATCGATGGTGAGGTAAGCTCACCGTCATCAGGAGCTTATCTACAGCATTCTGTAATGCTGTAGATAAGCCGCCGATGTTACCTGAAAGAGGAGAAAAAGACGTTAGATTATACTCACCCAGGGGCGGTCCCGATGCGGTCTGGTCAAATGGGTGTCTCAGGTCCGCTCCGGCACCTCCCGTCTACATTCCACGACGTCCTCTTCTGGTCTTCACGCCGCGGATCCGTCGCAGGCGTACTTTGTCTGCCCTGTTGAGGGCAGAGCAAAGTACTGCAGTGCGCAGGCGCCGGGCCTCTCTGACCTTTCCGGCGCCTGCGCACTGCAGTACTTTCCTCTTCCCTCAACAGGGCAGACAAAGTACGCCTGTGCCGGAGCCGCGGCGTGAAGACCAGAAAAGGACGTCATGGAATGAAGATGGGAGGTGCCGGAGCGGATCTGAGACACCCATTTGACCAGACCGCAGCGGGACCGCCCCTGGGTGAGTATAATCTAACGTCTTTTTCTCCTCTTTCAGGTAACATCGGCGGCTTATCTACAGCATTACAGAATGCTGTAGATAAGCCCCTGATGATGGTGAGCTTACCTCACCATCGATTTTGGGGGAGACAGGTTCCCTTTAAAGAGTTTCTGAGATAATTGTACAATTACTTTTGGTCTCATTAAAAAGTGGTAGCTACATATTTAAGAGCTATAATTCCTAAACCCTTACTCCAATAAGCATGTGAATCCCTTCAAATTAAAGCTGAGAGTAGGCACTTTAAGCCCATATTGATTATAGAACAGCATCTTGAATACGTTTGGGTAAATGGGTAAGCAGCTAAACTGCCAAAACTTGTGTCATTATTAGTGATGAGCGAGTATACTCGTTGCCAGGAAAGCAAATATGTATATATACAGTTGTGGCCAAAAGTATTGACACCCCTGCAATTCTGTCAGATAATACTCAGTTTCTTCCTGAAAATGATTGCAATCACAAATTCTTTGGTATTATTATCTTCATTTAATTTGTCTTAATTGAAAAAACACAAAAGAGAATGAAGAAAAAAGCAAAACATTGATCATTTCACACAAAACTCCAAAAATGGGCCAGACAAAAGTATTGGCACCCTCAGCCTAATACTTGGTTGCACAACCTTTAGCCAAAATAACTGCGACCAACCGCTTCCGGTAACCATCAATGAGTTTCTTACAATGCTCTGCTGGAATTTTAGACCATTCTTCTTTGGCAAACTGCTCCAGGTCCTGATATTTGAAGGGTGCCTTCTCCAAACTGCCATTTTTAGATCTCTCCACAGGTGTTCTATGGGATTCAGGTCTGGACTCATTGCTGGCCACCTTAGAAGTCTCCAGTGTTTTCTCTCAAACCATTTTCTAGTGCTTTCGAAGTGTCTTTTGGGTCATTGTCCTGCTGGAAGACCCATGACCTCTGAGGGAGACCCAGCTTTCTCACACATTATGCTGCAAAATTTGTTGGTATTCTTCAGACTTCATAATGCCATGCACACGGTCAAGCAGTCCAGTGCCAGAGGCAGCAAAGCAACCCCAAAACATCAGGGAACCTCCGCCATGTTTGACTGCAGGGACCGTGTTCTTTTCTTTGAATGCCTCTTTTTTTTCTCCTGTAAACTCTATATTGATGCCTTTGCCCAAAAAGCTCTACTTTTGTCTCATCTGACCAGAGAACATTCTTCCAAAATGTTTTAGGCTTTTTCAGGTGAGTTTTGGCAAACTCCAGCCTGGCTTTTTTTGTCTCGGGGTAAGTAGTGGGATCTTCCTGGGTCTCCTACCATACAGTCCCTTTTCATTCAGATGCCGACGGATAGTACGGGTTGACACTGTTGTACCCACGGACTGCAGGGCAGCTTGAACTTGTTTGGATGTTAGTCGAGGTTCTTTATCCAACATCCGCACAATCTTGCGTTGAAATCTCTTGTCAATTTTTCTTTTTCGTCCACATCTAGGGAGGGTAGCCACAGTGCCATGGGCTTTAAACTTCTTGATGACACTGCGCACGGTAGACACAGGAACGTTCAGGTCTTTGGAAATGGACTTATAGCCTTGAGATTGCTCATGCTTCCTCACAATTTGGTTTCTCAAGTCCTCAGACAGTTCTTTGGTCTTCTTTCTTTTCTCCATACTCAATCTGGTACACACAAGGACACAGGACAGAGGTTGAGTCAACTTTAATCCATGTCAACTGGCTGCAAGTATGATTTAGTTATTGCCAACACCTGTTAGGTGCCACAGGTAAGTTACAGGTGCTGTTAATTACACAAATTAGAGAAGCATCATATGATTTTTTGAACAGTGCCAATACTTTTGTCCACCCCCTTTTTTATGTTTGGTGTGGAATTATATCCAATTTGGCTTTAGGACAATTCTTTTTGCGTTTTTTTCATTTAAGACAAATTAAATGAAGATAATAATAACAAAGAATTTGTGGTTGCAATCATTTTCAGGAAGAAACTGAGTATTATCTGACAGAATTGCAGGGGTGTCAATACTTTTGGCCATGACTGTATATATACAGTCAAGAGAATGCAAGAGTGTGCAAAGCAATCATCAAAGCAAAAGGTGGCTACTTTGAAGAACCTAGAATATAAGAAATAACTTCAGTTGTTTCATACTTTTTTGTTAAGGATATAATTCCACATGTGTTAATTCATAGTTTTGATGCCTTCAGTGTGAATGTACAATTTTCATAGTCATGAAAATACAGAAAAATCTTTAAATGAGAAGGTGTGTCCAAACTTTTGGTCTGTACTGTATATACATGTATATACTAATGAAACCTAAATGTATATGCGGACAGGAGGTCCAGAAATTCTTTGATAGTGACTAGTGATGAGCGAGTATACTCGTTGCCCGAGTTTTCCGAGCACGTTCAGGTGATCTACGAGGATTTGTGACTGCTCAGAGATTTAGTTTTCGGCGCCTCAGCTGAATGATTTACAGCTGCTACACAGCTTGAATACATGTGGGGATTCCCTAGCAAATAGGCAACCCCCACATGTACTCAGACTGGCTAGCAGCTGTAAATCATGCAGCTGCGTCAACAAAAACTAAATCTCCAAGCAGTCACAAATACTCGGAGACCACCAGAGCATGCTCGGGAAAACGAGTATACTCGCTCATCACCAGTCACTATCCAAGTATTTCTGGACCTACTGTCCACATATACATTTAGGTTTAATAACTACATATATATATATATATATATATATATATATATATACACATACACACAGTGCCTACAAGTAGTATTCAACCCCCTGCAGATTTAGCAGGTTTACACATTTGGAATTAACTTGGCATTGTGACATTTGGACTGTAGATCAGCCTGGAAGTGTGAAATGCACTGCAGCAAAAAAGAATGTTATTTCTTTGTTTATTTTTTTTTTTAAATTGTGAAAAGTCTTTTCAGAGGGTCATTTATTATTCAACCCCTCAACCCACCAGAATTCTGTTTGCTTCCCCTAAAGTATTAAGAAGTAGTTCAGGCACAAAGAACAATGAGCTTCACATGTTTGGATTAATTATCTCTTTTTCCAGCCTTTTCTGACTATTTAAGACCCTCCCCAAACTTGTGAACAGCACTCATACATGGTCAACGTGGGAAAGACAAAGGAGCATTCCAAGGCCGTCAGAGACAAGATTGTGGAGGGTCACAAGGCTGGCAAGGGGTACAAGACCCTTTCCAAGGAGTTGGGCCTACCTGTCTCCACTGTTGGGAGCATCATCTGGAAGTGGAAGGCTTATGGAACTACTGTTAGCCTTCCACGGCCTGGACAGCCTTTGAAAGTTTCCTCCCGTGCCGAGGCCAGGCTTGTCCGAAGAGTCAAGGCTAACCCAAGGACAACAAGGAAGGAGCTCCGGGAAGATCTCATGGCAGTGGGGACATTGGTTTCAGTCAATACCATAAGTAACGTACTCCACCGCAATGGTCTCCATTCCAGACGAGCCCGTAAGGTACCTTTACGTTCAAAGCGTCATGTCAAGGCTTGTCTACAGTTTGCTCATGATCACTTGGAGGACTCTGAGACTGACTGGTTCAAGGTTCTCTGGTCTGATGAGACCAAGATCGAGATCTTTGATGCCAACCACACACGTGACGTTTGGAGACTGGATGGCACTGCATACGACCCCAAGAATACCATCCCTACAGTCAAGCATGGTGGTGGCAGCATCATGCTGTGGAGCTGTTTCTCAGCCAAGGGGCCTGGCCATCTGGTCCGCATCCATGGGAAGATTGATAGCACGGCCTACCTGGAGATTTTGGCCAAGAACCTCCGCTCCTCCATCAAGGATCTTAAGATGGGTCGTCATTTCATCTTCCAACAAGACAACGACCCAAAGCACACAGCCAAGAAAACCAAGGCCTGGTTCAAGAGGCAAAAATCAAGGTGTTGCAGTGGCCTAGTCAGTCTCCTGACCTTAACCCAATTGAAAACTTGTGGAAGGAGCTCAAGATTAAAATCCACATGAGACACCTAAAGAACCTAGATAACTTGGAGAAGATCTGCATGGAGGAGTGGGCCAAGATAACTCCAGAGACCTGTGCCGGCCTGATCAGGTCTTATAAAAGACGATTATTAGCTGTAATTGCAAACAAAGGTTATTCCACAAAATATTAAACCTAGGGGTTGAATAATAATTGACCCACACTTTTACGTTTAAAATTTATACAAATTTAACTGAGCAACAAATCTTTTTGGTTTGTAAGATTTATGCATCTGTTAATAAATCCTGCTCTTGTTTGAAGTTTGAAGGCTCTAACTTATTTGCATCTTATTAATCCTGCTAAATCTGCAGGGGGTTGAATACTACTTGTAGGCACTGTGTATATATATTATATATATATATATATATATACACATATGCTAGGCAAAAAGGCCAAGGCTTGAGAAAGGCTCAGAGCGAGCCGAAACGTCGCGAGATGTGGGTCTGAAATAAACTTCACAGCTTTTTTCACCTTCATTACCTATTGGAGTGCTGCCTTCCGTTTTTTGCCTAGCATATTACTTGGATGGACATGAGGACGGTCTTTTCTAGGAGGCCTGGCACCCATTGGTGAGCGTTGTGCTGCACTCATTTTTCTTTATCTATATATATATATACATACATATACATATATATATATATATATATATATATATATATATATATATATATATATATATATATATATATATATATATATATACACATACATACATAAATAAATGTATATATATACAGTTGTGCTCAAAAGTTTACATACCCCGGCAGAATTTTTGCTTTCTTGGCCTTTTTTCAGAGAATATGAATAACACCAAAACTTTTTCTTCTCCACTCATGGTTAGTGGTTGGGTGAAAACATTTATTGTCAAACTACTGTGTTTTCCTTTTTTAAATTGTAATGACAACCCAAAACATCCAAATGACCCCGATCAAAAGTTCACATACCCCATTTCTTAACACTGTGTATTGCCCCCTCTAGCATCAATGACAGCTTGAAGTCTTTTGTAGTAGTTGTGGATGAGGTTCTTTATTTTCTCAGATGGTTAAGCTGCCCACTCTTTGTAACAGGCTGGGTGGTGGAACCACTACTGTGCCAAAGCCCAAGGAAGACCTGGAGGGGCGTGACTAGGAGCCTCACCCAATCTGTTCATGGACACGCAGCAGCTAACGACACCGCAGTCCGTGGAGAGACAAGGGAGGGGATCCAGGTGCTACTCCAGGACTGACCTTGGGTAGATGGTGGCTGACCCCTAGGAACGGATAGCTGGAATGACCCGGGGAATATCCATCAGATGCAGGCAGAATAGATGAAAGGAACTGCAGGTGCAAACAGGACAGTCTGATGGACAGATGAGCACTGGCGGGTGCAGCTGGCTCGGCTGCCGTTGAGGTGAGCACTGGCGGGTGCAGCAGACTCGGCTACCATTGAAGGAAGCACTGGCGGGTGCAGCAGACTCAGCTACCATTGAAGGATGCACTGGCGGGTGCAGCAGACTTGGCTACCGTTGAAGGAAGCACTGGCGTGTGCAGTGGACTCGGCTACCGTTGAAGGAAGCACTGGCAGGTACAGCAGACTGAGATGCAAGTACTCACAACATTGCACAGGCACCTCCATGTTGGAAGCGGCAGTTTAAATAGTAAGAGACCTCCAGCTATTGGTTGGGGACACTTTAGAAGAACGCGTGCGGCCCTTTTAAGAAAGAGGAGGTGTGCGCGTGCGACCTAAGCACAGTGCCTGGATACTTGCTAGGACTGAACGCACCCTGGGCAGCAGCAGACCTGGAAGGAGCAAGATGGGAGCTTCGGCCGTGAGTATGCTGGTGGCTCTGCAGGGAGAGAGGGACTGCAGGCAGAGATGCGGGTGCTACACTCTTCTTGGCAAAAAGCCTCCTGCGCACTTGAGATCTCCCCAGAGTGGCTCAATGATATTGAGGTCAGGAGACTGAGATGGCCACTCCAGAACCTTCACTTTGTTCTGCCAGAGCCAAAGACAGGTGGACTTGGCCTTGTGTTTTGGATTGTTATCATGATGAAACGTCCGAAAACCTCCGATGTGCAGCTTCTGGGCTGATGTGTACAAATTTGCCTCCAGTATTTGCGGATAACGTGCTGCATTAATCTTTCCTTCAACTTTGACCAAGTTTCCTGTGCCTTTGTAGCTAACCCCTTAAGCCCCAAGGGTGGTTTGCACGTTAATGACCGGGCCAATTTTTACAATTCTGACCACTGTCCCTTTATGAGGTTATAACTCGGGAATGCTTCAACTGATCCTGATGATTCTGACATTGTTTTCTCGTGACATATTGTACTTCATGATAGTGTTTCTTCGATAAGACTTGCGTATATTTGTGAAAAAAAATGGAAATTTGGCAAAAATTTAGAAAATTTAGCAATTTTCCAACTTTGAATTTTTATGCCCTTAAATCACAGAGATATGTCACAAAAAATACTTAATAAGTAACATTTCCCACATGTCTACTTTACATCAGCACAACTTTGGAACCAAAATTTTTTTTGTTAGGGAGTTATAAGGGTTAAAAGTTGACCAGCAATTTCTCATTTTTACAACATGATTTTTTTAGGGACCACATCTTATTTCAAGTCATTTTGAGGGGTCTATATGATAGAAAATAACCAAGTGTGACACCATTCTAAAAACTGCACCCCTCAAGGTGCTCAAAACCACATTCAAGAAGTTTATTAACCCTTCAGGTGTTTCACAGGAATTTTTGGAAAGTTTAAATAAAAATGCACATTGCCTCGTCTGAGAAAAAGAGGACTTAAACTCTATAGCGCCACCTGTTGGAAGCAGCGATCCTACAAGTCACAATCAACCCTTTAAACGAGTCGTGCAATATGACTTAGGATAAAAGCCAAATCAGTATCAATTCGCAGACACGGTGTTTCGGGCTGTTGGCCCTCGTCAGTGCGAAGCATGAGAACTAATTTGGCTAGGTGGGAGGCTCTGGACTGGGGTCTAAGGGGTATTGTTTCTCCTTATGGAGTGACATACCATCTCTGGCTTGTCTGGCAATTTACATATTATATTTCCCAGAGGAGCATTGCATGGCGAATAAGCCTCCTTACCTTGACAAGCCAGAGATGGTATGTCACTCTCCATAAGGAGAAACGATACCCCTTAGACCCTAAATAAAAATGAACATTTAAATTTTTTTCACACAAAAAAGCTCCAATTTGTTTTATTTTACCAAGGGTAACAGGAGAAAATGGACCCCAAAAGCTGTTGTACAATTTGCCCTTAGTATGCCAATACCCCATATGTGAGGGTAAACCACTGTTTGGGTGCATGGCAGAGCTCGGAAGGGAAGGAGCGCTATTTGACTTTTCAATACAAAATTGACTGGAATTGAGATGGGACGCCATGTTGTGTTTGGAGAGCCCCTGATGTGCCTAAACATTGAAACCCCCCACAAGTGACACCATTTGGAAAGTAGACCCCCCAAGGAACTTATCTAGATGTGTGGTGAGCACTTTGACCCACCAAGTGCTTCACAGAAGTTTATAATGCAGAGCCATAAAAATAAAAAATCATATTTTTTCAAAAAAAATGATCTTTTCGCCCCAATTTTTTACTTTCCCAAGGGTAAGAGAAGAAATTGGACCCCAAAAGGTGTTGTGCAATTTGTCCTGAGTACACTGATACCCCATATGCTGGGGTAAACCACTATTTGGGTGCATGGCAGAGCTCGGAAGGGAAGGAACTTATCTAGATGTGCCCCAAGTGTTTCACTACAGTTTATAATGCAGAGCCGTGAAAATAAAAATTATTTTTTCCCACAAAAATTATGTTTTAACCCCCAGTTTTGTATTTTCCCAAGGGTAACAGGAGAAATTGGACCGCAAAAGTTGTTGTCCAATTTGTCCTGAGTACGCTGATAATCCATATCTGGGGGGTGGACTGCCGTTTGGGTGCATGGCAGAGCTCGGAAGGGAAGGAGCACCATTTGGAATGCAGACTTAGATGGATTGGTCTGCAGTCATCACATTGCGTTTGCAGAACCCCTAATGTACCTAAACAGTAGAACCCCCCCACAAGTGACCCCATATTGGAAACTAGACCGCCCAAGGAACTTATCCAGATGTGTTGTGAGAACTTTGAACCCCCAAGTGTTTAACTACAGTTTATAACGCAGAGCCGTGAAAATAATTTTTTTTTTTCCACAAAAATTATTTTTTAGTCCCCAGTATTGTATTTTCCCAAGGGTAACAGGAGAAATTGGACCCCAAAAGTTGTTGTCCAATTTGTCTTAAGTATGAGGATACCCCATATGTGGGGGGAACCACCGTTTGGGTGCATGGCAGAGCTCGGAAGGGAAGGAGTGCCACATGGAATGCAGACTTAAGTGGATTGGTCTGCAGGCGTCACGTTGCATTTGCAGAGCCCCTGATGTAACTAAACAGTAGAACTTCCCACAAGTGACCCCATATTGGAAACTAGACCCCCCAAGGAACTTATCTAGATGTGTTGAGAAAACTTTGAACCCCCAAGTGTTTCACTACAGTTTATAACGCAGTGCCGTGAAAATAAAAAATCATTTTTTTCCCACAAAAAGGTTTTTTTAGCCCCCCCAAATTTTTATTTTCCCAAGGGTAACAAGAGAAATTGGACCCCAAAAGTTGTTCAATTTGTCCTGAGTACGCTGATACCCCTTATGTTGGGGTAAACCCATGTTGGGGCGCACGGGAGAGCTCGGAAGGGAAGGAGCACTGTTTTACTTTTTCAAAGCAGAATTGGCTGGAAATGAGATCGGACGCCATGTCATGTTTGGAGAGCCCCTGATGTGCCTAAACAGTGGAAACCCCCAATTAGAACTGAAACCCTAACCCTTGCCCCAACCCTAACCTTAGCCCCAACCCTAACCTTAGCCCCAACCCTAACCCTAACCCTAGCCCCAGCCCTAACAATAACCCTACCCCAACCCTAGCCTCAACCCTAGCCCTAGGCCTAAGCCTAGCACTAACCCTAGCCCTAGGCCTAAGCCTAGCACTAACCCTAGCCCTAACCCTAACCCTACCCCTAACCCTAACCCTAACCCTACCCCTACCCCTAACCCTAACCCTAGCCCTAACCCTAACCCTAACCCTAATGGGAAAATGGAAATAAATACATTTTTTAATTTCATTATTTTTCCCTAACTAGGGGGGTGATGAAGGGGGGTTTGATTTACTTTTTATAGCATTTCTTTAGCGGATTTTTATGATTGACAGCCGTCCAAGACTGAAAGACGCTTTTTATTGCAAAAAATAGTTTTTGCGTCTCCACATTGTGAGAGCTATAAGTTTTCCATATTTTGGTCCACAGAGTCATGTGAGGCTTTGTTTTTTGCGAGACGAGTTGACGTTTTATTGGTAACATTTTCGGGCACGTGACATTTCTTGATCGCTTTTTATCCTGATTTTTGTGAGGCAGAATGACCAAAAAAAAGCTATTCATGAATTTTTTTTTAAGGGGGTGTTTATACCATTCCAAAAAAAAAATTTAAATTTTGGTATCATCACTCCAAGTTAGCTTGTTCCATAAGTTTTGAGGCTTGTCTTGCTGTTTTGCGTATTGTAGGCGAGATACTTTGTGACATTTGCACAGTAATGACTGGTGAGTCAACCATGCAACCCATTTTTCTTCAAGTGCCTCCTTATTGTGCATCTTGAAACAGACACACCGCTAGTTTTCAAAGAGTCCTGTATTTCAGCTGATGTTATTTGTGGGTTTTTCTTTGCATCCCGAACAATTTTCCTGGCAGTTGTGGTCTAGCTGACCATAGTTTTGTTTTTACAGATCCCCTGATTTTCCATTTGTTAATCACAGTTTGACCGCTGCTGACTGGCATTATCAATTCTTTGGATATCTTTTTGTATCACTTTCCTGTTTTATACAATTCAACTACCTTTTTCCGTCGATCCGTTGACAATTCTTTTGCTTTCCCCATGACTCACAATGCAGAAACGTTAGTGGCTGGATGAAAGATGCAAGAGTCTGTCTGGATCCCAGAAACTCACTCAGCTTTTATGCACACACACTGATTACAAGCAAACAGGTCACAGGTGAGGATGTTACCTTTAGTAGCCATTCAAACCCACTTGTGTCAACTTCTGTGCATGTTATCAGGCCTAATCATGAGTATAGAAAAAGTTTTGGTGTTATCATTCATATTCTCTGAAAAAAGGCCAAGAAAGCAAAAATTCTGCCGAAGTGTGTAAACTTTTGAGCACAACTGTATCCACAGTTTATCAGTTACATCATGACCCTTTCTGTTTGCATCTGGAATACATATTAGTCATCTGAGTGCAAAAAACACAAAATGTCAAGACAAACAGAGATAAAGAATTATTCAAAATAAGAGTAAAATGCAAAAATTACTTGGAAACAATTATATTTAGCTAATGAAGATCTAAAAAAAAAAAAGGATGTGCAATGAAACCACACAGTATTCTTGCCTACACTGTCAACGGACCATGTACATGTGCACAGAAGGGACTTTCATACCATGATTTCAAGACATGAAACTTGCAGACTGTATGAGTATCACAGGCAGCTCAATATATTAGATTCACATTTACTAGACTTGATAAAACCCGATCGCAGCCATAGCATAAACTCAGTTGTGTAAGGGGTAGTAATCGAGTTCCCACAGAAGTGCATCCATGTTCCTTCATACAGAGGCATGTGAAGACTTATTGCAGCATGCTCCATCAGATGGCATGTGCCAGGAATATTCTCCCCTGAAAACATTGATTCTAGAGTAAAATATCCACATCCGTAAAAGTCTAAAACTTTATAATATGACATGTTTTATCCCGAACAGTAAAATGCCATTAAAAAAAAAAGTAGAATGCCAGAATTGCTGATTTTAATTTTTTAAAAGTAGTAAAATTCAAAATGACTTGTATAAATTTAGCATTGCCATAATCACACTGAGCCGCAAAATAAAGTTCACTTTTTACTTTTATTACCCAGTGGAAGCCGTGAAACAAACCTCAAAATTACTGATGGTTAATACTGATGAAATTCACGTCCAAACCTCTGATTAATGAAGGTCTGTGTTTTTACATACGAGAAAAATGTTGGACATCTGAATGAAATGTAAGAGATATTATAACAAAAGGGCTAAGTGCCCCATAAACAGGTTATTACCTGGTCACAAAATGCAAAAATTCCTCCCAAACCAAGGACTGTAGCCTACAAACTAAGGTATCCCCAAGATCTTCAACTGCCTTGCATATTCTGGTTCCTTCCTAAATTTGAAGACAAGACAGGGTTGAGGTTAGTGTGTGGCTTAAGTTTTACACATTTCCTATTTTAAAATCCATTGCTTGTGTGGGACATGGGAACGTCCCCTGCTTCTGACTACCTCGTTTACTTACAATCATTTAGGGAAGCAAAAACAGATAATTTCCCATAAAAAAAAAAGTTCCCTAAATAAAAATGTTTAAATGTTTTCAGCTAGCATTATTGTGAAGAGGTTGAGGTTTGGAGACACTACATGTACAGTATAAATTAGGAAATGACTCGTATGCGCACAGTTATCATCTAGGTTATCCTCTTTTATGAGTAGGAGACCATTTTGCGGGGATGAAAAGAGCAAGTGCCTAGGGCGGCAAGAAGGGAATGGCGGAACGTTACAGAAAAATTAAAGAGGTTGTCTGAGCATCTAATATTTAATTAGGACAGTTCATCAATCTCAGATCTGTGAAGATCTGACATGAGTTTGGAGGCCCCCAGAGAAATCCCCATACTTTTCAGATGGTTGCACGACCCGGCCAAAATCGTCAGGTTCATCAAACATTCACCTAATGGGTATGCACTGAGATTTAACATGCCAAGAGATCTTTAATATCATAACTTACAATTCTCCCGAAATACTTGAGAAATTTCCAGTAAAAGAGCAGAGCTCCATCCTCGGGCGGCACTAACCAGACATACAGCCAGGTCCAAAAATAATTGGTTTTATGCAATGGCAAATATGTAGAAGGAGTAAAATACCTAGCACAAATGTTACCTGTAAGACATCAGTGAAATAATACCGAATTTCACCGCCTGGATACGAATTCCACACGATTTCACTCTGAAGAATTTCAACTAATGTTCTATACATTGCTTCCTGCAATGGAAAGATGATGGGTTTCATCATTGCACTGAAAATATTAATACACTACTTTATTATTACTATATACTATCCATAAAATTAAAGGTCTGAATGTTATCAGAAAAAAATAATTTTTTTTTTCGGTCACAGTGCCACTCTTGACTATAGGTTGAGTTTGGAATTGCAGTTGCGCCCCATTCATGTCAATGCAGCAATACCAATACAGGCTAATATGACTTGCAGCACACGCGAAAATTCATAGTCCCTCTTGAATACATTTCAGGCGCAGAGTCCCAACACTCAGGACTCAGAATCCTTTTTGGACATACACCCATATGTAAAAAAGAAAAAGGCGACAGCCTCCGGCCAAGAGTTGGGACCTCTAAGACTTTATCAAAGGACCATTCCCATCTTTCGTATTTGTGGCATATTGGCATGGCAGGTCATGCCATAAATGTAGAGTTGATATACTTCCCATCACTTAGAGCCTCATGTACCCCGAGAACAAGGCTTGGTTGCCTACCGCTGTGAGAGGAGAGGTGACCGCGTTTGTGCGTCTCTCTTCATTCATTTCTATGGTAGCACCAACCATTTTCTGGGCTGCCGTAGAAATGAATGGAGAGTGCCACTCCTCACAGCGTATGAGGGTCTCAGCGGTGAGACCTACACCATTAGGACAATTATAGTGTATTCTGTTGATATGCCACCATAGGAACCAGATGTGACATCCCCTTTAATTCAGCATAATTCATATGTAATATTGCAATCCCCGTGTGGGTGAAAACAAGACATGTCGACTTATCGCTCCAGAGAGGACAGGGCAGGCCGCGTGGTCTGCAATCCTTCTTTCTTGTGGGAGTTGTGTACTGTTAATTTTATTAGCAGTTTTGATAACAGGATCAGTGCCCGACCCAATTTGGTGTATGAAAAGTCACGCATCCAGTTCTGATATTATGGTAGTAGTCAGGAAATTATTGGGGCTGTTCATCAAAGTTTTCACTCCAGAATACTGGCATAAAATGCTTTGAAGAGTTGCGCACAAATTTTGCAAGTTATGCCGTTTTCACACCAATTTGAATTGGTTCTGCCAAAATGGATGAAGTTGGAGAGGAGCCGGGGCTGAACCCATCACCTTCACCAAAAGTGCTACTGGAATAGGATTTCTGCAAAGCTGTAATTCAACATGTCTGCTTCATCTCCCTTCTATTAAGGAAGAGTTGGGAAGACCCCATTCACCTTAGATAGCTGACCGCTCATGTCCAATATGGGGGATCTGTGGACTTAAATCTAATGTGTATGGGGGCGTATACTACTTTATTGCTCATTTGCTTGCTAAATGCAATAAATGGAAAGTTATGCAACTTTCTAAATAGTCTTTATGAATTCTCAACCGTTTTGCCGCAGTTCTTTATGTAGCTGAGTGATTTGGATAATTATTATTATTATTATTTATTTATATAGCACCATTGATTCCATGGTGCTGTGCATGAGAAAAGGGGTTACGTACAAATTACAGATATCACTTACAGTAAACAAAACTAACAATGACAGACTGATACAGAGGGGGGGATGGCGAGGACCCTGCCCTTGCGGGCTTACATTCTGCAGGGATTATGGGGAATAATCTTTACAAATCCATCAGAGACCCAACTCCTGGATTTCTCTCTTTACTCTCTGTCCTTTCACTCAGTGTTAGAGATCACAGCAGGAGGGAGTTGTAAAAAGATCTGAAATGGACAGGGTAAAAAGTATGTAAAGTCTTAAGGAGAGCAAAGAAAATAGACTCAGGCTGCAAACAAGGCGAGGACATAAAGAGAAAATAGGTGCAGGATAGAAGCTGTACTGATAGATGATGTAAGTGAAAACAGCAGCACCCTGCATACATTAACCTCACATCCAGCCTATATTACAGATGAGGGACACTTCTACCAGAAAACTATGTGAAATACAGATCGCTGTAAACTTTATATTGGGAGGTCTGGAAATGAATGCAAAAATGGAGTTTTCAGCCTAAAACTTAGAGCAATTTGATTAACTAAAAATGTCCTCTAATAGATGTAAAAATCATTTGTTTTCCATGCCAAAAGTGTCCATAGTCTTTAAGAGTGTCTTGTAACAAATATCCCACCCATTGAAGTGCGAGAACGCAAGGCTAAATTAACTTACACGTCCAGTAGAAGCTATCTTGTCCCCACTTTTGAAGAACCAGTTTCCAAGCAGCATATGATCAAAATCTTCTGATCCAACCCGGCACTTGCACAACCTGTATGTGGATGCAGGCATTATTACATCATATATAAAACAGCAATACAAAGTATTCCATTTTTCTTATATAGTCTACAGGCATAGTATGGAGCTATTGTCACTCGTAGTCGTAGAGGGAGCTCAGGGCATTAGCACCCAAAAAAATCCAGGTAGGTGCTGGGGTCCGCTGAGCCTGCTGTGAGGCCGACTGACCCACATTTATATTAGCGACATCTGCTATATATAGATAGACAGATAGATACAGTAGATAGATAGATAGTTGATGATGAGATCACTGCATGCTCCCCAGAGAGAGGTTGGACATGGTGGGAAAGTCCCTTTTGGCCTATCTGCAAGGGGGCACCCCGTGTGGCACCCCGTGTTGCACCCCGTGAAAATTGGTGCATAGGTTGAACCCCATACTGGTGGCAGCAGTCAGCAAAAAAATAGTAATTAACCTGTGAGTCTGTGGGAGACATAAGCAGCTTTATATCAGAAAAACAGAGCTCTGGCTTAACAAGAAGTTAACAAGAAAGTAAGACTAACATGGAAACAATGTATCACATCATGAATGTTGTATTACTGGCACAGTTCTCTGGCATCTATCTCTTGGAAAGAATTCCATGTTTTTTAATGTTTCCATGCAATAATATAAATTTATAAGACGGGGAAATTCCCAGCCCTCCAGAGACGTTGGGAAACTCCAAATCACAAAAAAAAGTTTCATTTTCTGTTTGTACAGAAATAATCAGGCATTAATTGCGGTAATTAGTTATTTAACTTTGAAATGCAAAGCACCCACATTGTGAGTGCAGCCAAAGCAGAGAATGAATGACAAGACATGTCAGGAGGATACCTGCAGAAATGGATTCTCATCTGAATACGGACTGAGTGCTTTGTGGAGAGCAGGACTTGATGCAGATGTAAGGAGGTGGCAATGACCCTCGCGTGCTTCCTCTCTCCTGAACACTGAGCACATGTGTCACGTGCGGCACCCTGACAGTTATTCATGATCACTAATGCTAATGTAATGTGCGGTTCTCTAATGTTCATTAATGTGTGTCATGTATTGTCATGTGATGCATTTGTTATATACTTTGTGTAAGCTTAGGGACAGTATAGGACCGTAGGGGGATTAGAACAGAGGGGGCACATTAGAGATAGAGAATCGGATAGATAAGAGTATTAGTTTAGGTACGGGCAGCAAGGAGTTAAGTAGATGGGAGGGGCACAGAACAGAGCAGCACAGAGCAGGGAGATATAGGACAGACACTTCCTGGTTCTGTCAGACACCTGGGCAGTCTGCCCAAGGAGCAGAATGCATACAGTGAGAGACAGTTACAGTCTGTGGGGCATACGTCTGCAGATGGCACAGTAAGGGGCCCCACGGCTGAAGAATAGTGCAGTTGGGCACCAGCTCAACAGGACCATTCCCAAGAAGGATCTGGGGTCTACGCCCAGGGTGGGAGCAGCTGAGATGGCATTCCCAGCACCTTTCCCTATTGGAACCGGACAAGGGGCTGACAGGGAGCTGGTGATGCTGAAGGTACAGATGGGACATGAACTGTCCAAAGATGCTGCCCAGATGGCAGAGGAAATGACACTTCAGACAGGACAGAGTCTGGCTAGAGATACGGCCGTGAATGCCAATAGTAATTTGAAAGAAATGACAGAGATACTAGAGTCTGCTCGTATGGCAGAGGAAGAGAAAGTACATGAAACGTTGCCCTGCGTGAACTGTGCTGCTGATGTGAAGAATACGTAAGAAGATGTCTCTGTGTTTGAACTGTGCTGTTTGTGAGATGAATATGCTGCTGTCTAGTAAGGTTAAGCTGTTGGAAAAAGAGCTCATCTCTGAAGTGATTTGCAGAGCTCATGAATGTGGAGCCGGCATGGCAGCAGCTGAGGGTTATCTGACAGAGCCCATGAGTGTGCAGTGGAGCATGCTGCACAAGGGACTTTATTTATCTTTTCTTGTACAAAGTGCTGGGGTGCTCATTGACTGTTGCTTAGTGAACTCGCCTGTGACTACCACCCCTTGACACCTTGTTACACGTACATAACCTTATAGACTGTTTTGCAATTTTTACTGCCAACAACCTCGACCTCGAGGGGTAGAAAATGTACACCTTGTAATTCAGCTTGAAGCCTCCGAGTCCTGATGCCAGGGTGGTAGCTATAATTGGTGCAGAGGTAGAAGCCCATCTCATGTGATCATAGCCAAATGTCCTGTCTGCCATCAGTATTCTTACATTCTTATCAACATTTAGAACTGGAAAACTGAGAGTTGGATTGACCTAAAAAATGCCCAGGAATGCCCTCATTGTTGTGCCTCTGCCTAATGCAAAACTTTTAAATGGGACCCCCAATCTTCATATGCTATTTACAACACTTATACTAATATTAATTTGGGGCTTCTAGGGAACGATTGCAAATGAAATATCACCCGTGATGGTAATTGCCAAAACATCTGTTCAAATAACAAATTGCAGAACTGCTACTTTCTAAGTAGCAAAACTATAAGCAAACCAATAGTTTAAAGGGAAATTCAAACCATTACAAGCAGACTGGTTGTGGCCATACCAATCACTAGAGTGAGACTTCAGTATCTGTACCCCATCAGTACATCTGTGGTGGGAGGCTTTGTGTGAAGCTCTATGAGAACGAGGCAAGTGAAAATAGTAATAGACATACATTTAAGGTTGGTTATTCCTTTAATATGTGGCATGGTTCTATTCTGCACCACTAGCATTATATAGATTCAGAAAGAGACAAGTAGCTAAGGTTTCTTTTGTGATATTACAGTACTACATGTGTCCTGGATGAGTATACATGTTATTCTAGTCTTGACCTGTGAATAACTCCTGGCTCCGATCACTTAAATGCAAGCATTTTTGTCCTAGAAAAAAAAAACAATTTTGTAACACGAATATGTTCAAAATTTTGGACAAGTTAGTCTTCCACAGCCTCTATGCATCACGGTACATAGCTGACTGCAGACTGAGTTACCAGTAAAACTGTCAGCGAGCTTGTAAGACTGTACAGCCTTTAACTCTTCTTCTTCTAAGGAAATTAACCAGACTGTCCAGGACTTTAAAATTGATGACTTATCCTTATGATAGGTCATCAATGTCTGACCGGTGGGGTTGCGGCACCATCACCAATCAGTGATTCCCGATGCCGGCGATGAATCAAAGGGTGGATGTGCAGTACACGACTGCGGCCACCAGGCCCGGACTGGCCATTTGGCAATTCTGGCAAATGCCAGAAGGGCCTGTCTGGTTGTGGGCTGCCTTGTCTGGAACATTGTTAACAGAATCTGTGTTCTCAAGACATCCATAATTTTAAGAATTGTGATGGAGCACAAAGTCGCTGACTCCGTCACTTACCCCAGCAGGTCACGGGTATCATTAGCATATTGGTCTTGTAGTAAATCTTACTTTCCTCCATCCAGGGAAAGATTAGTAATATATTCCATCCGGTGCTTGGGGACGGGGACAACATGGGCCTGTGTGATTTCAAATGCCAGGGCTGAATTTCAGCCCCAGTCCGTACCTGGCGGCCACTATGCAGTTGAAGGAACTGTGCTGTGCAACTCCGCAACTAAGCAGTCCAGGGCAGCACTGGGAACACCTGATCAGTGGGGGGTGTCCCAGATGTAGCACCAACACCTATCAATAAACTATCTTAAGGATACATACTAATCAAAAAAGGTAGAGGAAGAAAGGGGAAAACATCCAGCGCCGTAGATAATGGTAAAGTTAAAAAGTATGAGAGTAATACAAATATTGTAAATTTGTATTTTACCATTTTCTACGGTGTAGGTAGTTTTCCCTTTTCTTCCCCTCTCTTTTGTGATTACTTCCTTGATTGCTCAAGGTTCAGGGCCTGGAGGATTCCTTGCACAGTTCTCCTTCATTTGTGCGTTATTGATGGCAGTGAAGCAGAAAGCTAAAACATTTTTAATGATCAACTCAAAGTTCAACTTTCACTGTTCAGGAAAAGAAATATAAGGCTTACAAAGCCAGCTGTCAGATGAGCGCACTGATGGATTCACCGTTACCTCACTCTGAAATCTGCTATATGTCCAGTGATACACAGAGGATATAGAATCCAAACACTCAAAAATTAGTATCAAAACTCAATAGCAAAATTGCTTTATGGCCAGAAATACAAGCATTTAAATAAAAAGAAAAAAGTCCCAAGAAGGTGGGCTTACATATGACAATATTCCAGACTACCGGGGTTTTACAAGGTTAAGGATGTGATGGATGTTCCCGTCAGTATGGAGGTGAGCATCTAGCGACAGGTCATAACTTACCTTGTCACTGCTTTTACCGTGGTTCATCATAGTTTTGATTTTGCAGAAATTCGCGAATAAAGACGTTAATAAAGGGTAAACCCAGTATTTGTGAGATTAGGATGACTGTGTTTTATATATAGTTTGCATTCTGACTTCCAATATGAAATCTGGTTTGATCAACTGTAGATATTGTGCAAGAACGCTTTTCTATTTCCCATGAGGTACATCTGGGCGACATTTTATAATAAGCCTTTAGTCCGGCATATTTATTGCTTTGTAACATTAAGGCTAGGTGCACACGTCGCAGAACTGCCACGGAAATTTCGGCGGCAATTCTGCAACTCCTGCCGCGGGTATATCGCATGTGGAATTGGCATGCATATTCCTGCTAAAAACTAGCGTTTTGCAAGCATAATTAATTTGCAGAATGCTAGCGTTTTCCAAGCGATCTGTAGCATCGCTTGGAAAACTGATTGACAGGTTGGTCACACTTGTCAAACGTAGTGTTTGACAAGTGTGATTAACTTTTTACTATTGATGCTGCCTATGCAGCATCAATGGTAAAATGAGATGTTAAAAATAATTTTAAAAAAAAAAATGAAAAAATGGTTATTCTCACTTTCCGAAGGCAGCCGATCTCTTCAGCGGTGCACGCGGCGGCTTCTGTTCCTATAGATGCTTTGTGTGCAGGACCTGCGATGACGTCACGGTCACATGACCGCGATGTCATCGCAGGTCCTTCACACAAAGCATCCATGGGAACGGAAGTGGCCGCGTGCACCGCTGAGAGGCGGGAGGACTCCGGGGCCATCAGAAGGTGAGTATATCACTATTTTTTATTTTAATTCTTTTTTTTTTTAACAATTATATGGTGCCCAGTCTGTGGGGGAGAGTCTCCTCTCCTCCACCCTGGGTACCAACCGCACATGATCTGCTTACTTCCCACATGGTGGGCATAGCCCCATGCGGGAAGTAAGCAGATCAATGCATTCTTATGTATGCGGAATCCCCGCAATTTAATGAATATGCTGCGTTTTTTTCTGGAATGCGATTCCGCTCAGGAAAACAACGCAGCATGTGCACAAAAAAAATGGGGATTGCATTCTATTAAATAGGATGCTTAATGTGAGCGTTATATTCATGGTTTTATAACGTTTTTATAGCGAAAAAAACGCAAAAAAAAAATCGGCTACGTGTGCACACAGCCTTAGTCTCCAGCACATAACAGGAGCGGGTGTATGCAGCACCCGCAGATGAGTGTATGAACATTTTTTCGACTTCCATTCAGAAAAATTGTGCGATTTTTTTTTTTTCTAATTTCATCTTGTGTTTGTTTTTTTACATCTGTGTGGTGTCACTGTGCATACAACTACACTAAAACATGTACATGATCACATACAGTTTCCTAGGTTTATAACTGAAATCTATCCATAAAAGTCTGATGCCTCTCTGATGGTCCCTGTGGGATCCAGTTGTTTTTTTTTTTTTACACACCCATAGACTTGAATGTCCCAAACTCGGATTAAAGTAGCACGTGCTGCGATTTATGTGATAAAGCAGAGGGTAAACGGATCACTGACCAGCCAGAAACAGGCAAAGAAAGTACGAAGCAGTGATCGGTCACAGAGCTGGTGGTGACTGATCATGAAAAGCAGCCAACACATGCCTGGGACAAAGCTAGTGAGGTCAGGCTCGCTACAGCATAGCCATGAAGGCTGCAAAGCAACACTGGGGAGTCCAGAGAGAGTCCTGGTAAAATCAGTTTCTTTAAAGGGGTATTCTCAAGTTTGAAGATTATCCCCTATCCAGGGATAGTAGATAACTTTCTGATCACTGGGGCTTAGAGTTGGTGTCAATTGATTTGCTTGCTTCATTCCATCAGCCGCAGCAGTGGTCTGTGGCCGCTGGAATGGAAGAGGGAGTACCTTACCTGACAACGTCCATGGCTCTTCTTCTGATTAACTGTCCTGGTGGAACGTCCCATGTACATCACACCACATCAATGACGATGGACGATGACGTTGCACCAAGTCGGCTAAACAAATGTAGAGCCATCAGGTGTGCGCCCATTCCTATTCCATCAGCAACAAACTACTGATGGATTATAACGTGCAAATAAATTCACACCGACTATACTGGGAGGCCGAGCATTGGGCCCCTAGCAATACAGAGAACTGGGGCTCTGAATAGCCCAGTGTGAATGGATCAGTGGTCAATCATGAACACGGCAACTCTATTCACTCACAATGGCAGCGCCGAAGATTACCGAGAACTGACCTTGGCTAATCTTCGGCAATCCCAGTAGAATAGACGGAGTGTCAGTAAACATGATTGATCTCCTCTCCATTCAGCTGGATCTCGGTACTTGAGATCATTGGGAAATCCAGTGATTGGAAATGGAAATTTATTGCCCATCCTGCTGATAGGGAATAATTTTCGAACTTGAGAATGTAACTTTAAGTTACAACAGCCATAGCTTCTTACCTGCTGCTGTAACCCGATTGGGAAGCAGCTCTGTCGGGACTAAAAGAAGAGGAAAAGTAAGAAATCCGCAGAGACAGCTCTGCTCATCACAGCGTTCCTCCACTGCTATAACGGGACAGCTTTTTTGGAGACATAAATAAGTGTAATGCGTGTATGTATTTGTGATGTGTAACGTGTAGGAAAGAGCATGTCTTGCACTGCTTTTGGAAGAAATCAGATGTTTTCCTAATCCTGGATTTACCCTACAACATGGCATATTAAAATACTTAACAAGTGTGTTTACCAAAATATACCGCACCTTCTATGCTCCTTATGAGCCCATTTGAACAGCAGCACGTGATCTTCGTATTTTAGTTTCTTATCGACCAAAGTTGTGAGTTGTTTAAATAACTCGACGTGTAGGCACTTCAAGTGGGACGCAGTCAGGAAATCTGGAAAATGTTCAAGTCTCAATATAATCTCTGACAGATTCTTTTCAAGTTCCTCCAGATATTGGTCCAGGCCACTTTCGAGTTCCAGTTTTGCATTGTGCTTCTTAATATCATTTTCAAAAAGACTCTCTACGTGATTGACCCACATTTGTGGGCTCCAGTCAGGACCTTTGTTGCATTGTTGCTGCTTTGCCCATTGAATACATTGAGAGATGGACTGAAGAGTCACAGTCTGATTGGAATCACCATCGAGGGCCAGAGTCAAGCATCTCCACATCTCCTGGGCTACGGCCTCATACAACTCGCTGCCGTCACATTTTTCATTTTGCTCCACATCATGGATGAGTAAACAGGCATTGTAGTATTCTTGTTTCCTGATCAGACTGTTCAAATGTTCTGTAAGAGTAAGATACAAGCAATGAGAAGTGACTTATCCCCCACAATGTATATTGTGCACCTACACATGGAGGGTCAGAAGTGATCTGACCACCAGAACTGGAAAATCAACTGTAAAAAGTGCATGGGAATAACATTTGCATATTTGTGTTTTTTTTTTTTTTAAATATAAAACTTATTTCCAGGCAACTAATTACCGTACATAAAGTGCATTGGAGTATGTGATAGGGCAGAAAATGGTCTATAGGTAAAATAAAAGATAAATCAGAAGTCCAGTCCACTGCCACACTAAGAATTTCAAGGTTATTATACAAACAGCGAGAAACCAGTGTTACTACTCTAAAGTGGCATCACTATGTGCGATACCTTTGTGGTTGACATTATTGTTGGAATTATTCTAATGCTTTTTTACCTCATAATGCGACATCGCTGCTTATAATCACTTTACTGCGACATCATTGTATTTATTACCTCTGTATTGTGACATCACTGTGTGCATTATCCCTGTGCTGTGACATCACTGTGTATTATCCCTGCTGTGACATCACTGTGTGTATTATCCTTGTGCTATGACATCATTGTTTATTATGCCTGCAACATCGCTGTGTGTATTACTGTACTGTAACATCACTGTGTGCATTACCCCTGTACTATTACATCACTGTGTGTATTATCCCTGTGCTGTGACATCACTGTGTGTATTATCCCTGCTGTGACATCACTGTGTTTTATCCCTGTGCTGTGACATCACTGTTTATAATCACTTTACTGTGACAACATTGTGTTTATTACCTCTGTAATGTGACATCGTTATGTCTATTGTCCCAGTGCTATGACATAACTGTGTATGCCATCATTGTTTATTATCCCTGTAACATCGCTGTGTACATTACTGTACTGTGACATCACTGTGTGCATTACCCCTGTACTATTACATCACTGTGTGTATTATCCCTGTGCTGTGACATCACTGTGTGTATTGTCCCCGTGCTTTGACATTACTATGTGTATTGTCCCTGTGCTGTGATATCACTATAAGTATTACCCCTATTGTGACATCACTGTGTGTATTATGCCTGTGCTGTGACATCACTATGTTTATTATCCCTGTGCTGTGACATCACTGTGTATTATCCCTGTGCTATGATATCACTGTATTACCCCTGTTGTGACATCACTGTGTGTATTATCCTAGTGGTGTGACATCACTGTGTTCATTATCTCTGCACTTTGACGTCACTGTATATATTATCCGTGTGCTATGACATCATAGTAACAGTTAGTAAGGCAGAAAAAAGACATTTGTCCATCCAGTTCAGCCTATATTCCATCATAATAAATCCCCAGATCTACGTCCTTCTACAGAACCTAATAATTGTATGATACAATATTGTTCTGCTCCAGGAAGACATCCAGGCCTCTCTTGAACCCCTCGACTGAGTTCGCCATCACCACCTCCTCAGGCAAGCAATTCCAGATTCTCACTGCCCTAACAGTAAAGAATCCTCTTCTATGTTGGTGGAAAAACCTTCTCTCCTCCAGACGCAAAGAATGCCCCCTTGTGCCCGTCACCTTCCTTGGTATAAACAGATCCTCAGCAAGATATTTGTATTGTCCCCTTATATACTTATACATGGTTATTAGATCGCCCCTCAGTCGTCTTTTTTGTAGACTAAATAATCCTAATTTCGCTAATCTGTCTGGGTATTGTAGTTCTCCCATCCCCTTTATTAATTTTGTTGCCCTCCTTTGTATTCTCTCTAGTTCCATTATATCCTTCCTGAGCACCGATGCCCCAAATCATTGTTTATTATCTCTGTACTGTGACATCGCTGTGTGTATTACTGTACTGTGACATCACTGTGTATATTAGCCCTATGCTGTGACATCACTATGTGTATTATCCCTGTACTGTGACATCATTGTGTATTGTCCCTGTGCTGTGACATCACTATGTGTATCGTACCGGTGCTGTGACATCACTGTATAAATTGTCCTTGTGCTGTGACATCATTGCTTATCCCTGTAACTGTGACATTGCTGTATGTATTACTGTACTGTGACATCACTGTGTGTATTACCCCTGTAATATTACACAATTGTGTGTATTGTCCCTGTGCTGTGACATCACTGTGTAAATTGTCCCTGTGCTGTGACATCATTGCTTATCCCTGTAACTGACATCGCAGGGTGTATTACTGTACTGTGACATCACTGTGTGTATTACCCCTGTACTATTACATAACTGTGTGTAAAGGTCCCTGTGCTGTATAATCACTGTGTGTATTGTCCCTGTAACTGTGACATCACTGTGTGTATAACCCCTGTACTATTACATAACTGTGTGTATAGTCCCTGTACTGTGACATCACTGATTGCATTATCCCTGTGCTGTGACATCATCCCTGTGCTGTGACATCACTATATGCATTATCCCTGTACTATTACAGCACTGTGTATTATCCCTGTACTGTGACATCACGGAGTGTATTGCCCTGTGCTGTGACATCACTATGTTTATTATCCCTGTCAAGAAAATAGGCAAAATGAAGATACTTAGCGCATAAATTGGCCAATTCATGTGTGCCCAGCAGCCAATGAGAAGGCGATCCTCTTTGCTGGGAACCTATCCTAATGTGATTTCTCTCCTGGGCTGATAGACTACATGTCACGATTGGACTGGCGAGTAAACTGGGACCAGGGGCACCTTCCCTGGCCTTAGCTCTTGGGGGCGCCCTAACTCGCCCTGTTCCCCAGGATACCTCAGATGGTGTGGATGCCGGGGCCTCCGCCCTCGCCCTGTCTCCTGACTGCTGCCCTGCGTCTGTCCCCCTCCCCGGGAAGAGAGGCGCTACAGTGTACAACAGTACACCAACCCGACAAACAGGGGAACAAAGACAAGGGTAAAAAGAAAACTCCACTCACACAAAATATGCTCTCGCAAATAACAAAGGTATCCACCAGGGTGTGAAGGACGGGGAGGGCAAATAAAGCAGGTAAGGATGAGGAATATTCCAAGCGTACAAACCATACAACTGTGGCAAAATAAATTCCTCCAGCTCTCCAAACACCAGCTCCTCACTACTCCAGGTATATCAAGCAAGTGCTATTTCAGACAAGGATCTGACCAGAAGGCCTAGCTTTTATAGGAGAGAGGAGTGGCTAACCGAGCACAGCTGAAAGCAGGAATTTCCACATGGCCTATTAACCCCTGTCCTGCTGAAAGAAAACAAAACACCTTTAATACATAGGAGAAGTGCTTCTCCTCAGCGATGAAGCAGAAGTAGTCAGACACCGTGGTCTTCTGGTATTGCTCTGTCGCGGTAACTCCGTGACAGTATTCCCCCTTCTATGTGGGACCTCCGGAACCTCAGGACCTGGTTTATCTGGGTGGGCCGCATGAAAGGCCCGAACCAGTCTGGTCGCATGAACGTCGGAAGCTGGAACCCACATCCTCTCCTCAGGACCGTACCCCTTCCAATGTACCATGTATTGAAGTGACCGACGAACCAGACGAGAATCTAAGACCTTGGCTATCTGGAACTCCAGATTACCATCGTCAATGACAGGAGAAGGTGGCAGAGGTGAAAATCCTGCAGATGCCACGTACTTCTTGAGAAGAGAACGGTGAAACACATTGTGGATTTTAAAAGTAGATGGCAGTGCAAGGCGGAATGCTACCGGATTGACGACGGCTAGGATCTTATAGGGACCAATAAACCTGGGACCCAATTTCCAAGATGGAACCTTTAGCTTAATGTTCCTTGAGGACAGCCACACCAAGTCACCAACACTCAGGTCCGGACCCACCAAACGTCTCCGATCAGCCACACTCTTATATTTGGAGCCCATCTTTTGCAAATTATTAATCACCCCCTGCCAAATAGTAGAAATAGAAGGAGAAACGTTCTTCCTCCGGTAAACCAGAAGGGCAATCACCATTGAAGGAACTAAACTGCGGATGAAACCCATATGCCCCCCCCAAAAAATGGGGACTTACCAGTTGATTCCTGACAGCGATTATTAACTGCAAATTCGGCCAACGGTAAGTAGGTCACCCAGTCCTCCTGATTCTCAGATACAAAACATCTAAGATATGTCTCCAAATTCTGATTAACCCGTTCAGTCTGCCCGTTAGACTGTGGGTGAAACGCCGAAGAAAAAGACAAATGGATCCCCAGACAGGTGCAAAACACCCTCCAAAATTTGGAGATAAACTGCACCCCCCGATCAGATACAATATGCGTAGGAATCCCATGCAGTCTAATTATTTCCCTGACGAAGATTTGCGCCAGAGTTTTGGCATTAGGCAAAGCAATAAAATGAGACATTTTACTGAACCTGTCTACTACCACCAGAATTACAGTGTTCCCTGCAGACACAGGTAGATCCTTAATAAAAAAAAAAAAAAAAAAAAAAAAAAAAAAAAAAAAATCGACCGATAAATGAGTCCAAGGTCTGCTGGGAATCTCCAAAGGTAGGAGAGCCCCTGACGGACTAGTATGTGAAGTCTTAGAACGCGCACAGATTTTGCAGGCGGCGACATATTCCTGAACATCCTTAAACACACCAAAAACGCCGAGTAAGTAGATCCGCGGTAGCCTTAATCCCTGGATGTCCAGCCAGCACCGTATCATGATGTTCACTGAGGATTCTAAGACGGAGATTGACTGGTACAAATAGTTTACCAAGAGGACAGGTAGCAGGGGCGTCCCCCTGAGCGTCCACAACCTCTCGTTCAAGATTGGAACATTTGGATGCCATTACTACCCCTTTTTGAAGAATAGGTACCGGTTTGCACTTATCACCTCCCCCAGGAAAGCAATGGGACAAAGCATCTGCCTTAACATTTTTGCTTCCCGGCCTAAAAGTAACGAAAAAGTTAAATCTGGTAAAGAACAAAGCCCATCTTGCCTGACGAGGTGTAAGACGTTTTGCCGACTCCAAGTAAACCAAATTCTTATGGTCAGTGATCACCATCACAGGGTGAACCGCTCCATCCAAGAAATGACGCCACTCCTCAAATGCCCATTTGATAGCTAAGAGTTCCCTATTACCAATATCATAGTTTCTCTCAGCTGGCGACAGTTTTTTAGAGAAGTAAGCGCATGGTTGCCATTTACCAGGAGACGCACCTTGCGATAATACAGCCCCCACTCCTACCTCGGATGCATCCACCTCCACAATGAATGGCTGAGTGACATCAGGCTGAATAAGAATCGGCGCAGAAGCAAAACACCCTTTCAAAGTGTCAAATGCCTCCCTGGCAGGACTGGACCACTTGGAGAAATCCGTCCCTTTTTTAGTCATATCAGTGAGTGGTTTAGCTACTACTGAAAAGTTCTTTATGAATTTACGGTAGTAATTGGCAAAACCCAAAAACTTTTGTAAGGCCTTCAAATTCTCCGGACGATCCCATTCCAATACAGCCCAGACTTTCACCGGATCCATGCGAAAACCGGTGCCAGATATTACATATCCAAGGAAAGGGATCTCCGCCACCGAGAACATGCACTTTTCAGGTTTGACATACAATTTATTGTCACGAAGTATCTGTAGGACTTGTCTGACATGTTGCTGGTGTGACTCAAGGTCAGGTGAGTACACAAGAATGTCATCCAGGCAGATAACAGCAAACCTGCCTACAAGGTGACTAAAGATGTCATTAATAAAGTGCTGGAAGACGGTGGGCGCGTTTGCAGCGCCACAGAGATCTGGTCGTTGCAGTATAACGCTCTGCCACTAAGGGGAGTGATGGTACGTCTGATGGCACTAAAGGAGCTCTCCTGACCAGGTATCACCAGAACACATTACACTTCACACTCCGGCCACTAGGGGGAGAAAAAGGCTTTATTTACTGGGCCACTCCTCACACTGGTAAAACTAGGGGTTGGGGAGGAAGTTAGTCAGAAGCTGACTGGGTTGGATTCAGGCAACATCCCGTGGCAGGGGGTGTTGCAGGGAGAAGACACAGGGGGGTCCCTGTCAGGCGTGGGAACCTGGCAGGTGCCTAGCGAACAGAGCAGAACGTTATGGAACCGCGCCTGCACTACCCTGCGGCGGTATCCTAAGAAAGAGACACGAAGGGAAGGATATTGTGGAACAGTGTAAACGAGATCAAGCACAAAGGAGTACCAGTAGGAGTAGTGCTGTGAGACTGAGGCAACATCCTACTGAGGCACGTAGCCGGTGGCTGGAACACCGCGGGAGTAACTGACTCTAGGCCTTACTTCGAACTCGGCAGGACAGTTAATTATAGATTGGCTGTCTACCTTAAATTTCCTACGAAGACATAGAAGGCAACAGTGGGAGAGGGGCGTCTCTAGGGTCCCGGAAGACCTCCAGGCCTTCCCGTCATATGGGTGCGTCCTAGCCAAAACATACTGGGGGACGAGAAACTAGTAACATCTGGAACTAAAGAAAGAGAGAGAGCTGTAGAGAACAAACACAGCAGTTGTGAGGACTATTCCGAATGCTCAGCAGGGTAGCACTACAGCACACAGGCGCTAGTGGTAGGCAACGATTTCCATCTGCGAAGGAAACTCTGGAAGTGCCCATCGGACTGGCCGGTCTCAGATAGCCCTGTTAAGCGTGCTCTGGATTGAGGATCCTGAAGTCTTCAGTAAAGAGGTAAAGAGACTGCAACCTTGTGTCCTCGTTATTAACTGTGCCTCACATCATCACCATCCACCTTACTGGAAAGCCCTGGGGACACACTTCACCTGTGGGAAGGTATACCATCCAGCTGCCATTCCATCACCCCAGTGGACCCCACAGCAGCGTCGGTCACCCTGACCCAACACCACAGGTGGCGTCCCGAACCCCTGACACACTGTACCACCTTTATTGGACGCCCCTTAGCAGGGTCGCGGACCAGGTCTAGCCATCGTGACAGTCTCAGAACCGAACCAGAGAGGCCCGGTACCGAGAACTCGTGGCCCTGTGTCTGGGGGCGATCCACGTTCGTCAACCCAAAAGGCATCACTAGATTCTCGTAGTGTCCTTCTGGCGTATTGAACGCAGTCTTCCACTCATCACCCTCCTTAATGCGGATGAGATTGTACGCCCCCCTGAGGTCCATTTTAGAGAACCATTTTGCCCCAACAATTTGATTAAAAAGGTCAGGTATCAGAGGTAGCGGATACGGATCACGGACCGTGATAGCATTAAGTTCCTGGAAATCCAGGCAAGGACGTAACCTGCCATCCTTCTTTACGAAAAAGAACCCTGCAGCAAGGGGTGAAGAGGAAGGTCGGATATGGCCCTTAGCCAGACTTTCTGTAATATAGTCCTTCATGGCCTGCCTTTCTGGACCTGAGAGGTTATAGAGTCTGCTCTTGGGCAGCTTGGCACCAGGAACCAGATTGATGGCACAATCATAAGGATGATGTGGGGGAAGCTCTTGGCTCCCCTGCTCAGAAAACACATCCACGAAGTCTGACAGGTAATGGGGCACAGACTGGGTATCCACCCTTGCCAACCGGGTACCCAAACAGTGTCCTTGACAGTATGTACTCCATTTTACCAATTCCTCTGTCTGCCAATCAATTACTGGATTGTGCAGAGCGAGCCAAGGAAGTCCCAGTACCACAGGTGAGGGCAAGCCCTCAAGCACATAACATTTTAACACCTCAGAGTGTATGGCCCCTACCTGTAACCGTAAGTCATGGACTACATGCGTGAAGTGCCCCTGTCTTAGAGAACCGGAATCAATAGCCATTATGGGTATAGGTCTGGACAAGGTTTGTGAGACAAGGCCTTGGTCCCGGACGAACCCTGCGTCGACCAATTTAAACCCCGCCCCACTGTCCAAGAAGGCGGACAGATCAACCTTATTTTCTCCCACATATAGTATAGCTGGAAGGAAAAAAACGAGTCTTTCCCACAGAGGTTATGAGTACACCCGAGTTGCCTACCTCCCCGCAACCCGGACTCTAGTTTTCCGGCGGTTGTTTAAACAAGTGACGGGTAGGACATGTGCTCACAAAATGACCTTTCTTGCCACAGCAAAAACACACTCCCCCTTACGTCGAATTAATGCAAGTTTGCTAGGTTGAGATGTTGCACCCACTTGCATAGGTTCCACAGTATTACCAGTATCAACCCAGATCGCCAGAGACATGGCCGCCTCAAGGGAATCCGGAGTCTCATAGAGAGCTAAAGCATCCTTTACTCTTACGGAGAGACCCTCGCAGAACTGACTACGGAGGGCTGGGTCATTCCACCTAGTGTCAGTGGCCCACCGCCGACACTCGGAGCAGTATTCCTCGGCCTGACGGTTTCCTTGCTGAAGTTGGTGCAGAGAGGACTCAGCCAAGGAGACACGATCAGGGTCATCATACACTAAGCCCAAAGCCTGGAAGAAGCCCTCTACTGACTGAGTCAGATGGAAGAGAGAATGCCCGTGCTTGCGGGTCCCCCTGTAGGAGCGAGGTAACAATCCCCACCCGTTGCTCCTCCGTACCAGAGGATACCGGATGCAGCCGGAAATAAAGTTTGCAGGCCTCCCAGAACAAAACAAGCTTCTCCCGCCCTCCGGAGAACCCGTCTGGCAGCGCGACCTTGGGCTCCACAATGGTTTGTTTGGAAAGTGAGATCCCCACACCAGACGTAACAGAGTGCTGTGAAACCACCGTGCGTAAATCCGCCACCTCCAGACTGAGCTGCTGCAACTGCCCTGTCAGCGCTGTGATTGGATCCATTACGGATCAGAAAATGCTTTTGGGTCTGAAATAATGTCACGATTGGACTGGCGAGTAAACTGGGACCAGGGGCACCTTTCCTGGCCCTAGCTCTAGTGGGCGCCCTAACTCGCCCTGTTCCCCGGGATACCTCAGATGGTGAGGATGCCGGGGCCTCCGCCCTCGCCCTGTCTCCTGACTGCTGCCCTGCGTCTGTCCCCCTCCCCCACCCCGGGAAGAGAGGCGCTACAGTGTACAACAGTACACCAACCCGACAAACAGGGGAACAAAGACAAGGGTAAAAAGAAAACTCCACTCACACAAAATATGCTCTCGCAAATAACAAAGGTATCCACCAGGGTGTGAAGGACGGGGAGGGTAAATATAGCAGGTAAGGATGAGGAATATTCCAAGCATACAAACCATACAACTGTGGCACAATAAATTCCTCCAGCTCTCCAAACACCAGCTCCTCACTACTCCAGGTATATTAAGCAAGTGCTATTTCAGACAGGGATCTGACCAGTAGGCCTAGCTTTTATAGGAGAGAGGAGTGGCTAACTGAGCACAGCTGAAAGCAGGAATTTCCACATGGCCTATTAACCCCTGTCCAGCTGAAAGAAAACAAAACACCTTTAAGGCCACATTCACACGTTGCGTCCTGCCCTGCGGGTTCTCCCGCAGCGGATTTGATAAATCTGCAGGGCAAACCCGCTGCGGTTATCCCTGCAGATTTATCGCGGTTTGTCCTGCGGGTTCCGATGCGGGATTTTACCCCTACTATTGATGCTGCATATGCAGCAATATGCAGTATCAATAGTAATGTTAAAAATAATAAAATAATTATATACTTACCCTCTGACGTCCCGTTCTCCTCGGCGCTGCAGGCGGCGGTCCGGTTCCAAAGATGCTGTGCGACCAGGACCTTCGTGACGTCACGGTCATGTGACCGCGACGTCACCGCAGGTCCTGGTCGCATAGCAAACCTGAGACCGGACGGCCGCGTGCAGCGCTGAGACTTCAGAGGGTGAGTTTATCATGATTTTTTTATTTTTATTCTTTTTTTTTTTACTCAAATATGGTTCCCGGGGCCTGGAGGAGAGTCTCCTCTCCTCCACCCCGGGTATAACCCGCACATTATCCGCTTACTTCCTGCATGGTGTGCACAGCCCCATGCGGGAAGTAAGCGGATCAATGCATTTCTATAGGTGCAGAATCGCTGCGATTCTGCACAAAGAAGTGACATGGTCCTTCTTTTTTTCCGCAGCAATTCGGCGCAGTTTTTTCGGGATTTTCCGCAATGTGGGCACAGCGGTTTTTGTTTTCCATAGGGTAACATTGTACTGTACCCTGCATGGAAAACAGCTGCGGACCCGCAGCGGCAAAATCGCGGCGGTTCCGCAGTAAAAACCGCATAGTGTGAACATACCCTAATACACAGGAGAAGTGCTTCTCCTCAGCAATGAAGCAGAAGCCATCAGACACCGTGGTCTTCTGGTATTGCTCTGTCGCCTGAGCATTCACGTGTTCGTGACGTCACGAAAGGTCCTGCAACAGCAGAGTACCTAGCGGCTCAGCCTAGCAGCACCGATACGCTTCTGTGAACGCTCGAGCGCAGGATTTTCTGCCGCCGGCCGGGGCAGTACCTGCAGCTCGTCATTTTGAAGGCAATACTCGGTATCTATCTTTATCCACTTTCTTCGGGCAACGCAAGCAGGAGGAACTGCGGAAGACTTTATGTCATTACAGCAACTCCATCGGACACTTCCAACCGTAACATACGGCACTTAATGGACTCTATTCCTCCTGGGCAACGCCAGTGAATTCACTACGGAAGAAGGCACCCCACAGCGGCAACTTCACCGGGTATATATTTCATTTCAAAGCCGCTTTTATTTATTAACGTCCTTTTTAATATATTTTTCTTTTAAGGTGGCTGCATTACTCCTAGATATTTGCAACCCCCATTTGTTATTAACTATTTGGGTCCTCATAAGGGGTTTACAATCTTGATTCCAGCGCAGATAGTTTCTTTTTCTTTTATTGATTTGGCTGCGGACGGGTGTAACCGCAACACAATTTGCTGCAGGTTCTAGAGAGGTGTGAGCGCTACTGACTTTTTTTATATTGAGTGTTTACAAAGTATAAAAAGATATTATAAAAGGAGACAATACATGCATACATTACAGATTTGTGTCTATACCAGCGATTGCAGTGGGGAGAGAAAGAAGGGGGGGTCGACGCTGCAGTGTGTGTCTAGGACCATGGTCACATGTGCAAAAATCCCTCAGGCCATGGTATTTTACATTATCGTGACAATCAGTATAATGGTGCCGACCTGACACTGTGTGTAGGTTACTGTGCACAACAATGCTGACAGGTTCCCTTTAAGGTCAGTTGATCAAGCAATTGGTACTGTTGTTTTTAAACCCGGTATTGGTACTTTTGGACAGGTGCCAAGTCCTGCTGGAGAATGAAATTTCCATCTCCAAAAAGCAGAGGGAAGCATGAAGTGCTCTAAAATTTCCTGGTAGACGGCTGCGCTGACTTTGGTCTTGGTAAAACACAGTGGACCTACACCAGCAGATGACATGGCTCCCCAAACCATCACTGATTGTGGAAACTTCACACTAGACCTCAAGCAGCTTGGATTGTGTGCCTCTCCATTCTTCCTCCAGACTGTGGGACCTCGATTTCCTTGTGGAGTGTGTCAATGACTGCATTCTGGACATCTGTCAAGTCTTCTCCATGATTGTGGAGCCTACTGAAACAGACTAACGACCTATTTAAACGCTTAGGAAGCCTTTGCAGGTGTTTTTGTTAATTTTTCTAATTTACTGAGAAAATGCTTTTTGGGTTATTATTGGCTGTAAGCCATAATCGTCAACATTAACAGAAATAAACACTTGAAAACTTGAAATACATCACTCTAATGACTATAATGACTCTATACTGAATAACATACGAGTTTCACTTTTTGTATTGAAGAAATGAAATAAATTAATTTTTGACGATATTCTAATTTTGTGAGGAGCACCTGTATTTTGTAACCTGGAGGCCATTGCTGATGAGGAAACTGGTTTCTAGCTATGAGTGACATTTGTAGCAGGTCAGAAAAACAGTCAAAAAGCGATGTGCTACTTATTAAAGACGCTTGTCATGAAGTGGTTGAATAATTCTGTGACGGCAGTAGTGAGTAAAAGTGTCCTTTTTGTAATGAATATGGAGAAGCCACTTGTTATATTAGTAGTGTTGTGCTATTGATATTGCTCTTGATTAATTTGTTTATTGTAAACAGCAGAAAGTTTGTATATTTTGCCAATAAATTGAATTTGAACTTGGGGTTTAACCCCTTAACAACCAGAGGTATTTCAGTTTTTGAATTTCTGTTTTTTGCTCCCCTCCTTTATAGAGCCATAACTTTTTTCTTTTTCAGTCAATATGGCCATGTGAGGGCTTGTTTTTCGCGGGACAAGTTGTACATTTGAACAACACCATTGGTTTTAACATATCATGTACTGAAAAATGGGGAAAAAAATTCCAAGAGCGGTGACATTGCAATTCCACAGTTGTTTTTTTTTACTATGTTCACTAAAATGCTAAAACTGACCTGCCATTATGATTCTGCATGTCATTACGAGTTCACAGACACCAAACATGTATAGATTCTTTTTTATTTAACCCCTCTGTGACCTTAGACGTACTATCCCGTCGAGGTGCCCTGGGCTTATCTGACCCTGGACGGGATAGTACGTCATAGCCGATCGGCCGCGCTCACGGGGGGAGCGCGGCCGATCGCGGCCGGGTGTCAGCTGCTTATCGCAGCTGACATCCGGCACTATGTGCCAGGAGCGGTCACGGACCGCCCCCGGCACATTAACCCCTGGCACACCGCGATCAAAGATGATCGCGATGTGCCGGCGGTGCAGGGAAGCACCGCGCAGGGAGGGGGCTCCCTGCGGGCTTCCCTGAGCCCCCCCGCAGCAACGCGATGTGATCGCGTTGCTGCGAGGGTCTCCTCACCTCCCTCCCTGCTCGAGCCCCGGATCCAAGATGGCCGCGGATCCGGGTCCTGCAGGGAGGGAGGTGGCTTCACAGAGCCTGCTCAGAGCAGGCACTGTGAAGGCTGCAGCGCTGCATGTCAGATCAGTGATCTGACAGAGTGCTGTGCAAACTGTCAGATCACTGATCTGTGATGTCCCCCCCTGGGACAAAGTAAAAAAGTAAAAAAAAATTTTTCCAAATGTGTAAAAAAAATAAAAAAAAATATTCCAAAATAATGAAAAAAAAAAAAAAAATATTATTCCCATAAATACATTTCTTCATCTAAATAAAAAAAAAAACCAATAAAAGTACACATATTTAGTATCGCCGCGTCCGTAACGACCCGACCTATAAAACTGTCCCACTAGTTAACCCCTTCAGTAAACACCGTAAGAAAAAAAAAAAAAAAACGAGGCAAAAAACAACGCTTTATTATCATACCGCCGAACAAAAAGTGGAATAACACGCGATCAAAAGGACAGATATAAATAACCATGGTACCGCTGAAAGCGTCATATTGTCCCGCAAAAAAAGAGCCGCCATACAGCATCATCAGCAAAAAAATAAAAAAGTTATAGTCCTGAGAATAAAGCGATGCAAAAATAATTATTTTTTCTGTAAAATAGTTTTTATCGTATAAAAGCACCAAACCATAAAAAAATGATATAAATGAGGTATCGCTGTAATCGTACTGACCCGAAGAATAAAACTGATTTATCAATTTTACCAAACGCGGAACGGTATAAACGCCTCCCCCAATAGAAATTCATGAATAGCTGGCTTTTGGTCATTCTTCCTCACAAAAATCGGAATAAAAAGCGATAAAAAAAGTCACGTGCCCAAAAATGTTTTCAATAAAAACGTCAACTCGTCCCGCAAAAAACAAGACCTCACATGACTCTGTGGACCAAAATATGGAAAAATTATAGCTCTCAAAATGTGGTATTGCAAAAAATATTTTTTGCAATAAAAAGGGTCTTTCAGTGTGTGACGGCTGCCAATCATAAAAATCCGCTAAAAAACTCGCTATAAAAGTAAATCAAACCCCCCTTCATCACCCCCTTAGTTAGGGAAAAATAAAAAAAAATGTATTTATTTCCATTTTCCCATTAGGGCTAGGGTTAGGGCTATGGTTAGGGCTAGGGTTAGGGCTAGGGTTAGGGCTAGGGTTAGGGCTAGGGTTAGGGCTAGGGTTAGGGCTAGGGCTAGGGTTAGGGCTAGGGTTAGGGTTAGGGTTAGGGCTAGGGTTAGGGCTAGGGTTAGGGCTAGGGTTAGGGTTAGGGTTAGGGCTAGGGTTAGGGCTAGGGTTAGGGCTAGGGTTAGGGTTAGGGTTAGGGCTAGGGTTAGGGCTAGGGTTAGGGTTAGGGCTAGGGTTAGGGCTAGGGTTAGGGCTAGGGTTAGGGCTAGGGTTAGGGCTAGGGTTAGGGTTAGGGCTAGGGTTAGGGTTAGGGTTAGGGCTAGGGTTAGGGCTAGGGTTAGGGTTAGGGCTAGGGTTAGGGCTAGGGTTAGGGCTAGGGTTAGGGCTAGGGTTAGGGTTGGGGCTACAGTTAGGGTTGGGGCTAAAGTTAGGGTTAGGGTTTAGATTACATTTACAGTTGGGAATAGGGTTGGGATTAGGGTTAGGGGTGTGTCAGGGTTAGAGGTGTGGTTAGGGTTACCGTTGGAATTAGGGTTAGGGGTGTGTTTAGATTAGGGTTTCAGTTATAATTGGGGGGTTTCCACTGTTTCGGCACATCAGGGGCTCTCCAAACATGACATGGCGTCCGATCTCAATTCCAGCCAATTCTGCGTTGAAAAAGTAAAACAGTGCTCCTTCCCTTCCGAGCTCTCCTGTGTGCCCAAACAGGGGTTTACCCTCACATATGGGGTATCAGCGTACTCAGGACAAATTGGACAACAACTTTTGTGGACCAATTTCTCCTGTTACCCTTGGGAAAATACAAAACTGGGGGCTAAAAAATAATTTTTGTGGGAAAACAAAAAGATTTTTTATTTTCACGGCTCTGCGTTATAAACTGTAGTGAAACACTTGGGGGTTCAAAGTTCTCACAACACATCTAGATAAGTTCATTGAGGGGTCTAGTTTCCAATATGGGGTCACTTGTGGGGGGTTTCTACTGTTTAGGTACATTAGGGGCTCTGCAAACGCAATGTGACGCCTGCAGACCAATCCATCTAAGTCTGCATTCCAAATGATGCTCCTTCCCTTCCGAGCCCTCCCATGCGCCCAAACGGTGGTTCCCCCCCACATATCGGGTATCAGCGTACTCAGGACAAATTGGACAACAACATTTAGGGTCCAATTTCTCCTGCTAACCTTGGAAAAATACAAAACTGGGGGCTAAAATATAATTTTTGTGGAAAAAAAAATATTTTTTATTTGCATGGCTCTGCGTTATAAACTGTAGTGAAATACTTGGGGGTTCAAAGCTCTCACAACACATCAAGATGAGTTCCTTAGGGGGTCTACTTTCCAAAATGGTGTCACTTGTGGGGGGTTTCTACTGTTTAGGTACATTAGGGGCTCTGCAAACGCAATGTGACGCCTGCAGACCATTCCATCTAAGTCTGCATTCCAAATGGCGCTCCTTCCCTTCCGAACCCTCCCATGCGCCCAAACGGTGGTTCCCCCCCACATATGGGGTATCAGCGTACTCAGGACAAAATGGACAACAACTTTTGGGGTCCAATTTCTCCTGTTACCCTAGAGAAAATACAAAACTGGGGGCTAAAAAATAATTTTTGTGGGAAAAAAATTTTGTTTTATTTTTATGGCTCTGCATTATAAACTTCTGTGAAGCCCTTGGTGGGTCAAAGTGCTCACCACACATCCAGATAAGTTCCTTAGGGGGTCTACTTTCCAAAATGGTGTCACTTGTGGGGGGTTTCAATGTTTAGGCACATCAGTGGCTCTCCAAACGCAACATGGCGTCCCATCTCAATTCCTGTCAATTTTGCATTGAAAAGTCAAACGGCGCTCCTTCCCTTCCGAGCTCTCCCATGCGCCCAAACAGTGGTTTACTGCCACATATGGGGTATCAGCGTACTCGGGACAAATTGGACAACAACTTTTGAGGTCCAATTTCTTCTCTTACCCTTGGAAAAATAAAAAATTGGGGGCAAAAATATAATTTTTGTGAAAAAATATGATTTTTTATTTTTACGGTTCTGCATTATAAACTTCTGTGAAGCACTTGGTGGGTCAAAGTGCTCACCACACCTCTAGATAAGTTCCTTAGGGGGTCTACTTTCCAAAATGGTGTCACTTGTGGGGGGTTTCAATGTTTAGGCACATCAGTGGCTCTCCAAACGCAACATGGCGTCCCATCTCAATTTCTGTCAATTTTGCATTGAAAAGTCAAACTGCGCTCCTTCCCTTCCGAGCTCTCCCATGCGCCCAAACAGTGGTTTACTGCCACATATGGGGTATCAGCGTACTCAGGACAAATTGGACAACAACTTTTTGGGTCCAATTTCTCCTGTTACCCTTGGTAAAATAAAACAAATTGGAGCTGAAGTAAATTTTTTGTGTAAAAAAGTTAAATGTTCATTTTTATTTAAACATTCCAAAAATTCCTATTAAACACCTGAAGGGTTAATAAACTTCTTGAATGTGGTTTTGAGCACCTTGAGGGGTGCAGTTTTTAGAATGGTGTCACACTTGGGCATTTTCTATCATATAGACCCCTCAAAATGACTTCAAATGAGACGTGGTCCCTAAAAAAAAATGGTGTTGTAAAAATGAGAAATTGCTGGTCAACTTTTAACCCTTATAACTCCCTAACAAAAAAAAAAATTGGTTCCAAAATTATGCTGATGTAAAGGAGACATGTGGGAAATGTTACTTATTAAGTATTTTGTGTGACATATCTCTGTGATTTAATTGCATAAAAATTCAAAGTTTGAAAATTGCGAAATTTTCAAAATTTTCGCCAAATTTCCGTTTTTTTCACAAATAAACGCAGGTACTATCAAAGAAATTTTACCACTATCATGAAGTACAATATGTCACGAGAAAACAATGTCAGAATCACCAGGATCCGTTGAAGCGTTTCGGAGTTATAACCTCATAAAGGGACAGTGGTCAGAATTGTAAAAATTGGCCTGGTCATTAACGTGCAAACCACCCTTGGGGGTAAAGGGGTTAAAGGGAATCTGTCACCCGAAAATGGTATATGAGCTAAGGCCACCAGCATCACGGGCTTATCTATAGCATTCTGCTACATCAGCCATCACAGTACCAGCTCTGCTACAACAGCCATCGCAGTTCCAGCTCTGCTACATCAGCCATCGGAGTTCCAGCTCTGCTACAATAGCCATCGCAGTTCCGGCTCTGCTACATCAGCCATCACAGTTCCAGCTCTGCTACAACAGCCATCGCAGTTCCAGCTCTGCTACATCAGCCATCGCAGTTCCAGCTCTGCTACAACAGCCATTGCAGTTCCAGCTCTGCTACAACAGCCATTGCAGTTCCAGCTCTGCTACATTTGCCATCACAGTTCCAGCTCTGCTACAACAGCCATCGCAGTTCCAGCTCTTCTACATTAGCAATCACAGTTCCAGCTCTGCTACATCAGCCACTGCAGTTCCAGCTCTGCTACAACAGCCGTCGCAGTTCCAATTCTGCTAGTTAGTTATCAGTAGTCCGGCTCTGCTGCATCTTTCCATCACTTCTACAATATGCACCATACTCATCACCACTTCAGCTTGAATCAGGTATCCTGCTCCACCTATACCACTTGTGCTTGTTGCTCAAGATCTGGTCATGTGGACCAGGAGCTTCAAGGAGCCACCTCACCAGGTGAGACATAACATCTAACCTCTTAGATGCCTTCAGACAATGCAGACTGCAACATCTAACGTCTCCTTTCCATGTTTCCGGTACATGGAGTATCTGATTTTTTCATTGATGTCATATATACCTATTAAAACTTATGGTGCAGTTCACATCTTCATCATTTCTGGCAGCGCGGATGACAAGGGCCAACACAAGTCTATGGGTTTGTGAAAAACACGTACAGCATACGGATGGAATCTGTGTATAATCCGTGTGCAACTTTGCAAAGTATAGAAGAAGCTTTGTAATTTATTTCTTTGCATGCCAGAAAAATATTGTCTACACTGGATACAATTGTAACGATCCCTCAGCTGTGTGAGCAGAACTAGATCTATAGACTTTGCAGCCTCTCAATGTAAACTGGAGTTTTCTCATCCGCTGACAGCAAGCGGAGATTTTGAAAATGATTATAGGATTACAAACTATATTTTTACAGATGATTAAAAAATAGACTCACCTTTTGATTTGCAATTTCCCCGAGGTTCAGAAACAAGATTCACTTTGTTTCTCAGTTTGACATAATTAGGGATGGGGACGTCAAATCTGAAACTTTCTTTAAATTTTTTCAGACAAGGGTTCTCCTTGTTCTGGCCTTTTTGAGGCAGTAGGGGGCCATTTTCAGGGTGAGATGTGTGAATGGTCTTGAGTTTACTCAGTACGCTCTTGATTGAGTTTTTCTTCTTGCCCATCTGCACAGTTGGATGAGGCATTTTTGATTCCCTGCGCAGACTGAAGCTGTGACCCTGCCCTTGTGCCTGCCGGCTGTGACAGTCTGCTCGCCCGCACGCAGGATCTGTTCCTCCTCTATTTACTTCTCTAACATACTAGGTAATCCCGAAATGAATTAACCACGCCTAGGAAATTTATAGTCTGTGACAACGACTTTGACCAGAAGGCAGAAAACGAAAAGGCTAAATAAAGATGAACTTCCCACCTTGGTCTCAGTTCTTCCCCTAATGAAATACAACATGAAAATGTTATATTATTGCCCATTTTATAATGTATACCCATGTGGATATGTAATATTTCACAGATGTTTTAACTGTTTCTCACCTTTTTCTTTTAAACTGCAATGAATGGGTAGACGTATTGTTAATACAGATCATTTCATGAGCATGAAGTTTATATTAGGCATGGGTCACACTTGCGAGTGCAATGCGAGAAAGTCGCACGATTCTCTCGCATCAATACCCGGCACTGCCGCCGGCACTCGGACCGTAGCGTTCAACTGCATAAAAATACATGCAGCCACACACTCCGGTCCCGAGTGCCGGGTATTGATGCAAGAGACTCGCGTGAGTTTCTCGCATCACACTTGCAAGTGTGACCCCGACCTTAAAGACATCGCCTTAACTTCTTAAATGCGTGAAATTACAAAGTGCTGTAAAAACAAGCAAGTTTGCAGTTTCCCTATTATTTAAAATTCCCCTCCATTTTCAAGAATCAATGAATATTTAAAGAGGATGTCCAGGACTTTAACATTGAAGGACTAGCCTTAAGATAGGTCATCTATATCTGATCGGAGAGGGTGCAACACCCTGCCCTGCCGCCGATCAGCTGTTTCCAGTGTCGGCTGGAACTGCTCGATTACAGAGCTGCAAAGCTACAATGATGGAATAGTGGCCACAGCCAAGTACTGGAAATCTGCCCACTATTGATTTCAATAGGTGGCGGATGTGCACTATACGGCCGCGGTCATTATACGGTCGACAGAGCTGTGCTGTGCAGCTCCATAACTGAGCAGTTCTGGCAGGTGTGCCAGGTGTCACACTCCTACCGATCAGTCATTGATGACCTATCCTAAGAATAGGCCATCAATGTTAAAGTCTTGGACAACCCCTTTATTTATGTCACTGCCAAGGTTACCGGTTACCACTGCAGCCTATAGACTTTGGCTGGTCTTTCGGACAAGGAGTGAAGTGCTACCTAGCTCTTTGTTACAGAACTGGCAAGCACTGCTTTGCAGCGTGGCCAGATTTCTGGATCAGGCCAACTTCACAATCCGCACGCTCCTCCGATGTAGGAGATGCAAAGCTGCCTCTGCTTGCAGCATGAGTGACAGCACAGCTTGGGTCAATGGTGCAAACATGCCCTGTCAATCAATCATCAGGAGCTCACTGCCCCCTGGCAACCATGAAGCCAGGAGGGAGGGAAGCGGCGGACTACTGAAAACATGACAAGGATAAAGAAATTAATAATACTATAAGTCTAATAGTGACCAAGTACTGAAATCTGTCTACAGCATATCTAATATCTACACCATGTTCCAAATAATTATGCAATTGATATTTTTCTTGGATTTTCCTAAATGGTCGGTGCAAATGACAGTCAGTCTAATAAAAGTCATCACCCGTTAGAGTATACATCGAATTTTATTGATGAAACCTCCCAATGATAACAGTATAATCTCCAAAATGAATAAAAACTCAAAATGCACTGTTCCAAATTATTAGGCACAGTAGAATTTCTACACATTTGATATGTTTTAATGAACTGAAAATGCTAATTTGTGGAATTTGCAGCATTAGGAGGTCACATTCACTGAACAAAAAAGCTATTTAACTCCAAAACATCCTAACAGGCCAAGTTACATGTTAACATAGGACCCCTTCTGTGATATCACCTTCACAATTCTTGCATCCATCGAACTTGTGAGTTTTTGTAGAGTTTTGCTTGTATTTCTTTGCATGAAGTCAGAATAGCCTCCCAGAGCCGCTGTTTTGATGTGAACTGCCTCCCATCCGCATAGATCTTTTGCTTGATGACACTCCAAAGGTTTTCTATAGGGTTGAGGTCAGGGGAAGATGGTGGCCACACCATGAGTTTATCTCCTTTTATGCCCATAGCAGACAATGACTCTGAGGTATTCTTTGCAGCATGAGATGGGGCATTGTCATGCATGAAGATGATTTTGCTCCTGAAGGCACGTTTCTGCTTTTTATACCATGGAAGAAAGTTGTCAGTCAGAAACTCTATTTACTTTACAGAGGTCATTTTCACACCTTCAGGAACCTTAAAGGGCCCTACCAGCTCTTTCCCAATGACTTCGGCCCAAAACATGACTCCTCCACCTCATTGCTGATGTCGCAGCCTTGTTGGGACATGGTGGCCATCCACCAACCATCCACTACTCCATCCATCTGGACCATCCAGGGTTGCTCATCAGTAAAGAAGACTGTTTGAAAATTAGTCTTCATGTATGTCTGGGCCCACTGCAACCGTTTGTGCATGTGAACACTGTTTAGAGGTGGCTGAATAGTAGGTTTATGCACCACAGTAAGCCTTTGAAGGAACCTACACCTTGAGGTTCGAGGGACTCCTGAGGCACCAGCAGCTTCAAATAACTGTTTGCTGCTTTGTAATGGTATTTTAGCAGCTGCTCTCTTAATATAATTAATTTGTCTGGCATTAACCTTCTTCATTATGCCTTTATCTGCATGAACTCTAAATCTGTGCTCTGTTTCAGTCACAAATCTCTTCACAGTATGATGATCACTTTTAAGTTTTTGTGAAGTATCTAATGTTTTCATACCTTGTCCAAGGCATTGCACTAATTAATGCTTTTCAGCAACAGAGAGATCCTTTTTATTTCCCATATTGCTTGAAACCTGTGGCCTGCTTAATAATGTGGAACATCATTTTTAAGTAGTTTTCCTTTAATTAGAATCACCTGGAAAACTAATTATCACGTGTTTAAGATTGATTTCAGTGATCCATTGGGCCCTGAGGCACAATACCATCCACGAGTTTATTTGAAAAACAAAGAATTAAATCTGTATGACACTTAAATCCAATTTGCATAATAATTTGGAACATGGTGTATATCTAACACCGATAGATAATTTGATTGATCTTATATCATATGCAGCTAATATCTCCTCTCTGTATGAGAAATACTGCACGTATGGACGGTTCTGCCAAACAGGGACCTATGGAGGAGTGGAACCCAGTAGAATCCAGTCTGTGCTGATTATTTCTCTGTATATGGGCCCTTGGCAATCACATTACATCTCCTGTTTGCTTCTTTGCACACTGCTATGTTCTCTCATCTTCCTGAGCAGATTCTCCTCCAGTTAAAAGGACACTTTGGCATATGACTATGAACAGTGGGTGCCTTTATATAGTAATGATCTGCTTTCTTTAGAGTCTGTTTGGTATGGAAGGAAAGGACTCTATGGGCTCATACTCACTTGCATGAGACTCGGATGAGTCTTGCACGGCAATACCTGGCACTGCACCTGGCACTGAGGAGCGGAGCATGCGGCTGCCTGTATTCCTATGCGGCCGCACGCTCCGCTCCACTGTGCCGGCAGCAGCGCCGGGTATTGCCGTGTGAGACTCATCCAAGTCTCGCGCTAGTGAGTATGAGCCCTAACACTAAGCCACATGCTGCACTAGTGTGTAAGGGAGAATTTTCTCTGCCTTAAAACCTAAATAGCATACTTTTTTATTTAGGCTAGGAACACACCATTGTATTTTCTCTCACTGGAAAGAATCAGGCCGATTATGCTAATTACACTCTGATCAGGGTTTGATCACAGTGTGATCCAATTTTCTCGGATGTAGAGAAGATGGCCAAAAAATTCGTCCATCTTCTCCATTCTGTTAGTCCATGAAAATCACGTTACAATCATACGTCGTCTGAGTGAGATCTGAATATCCGATGCAAGTCGAACATGCTGTGACTTCTTTCCCTTGGACAGACTCAGTGTGAGGAAAAAATCGGACATGTGCATGGCCCCTTAGAATAACATTTAACATTGGTCCGAGTGCGATCAGATGTTTTGTCGGATCACACTCGGACTGAAAATATGGTCTTCTGCACGAGCAATTATAGGAACGATATAGTGGTACATAGTGGAACATCTCTTTTTACTAGTACCTTATAGGGAAAAAAAGTAAACATTTTTTTTCCGTAAAGTTATTAAAAAATTATCATTTTAAATCAATTACAATAATCACATTTTTTTTAATAACAAATGTCACAAACCACTAAATAACATACTTGGTATTCGTGTAATTGTAACAACCCAAACAATGCAGTGAACACATCATTAATGGTGTAAATAAAAATGGCACAATCAATTTTTTTTTCAGCATTTAGATTATAACAATAGTTAATATAAATGTAACTCTTGATATACAGTATGTGTCACGGGTTTACTCCAACAGAGAGGAGCCATAAGACCGCAGCATCTGAAATCAGGTTTAGTAAATCCTGTTTGTGACGCCAAAGTTTGGAGCGCCCCCAGGGGCAGTGGGGTACTCGGTAACGGGTCCTGCAGTTCACAGGGGGATGTCACGGTGGCTGACCCGGTCCGTGGCCCTGGGACGTCCATATAAAAGGGAAGGGTCTTTAAAGATATAAAGTTTATGTTCGTGAAACCACCTGTGGTATTCGGTCAGGGTGACCGATGCTGCTTTAACCCCTAAAGCCCTGAGGGTGGTTTGCACATTAATGACGGGCCAATTTTTACAATTCTGACCACTGTCCCTTTATGATGTTATAACTCTGGAACACTTCAACGGATCCTGGTGATTCTGACATCGTTGTCTTGAGACATATTGTACTTCATGATAGTGGTAAAATTTCATTGATATTACCTGCGTTTATTTGTGAAAAAAATGGAAATTTGGTGAAAATTTTAAAAATTTAGCAATTTTCCAACTTTACTTCAGCTCCAATTTGTTTTATTTTACCAAGGGTAACAGGAGAAAATGGACCCCAAAAGTTGTTGTAGAATTTGTCCTGAGTACCCCGATACCCCATATGTGGGGGTAAACCACTGTTTGGGCGCATGACAGAGCTCGGAAGGGAAGGAGCACCATTTGACTTTTCAATGCAAAATTGGCTGGAATTGAGATGGGACGCCATGTTGTGTTTGGAGAGCCCCTAATGTGCCTAAACATTGAAACCCCCCACAAGTAACAATATTTTAGAAAGTAGACCCCCTAAGGAACTTATCTAGATGTGTGGTGAGCACTTTGACCCACCAAGTGCTTCACAGAAATTTATAATGTAGAGCCATAAAAATAAAAAATATTTTTTCACAAAAAATGAACTTTTTTATTTTCCCAAGGTTATCAGAAGAAATTGTACACCAAATGTTGTTGTGCAATTTGTCCTGAGTACGCTGATACCCCATATGTTGGGGTAAACCACTGTTTGGGTGCATGGCAGAGCTCGGAAGGGAAGGAGCGCCATTTGGAATGCAGACTTAGATGGATTGGTCTGTAGGCATCACGTTGCATTTGCAGAGCCCCTGATGTACCTAAACAGTAGAAACCCCCACAAGTGACCCCATATTAGAAACTAGACCACCCCAAGGAACTTATCTAGATGTGTTGTGAGAACTTTGAACCCCCGAGTATTTCACTACAGTTTATAACGCAGAGCCGTGAAAATAAAAAAATCATTTTTTTCCTACAAAAATGTTTTTTTAGCCCCCAAATTTTTATTTTTCCAAGGGTAACAAGAGAAATTGGACCCCAGAAGTTGTTGTACAATTTGTCCTGAGTACGCTGATACCCCATATGTTGGGGTAAACCCCTGTTTGGGCGCAGACGAGAGCTCGGAAGGGAAGGAGCACTGTTTTACTTTTTCAACGCAGAATTGGCTGGAATTGAGATCGGATGCCATGTCGCGTTTGGAGAGCCCTGATGTGCCTAAACAGTGGAAACCCCCATTTCTAACTGAAACTCTAACTCAAACACACCCCTATCCTTAATCCCAACCACACCCCTAACCCCAACTCCAACACACCCCTAACCCTAATCCCAACCATAACCCTAACCACACCCCTAAACCTGACACACCTCTAACCCTAATCCCAACCGTAAATGTAATCCAAACCCTAACCCTAGCCCCAACCCTAACCCTAGCCCTAAGCCTAGCCCTAACCCTAGCCCTAACCCTAATGGGAAAATGGAAATAAATACTTTTTTTAATTTTTTTTATTTTTCCCTAACTAAGGAAGTGATGAAGGGTGGTTTATTTGACTTTTATAGCGGGTTTTTTAGCGGATTTTTATGACTGGCAGCCGTCACACACTAAAAGACGTATTTTATTGCAAAAAATATTTTTTTACGTTTCCACATTTTGAGAGCTATAATTTTTCCATACTTTGGTCCACAAAGTCATGTGAGGTCTTGTTTTTTGCAGGACAAGTTGATGTTTTTATTGGTAACATTTTCGGGCACGTGACTTTTTTTGATTGCTTTTTTATTCCGATTTTTGTGAGGCAGTATGACGAAAAAACAGCTAGTCATGAATTTCTTTGGGGGGCGTTTATACCGTTCTGCATTTGGTAAATGGATAAAGCAGTTTTATTCTTCGGGTCAGTACAATTACAGCGATACCTCATTTATATCTTTTTTTTATGTTTTGGCGTTTTAATACGGTAAAAACTATTTTATAGAAAAAATAATTATTTTGCATCCCTTTATTCTGAGGACTATAACTTTTTTATTTTTTCACTGATAATGCTGTATGGCAGCTCATTTCTTGCGGGACAAGATGACGTTTTCAGCGGTACCATGGTTATTTATATCCGTCTTTTTGATCGCATGCTATTCCACTTTTTGTTTGGTGGTATGATAATAAAAACGTTTTTTGCCTCATTTTTTTTTCACAGTGTTCACTGAAGGGGTTAACTAGTGGGACAGTTTTATAGGTCGGGTCGTTACAGATGCGGCGATACTAAATATGTGTACTTTTATTGTTTTTTTTTAATTTAGATAAAGAAATGTATTTATGGGAACAATATTTTTTTTTTCTTTATTTAGGAATTTTTTTTTTTTTACACAACTAATTTTTTTTTTTTTACTTTATAACATTGCCCCGGGGGAGCATCATGTTATAAGGTCAGATCGCTGATCTGACACTTTGCAGAGCACTGTGTCAGATCAGCGATCTGACATGCAGGGCTGCAGGCTTAGCAGCGCTTGCTCTGGTAAACCACCTCCCTGCAGGACCCGGATGCAGCCCCGTGGCCATTTTGGATCCGGGGTCTGCAGGTAGGAGACGCTCGGTACAAGGTGAGCACATCGCCTTGTACCGAGGGTCTCAGGGAAGCCCGCAGGGAGCCCCCTCCCTGCGCGATGCTTCCCTATGTGCCGGGGAATAATGTGCCGGGGGCGGTGCGTGACCGCTCCTGGCACATAGTTCCGGATGTCAGCTGCGATAGTCAGCTGACACCCAGCTGCGATCCCCTCGGGATACTATCCCATCCCTGGGAAGTCCCAGGTCACCTTGACGGGATAGTACGTCAAATGGGATTAAGGGGTCCGCTGGGGTGATGTTATGGCAGCTAGATGGTATACCATCCCACAGGTGAAGTATATCCCCAGGGCTCCCAATGTGTAGATGGTGGATCGGTGAGAGGTGCAGTGAAGAACGAGGACACAAGGTTGCAGTCTCTTTACCTTTTACTGAAGACTTCAGCATCCACAGTCCAGGGCACCAGATCACACGGCAGACAGAGATCGGCTGGTTCAGAGGCAAGTCCAGAGTCCACTTGTCCAGGTGGAAATCAATAGCCTTCCCTTGCACTGCAGTGGTGTAGTCCCTTACTGCCTATGGCTTCACATAAGGGTCTCACAGATGTGGTGTTTCTCTCTCTCTGTCCCCCATAAAGGATAGGACAAAACCCGTATGACTGGTGACTGAGCCTGTTTATAGGGTCTCTTAGATAACCCGGCTCTGTGGGGTGTCACCGTGCCTCCTGGGTATAGGTGCGGACAGGTAACCTGCAATTAGCTGTCCTGCCGGTCTCTGAAATAAAGCATAGAGGTACTTACTCCCTTGGTGTTCCGGCCACCGGTGTTCTGTGCCACAGAAGGAGGCAGCCTGTTCGGGGCTGGTCCCCTTCTGGCATCCTCTCCTTTGCTTTGCCTTCCTTCACGCTCGCTGCAATACAATTCTGCCTTCAAAATGTCTCTTTCTGGGAGCTGCAGCTCTGAGGGCATGCACAGCTCTGTGGACCCTCTGTCCTCCTCAGACTGATGTCTGGAACTTTCTCCTAACTTTCCCTACAGACTACCAGTTATATATATATATATGGGGAGTGACCTAATAAATAGGATCAGAAGCTCCCCCTGATGGCCTGGAGTATGAAATGTGTTGCATGTTTGTGATACCTAGATACAGTTATCCTTCCTTGCCTCTGAACGTAGCATCACTCTCCTCAGGAGGAAAGCGACACTACTGCGATGACCAGGACCCTGGGGCACCGCAGGAACTCTAGACCCGATTTCAGGGGAACTTCCCTATAAATGTTCTGGCTTGGGGGAGGAGTTAGATTAGTCTGTAGGAAAGTGTGAGGGAGAAGGAGCACAGGAGAAGTGAGGAGCTGGAGGAGAGCTGTGACTGAGCTCCCTCCACGCTGAAGCGCAGGAACCGGACATCAGGAGTCCGAGGCTGTGTGGGACTGTATACCCCATAGCAGATACCGGAGGGCAGGAGATTTAAAGTTGCCTGTCCACAAGTACACCCGAAGGCACAGCAGCATATAGATCCCATAGTCGCCGCAGTAGAGACACCTGTGAAAAGGCTTGCGTTGCCTGCTATGCAGGTACTGTCCTAAGACAAAAAGAGAGAGAGGACCTCAGGCAGCAAGGGACGCACATTAGAGTGCAGTAAGGAAGGCTTTGAACCCCACCTGGTTAAAGGGACTCTTAATCGTTTCCAGGCTGCCTGGACCTCACCATCACTTGTGATCCACACCCTGGACTGTGGCTGTATACCACCAGTAAAAGGTAAAGAGACTGCAGCCTTGTGTCCTCCAATTCTTTCCGGCACGACACCGTCTGTCATCTTTCCCCACTACACCTGGAGCCCTGGGGATCAAGCTTCACCTGTGGGAAGCCATACCATCCCTGCTGCAGTACCATCATCCCAGTGGACCCTTTTAGCAGCGTTGGTCATCCCGGACCGAATACCACAGGTGGCATCACAAACATTCTTTATTCAAAACAGCCCCTTTAAAGACATTCCCTTTAACTTGGATGTCCGTGGCCATGGACCAGGTCGCTGCCATCATGACTACCCCTTTAATGACCACCGGACCCGGCCCGAGTACCCCAGGGTCTTAGCGGGCGCTCCACATCTATCTATCTATCTATCTATCTATCTATCTATCTATCTATCTATCTATCTATCTATCTATCTATCTATCTACACTGCATGCAGAATTATTAGGCAAGTTGTTTTTTGATCACATGATACTTTTTATACATGTTGTCCTACTCCAAGCTGTTCAGGCTTGAGAGCCAAATACCAATTAAGTAAATCAGGTGATGTGCATCTGTGTAATGAGGAGGGGTGTTGTCTAATGACATCAAAACGCTATATAAGGTGTGCTTAATTATTAGGCAACTTCCTTTCCTTTGGCAAAATGGGTCAGAAGAGCGATTTGACGGGCTCTGAAAAGTCCAAAATTGTGAGAGGTCTTGCAGAGGGAAGCAGCAGTCTTGAAATTGCCAAACTTTTGAAGCGTGATCACCGAACAATCAAGCGTTTCATGGCAAATAGCCATCAGGGCTGCAAGAAGCGTGTTGGGCAAAAAAGGCGCAAAATAACTGTCCATGAATTGAGGAAAATCAAGCGTGAAGCTGCCAAGATGCCATTTGCCACCAGTTTTGCCATATTTCAGAGCTGCAACGTTACTGGAGTAACAAAAACCACAAGGTGTGCAATACTCAGGGACATGGCCAAGGTAAGGAAGGCTGAAAAACGACCACCTTTGAACAAGAAACATAAGATAAAACATCAAGACGGGGCCAAGAAATATCTTAAGACTGACTTTTCAAAGGTTTTATGGAGTGATGAAATGAGAGTGACTCTTGATGGGCCAGATGGATGGGCCAGAGGCTGGATCAGTAAAGGGCAGAGAGCTCCACTCCGACTCAGACGCCAGCAAGATGGAGGTGGGGTACTGGTATGGGCTGGTATCATCAAAGACTAACTTGTGGGACCTTTTTGGGTTGAGGATGGAGTGAAGCTCAACTCCCAGACCTACTGCCAGTTTCTGGAAGACAACGTCTTCAAGCAATGGTACAAGAAGAAGTTTATATCGTTCAAGAAAAACATGATTTTCATGCAGGACAATGCTCCATCACATGCCTCCAACTATTCCACAGCACAATAAAAAAATAATCCTCTAAAATACAACTTGCCTAATAATTCTGCACACAGTGTATCTATTATTCTATCCCATATCTATCTATATACAGCCATGAAAAAAACGAAATGTGCACTCCTTGAATTCTATGGTTTTACGTATTAATAAATATCTGGTCCTTAGAAAGTTTTAAAATTAGGCACAGACAACCGCAGATGAACAATAAAACATGACAAGTTACACTGTGTCATTATTTATTTTACAAAAACTAGACCAAAATGTAGGAGAGCGAGGAAAATACAACCTTGCTGCTTCCGTACATTACTGCCAGGTGCTGCTAATCAAATGCCGTTGATTAATTGTTCAAAGCCAAGTGTGAATGAACACATGTATAAAAGACGTCTTGTTGGCCTGTAGCATTCAGGGTGTGTTAACTCAATGCCAAGAAGGAAAGACATCAGCAATGATCTTAGATCTTTCCGCTCACCTATAGGGGAGTGGGGATAAGGCCATTTATAAACAATGAATCATTCCACAGTAAGAAAGCTTATTCACAAACAGAAAACGTTCAAGACAGCTGGCAATCTTCCCAGATGGAGGCATCCCAGCATATTCACGCCAAGGTCAGACCGTGCAATGCTCAGAGAAATTGCAAACAAAAAACAAAGCTACCGCTCAGAGTCTAAAGGCCTCAGCATGTTAAATGTTCAAGTTCATGACAGTACAATTAGAAAAAGACTGAACTCGTATGGCTTCTTTCGAAGAGTTCTAAAAAGTACGTTGCGGCAAAGTTGCTAATGAACAAACTCTAGGACTGCTGGAACAATGTCCTTTGGGCAGACGAGACTAAAATAGAGATGTTTGTCCATAATATCTTGCACCATGTTTGATTAAAAACAGACACATCATATTTTCATAAACAGATCAGGCCAGCTGTCAATCATGGTGGTAGAGGGGTGAAGATTTGGTCTTATTTTGCAGCAACAGAACCTGAGTGATCGAGTCTACCATGAACTCCGCTGTGTGCCAAACGATTCTAGCGTCAAACATGAGACTATGTATCCAAAGTTACGTTTGGCTGAAGTTGGGTTATGCAATAGGACAATGACCAGAAAGTCTGTATCAGAATGGCTGAAAAAGAAAAGAATCAATGAGCATCAACGGCCCAGTCCAAGTCCAGATCTACATTTTGGCACAGCTTGATTACTTCAAATTATTACTGCTAAGGGTGGTTTCAGTAGCTATTGATTCATAGGGTGCACTTAATTTTTCATATATTGTTTTTGCGTGATATTATGTTACATGAATGTCGCAGTCTATCAGCAGCCGCTAATGGGCGGCAGTGCTCACACTTCTGGCATAACAATGTCACTTGAGCCTGGGAGACCTAGCACCAGTATTGCTGGTGCAGCGCCAGTACGGGAGGTCAGTACTTATTTATACTTTACAAGGGGAATGCAGCTTTAAGGAGTTATCCCAGTAGTGGACAACACCTTTAAAGAAAGACGGGCAGTCCAAAGCTGCATTTTAGAGAAGCGCTGTAGGTCAGGATTCACAGAATTTAGCAATTTGACTTTCGTAAGCTTGTGATGATTTCTTAATATAAAACCTTAAAACCGCACCAGTTAGTGAAACTTCACATTAGACATTTCACAGTCTTCCACAATTTAGTACTTGAGAAAAGTGTTCCCTTAGAAACAGCAGATCGTCGCTCGTACACCGTGACTAGATAAACCGCGATGGGGGACACCAGATTTCTATTCTTTTTTTAGAGGTTACAGAAATGAATTTGTGTTTAACATCATGACTCAATTCAATATAACAGTATTTGGAAAGAAAACGTGTCACCTAGATTTTTTTTTATAAATTTATTTTCCTATTGAAGAAAATCAAATTGTGTTTCCTAATGTATTTGGTGTATATAATAATGGGGTGGCCATGGGGCCTGAGCTGCTGTTATCAGAGGTATGCTGTGCAGATATTATGTGGGCAACGGGAGCCTGTAGTCTGTACATAACTCATTAACTTCTATGGGATATTTGTGCAGAGAGCGTAAGGAGGTGAGCTGTGACATCAACTATTGTGTATGGTGGATCCTGTGTTATCTACTGTATATAGAGGTATTATCAGGCATTGTACAGGAGGAAGAGGAGATGAGCTGTGACATCACCTATTGTGAATGGTGGATCCTGTGTTATCAGCTGTATATAGAGGTGTTATCAGTCATTTTACAGGAGGAGGAGGTGAGCTGTGGCATCATCTATTGTGAATGGTGGATCCTGTGTTATCTACTGTATATAGAGGTGTTATCAGTCATTGTACAGGAGGGGGAGGTGAGCTGTGACATCAACTATTGTGTATGGTGGATCCTGTGTTATCTACTGTATATAGAGGTGTTATCAGTCATTGTACAGGAGGAGGTGAGCTGTGATATCACCAATTGTGAATGGTGGATCCTGTGTTATCTGTTATGTTTGCTAATGACAGGTGTTATGAAGGCAATCCAGAAACACAGTGTGCTTAGCGATCAGAGCGCACACAGTGATCTGACAAATACCCAAAAATACAAGAACGAGCTCTGAGACGTGGAAACTCTGTAGACTGCACACCTGATCCTATCCTAAACACAACTAAAAGCGGCTGTGGATTGCGCCTAACAACTACCTAGGCAACTCGGCACAGCCTAAGAAACTAGCTAGCCTGAAGATAGAAAAATAGGCCTGACTTGCCCCAGAGAAATTCCCCAAAGGAAAAGGCAGCCCCCCACATATAATGACTGTGAGTAAGATGAAAAGACAAAACGTAGGGATGAAATAGATTCAGCAAAGTGGGGCCCGATATTCTAGGACAGAGCGAGGACAGTAAAGCGAACTTTGCAGTCTACAAAAACCCTAAAGCAAAACCACGCAAAGGGGGCAAAAAAAAAACCACCGTGCCGAACTAACGGCACGGCGGTACACCCTTTGCGTCTCAGAGCTTCCAGCAAAACAAAAGACAAGCTGTACAGAAAAAAAGCAACAAAAAAGCAAAAAGCACTTAGCTATACAGAGCAGCAGGTCACAGGAACAATCAGGAGAAGCTCAGATCCAACACTGAAACATTGACAAGGAGCAAGGATAGCAGCATCAGGCGGAGTTAAGTAATGAAGCAGTTAACGAGCTCACCAGAACACCTGAGGGAGGAAGCTCAGAAGCTGCAGTACCACTTGTGACCACAGGAGTGAATTCAGCCACAGAATTCACAACAGTACCCCCCCCTTGAGGAGGGGTCACCGAACCCTCACCAGAGCCCCCAGGCCGACCAGGATGAGCCGCATGAAAGGCACGAACAAGATCGGAAGCATGAACATCAGAGGCAAAAACCCAGGAATTATCTTCCTGAGCATAACCCTTCCATTTAACCAGATACTGGAGTTTCCGTCTAGAAACACGAGAATCCAAAATCTTCTCCACAATATACTCCAATTCCCCCTCCACCAAAACCGGGGCAGGAGGCTCAACAGATGGAACCATAGGTGCCACGTATCTCCGCAACAACGACCTATGGAATACATTATGTATGGAAAAGGAGTCTGGGAGGGTCAAACGAAAAGACACAGGATTGAGAACCTCAGAAATCCTATACGGACCAATAAAACGAGGTTTAAATTTAGGAGAGGAAACCTTCATAGGAATATGACGAGAAGATAACCAAACCAGATCCCCAACACGAAGTCGGGGACCCACACGGCGTCTGCGATTAGCGAAAAGTTGAGCTTTCTCCTGGGACAAGATCAAATTGTCCACTACCTGAGTCCAGATCTGCTGCAACCTATCCACCACAGAATCCACACCAGGACAGTCCGAAGACTCAACCTGTCCTGAAGAGAAACGAGGATGGAACCCAGAATTGCAAAAAAATGGAGAAACCAAGGTAGCCGAGCTGGCCCGATTATTAAGGGCGAACTCAGCCAACGGCAAAAAGGACACCCAATCATCCTGGTCTGCAGAAACAAAACATCTCAGATATGTTTCCAAGGTCTGATTGGTTCGTTCGGTCTGGCCATTAGTCTGAGGATGGAAAGCCGAGGAAAAGGATAGGTCAATGCCCATCCTACCACAAAAGGCTCGCCAAAACCTTGAAACAAACTGGGAACCTCTGTCAGAAACAATATTCTCAGGAATGCCATGCAACCGAACCACATGCTGAAAGAACAAAGGTACCAAATCAGAGGAGGAAGGCAATTTAGCCAAGGGCACCAGATGGACCATTTTAGAAAAGCGATCACAGACCACCCAAATGACTGACATCTTTTGAGAAACGGGAAGGTCAGAAATGAAATCCATCGAAATATGTGTCCAAGGCCTCTTTGGGACCGGCAAGGGCAAAAGCAACCCACTGGCACGAGAACAGCAGGGCTTAGCCCTAGCACAAATCCCACAGGACTGCACAAAAGTACGTACATCCCGTGACAGAGATGGCCACCAGAAGGATCTAGCCACTAACTCTCTGGTACCAAAGATTCCAGGATGACCAGCCAACACCGAACAATGAAGTTCAGAGATAAGTTTATTAGTCCACCTATCAGGGACGAACAGTTTCTCTGCTGGACAACGATCAGGTTTATTCGCCTGATATTTTTGCAGCACCCGCCGCAAATCAGGGGAGATGGCAGACACAATGACTCCTTCCTTGAGGATACCCGCTGGCTCAGATAAACCCGGAGAGTCGGGCACAAAACTCCTAGACAGAGCATCCGCCTTCACATTTTTAGAGCCCGGAAGGTACGAAATCACAAAGTCGAAGCGGGCAAAAAATAACGACCAACGGGCCTGTCTAGGATTCAAGCGCTTGGCAGACTCGAGATAAGTCAAGTTCTTATGATCAGTCAATACCACCACACGATGCTTAGCTCCTTCAAGCCAATGATGCCACTCCTCGAATGCCCACTTCATGGCCAGCAACTCTCGATTGCCCACATCATAATTACGCTCAGCGGGCGAAAACTTCCTGGAAAAGAAAGCACATGGTTTCATCACTGAGCAATCAGAACCTCTCTGTGACAAAACCGCCCCTGCTCCAATCTCAGAAGCATCAACCTCGACCTGGAATGGAAGAGAAACATCTGGCTGACACAACACAGGGGCAGAACAAAAACGACGCTTCAACTCCTGAAAAGCTTCCACCGCAGCAGAAGACCAATTAACCAAATCAGCACCCTTCTTGGTCAAATCGGTCAATGGTTTGGCAATGCTAGAAAAATTACAGATGAAGCGACGATAAAAATTAGCAAAGCCCAGGAACTTTTGCAGACTTTTCAGAGATGTCGGCTGAATCCAATCCTGGATGGCTTGGACCTTAACTGGATCCATCTCGATAGTAGAAGGGGTAAAGATGAACCCCAAAAATGAAACTTTCTGCACACCGAAGAGACACTTTGATCCCTTCACAAACAAAGAGTTAGCACGCAGGACCTGAAAAACCATTCTGACCTGCTTCACATGAGACTCCCAATCATCTGAGAAGATCAAAATGTCATCCAAGTAAACAATCAGGAATTTATCCAGATACTCACGGAAGATGTCATGCATAAAAGACTGAAACACAGATGGAGCATTGGCAAGTCCGAACGGCATCACTAGATACTCAAAATGACCCTCGGGCGTATTGAATGCAGTTTTCCATTCATCTCCTTGCCTGATTCTCACCAGATTATACGCACCACGAAGATCTATCTTAGTGAACCAACTAGCCCCCTTAATCCGAGCAAACAAGTCAGATAACAATGGCAAGGGATACTGAAATTTAACAGTGATCTTATTAAGAAGGCGGTAATCAATACACGGTCTCAGCGAACCATCCTTCTTGGCTACAAAGAAGAACCCTGCTCCCAGTGGTGATGACGATGGGCGAATATGTCCCTTCTCCAGGGATTCCTTCACATAACTGCGCATAGCGGCGTGTTCGGGCACGGATAAATTAAATAATCGACCTTTAGGGAATTTACTACCAGGAATCAAATTGATAGCACAATCACAATCCCTATGCGGAGGTAGAGCATCGGACTTGGGCTCTTCAAATACATCCTGATAATCAGACAAGAACTCTGGGACCTCAGAAGGGGTGGATGACGAAATCGACAAAAATGGAACATCACCATGTACCCCCTGACAACCCCAGCTGGATACCGACATGGAATTCCAATCCAATACTGGATTATGGGTTTGTAGCCATGGCAACCCCAACACGACCACATCATGCAGATTATGCAACACCAGAAAGCGAATAACTTCCTGATGTGCAGGAGCCATGCACATGGTCAGCTGGGCCCAGTATTGAGGTTTATTCTTGGCCAAAGGTGTAGCATCAATTCCTCTCAATGGAATAGGACACCGCAAAGGCTCCAAGAAAAACCCACAACGTTTAGCATAGTCCAAATCCATCAGATTCAGGGCAGCGCCCGAATCCACAAACGCCATGACAGAAAACGACGACAAAGAGCATATCAAGGTAATGGACAGAAGGAATTTGGACTGTACAGTACCAATGACGGCAGACCTAGCGGACCGCTTAGTGCGCTTAGGACAATCAGAAATAGCATGAGTGGAATCACCACAGTAGAAACACAGACCATTCAGACGTCTGTATTCCTGCCGTTCAACTCTAGTCATAGTCCTATCGCACTGCATAGGCTCAGGTTTAACCTCAGGCAGTACCGCCAAATGGTGCACAGATTTACGCTCGCGCAAGCGTCGACCGATCTGAATGGCCAAAGACAAAGACTCATTCAAACCAGCAGGCATAGGAAATCCCACCATGACATCCTTAAGAGCCTCAGAGAGACCCTTTCTGAACAAAGCTGCCAGCGCAGATTCATTCCACTGAGTGAGTACTGACCATTTCCTAAATTTCTGACAATATACTTCTATATCATCCTGACCCTGGCACAAAGCCAGCAAATTTTTCTCAGCCTGATCCACTGAATTAGGCTCATCGTACAGCAATCCGAGCGCCAGGAAAAACGCATCGACACTACTCAATGCAGGGTCTCCTGGCGCAAGAGAAAATGCCCAGTCTTGAGGGTCGCCGCGCAAAAAAGAAATAATAATCAAAACCTGTTGAATAGGATTACCAGAAGAATGAGGTTTCAAGGCCAGAAATAGCTTACAATTATTTTTGAAACTTAGAAACTTAGTTCTATCTCCAAAACACAAATCAGGAATAGGAATTCTTGGTTCTAACATAGATTTCTGATCAATAGTATCTTGAATTTTTTGTACATTTATAACGAGATTATCCATTGAAGAGCACAGACCCTGAATATCCATGTCCACACCTGTGTCCAGAATCACCCAAATGTCTAGGGGAAAAAAAAAAAAGTGAACACAGAGCAGAAAAAAAAAAAAAAAAAAAAAAATGATGTCAGAACTTTTTCTTTCCCTCTATTGAGAATCATTAGTTAGGCTCCTTGTACTGTTATGTTTGCTAATGACAGGTGTTATGAAGGCAATCCAGAAACACAGTGTGCTTAGCGATCAGAGCGCACACAGTGATCTGACAAATACCCAAAAATACAAGAACGAGCTCTGAGACGTGGAAACTCTGTAGACTGCACACCTGATCCTATCCTAAACACAACTAAAAGCGGCTGTGGATTGCGCCTAACAACTACCTAGGCAACTCGGCACAGCCTAAGAAACTAGCTAGCCTGAAGATAGAAAAATAGGCCTGACTTGCCCCAGAGAAATTCCCCAAAGGAAAAGGCAGCCCCCCACATATAATGACTGTGAGTAAGATGAAAAGACAAAACGTAGGGATGAAATAGATTCAGCAAAGTGGGGCCCGATATTCTAGGACAGAGCGAGGACAGTAAGGCGAACTTTGCAGTCTACAAAAACCCTAAAGCAAAACCACGCAAAGGGGGCAAAAAAAAACCCACCATGCCGAACTAACGGCACGGCGGTACACCCTTTGCGTCTCAGAGCTTCCAGCAAAACAAAAGACAAGCTGGACAGAAAAAAAGCAACAAAAAAGCAAAAAGCACTTAGCTATACAGAGCAGCAGGTCACAGGAACAATCAGGAGAAGCTCAGATCCAACACTGAAACATTGACAAGGAGCAAGGATAGCAGCATCAGGCGGAGTTAAGTAATGAAGCAGTTAACGAGCTCACCAGAACACCTGAGGGAGGAAGCTCAGAAGCTGCAGTACCACTTGTGACCACAGGAGTGAATTCAGCCACAGAATTCTCAACAGTTATCTACTGTATATAGAGGTGTTATCAGTCATTATACAGGAGGAGGAGGTGAGCTGTGACATCACCTATTGTGAATGATGGATCCTGTGTTATCTACTGTATATAGAGGTGTTATCACTCATTGTACAGGAAGAGGAGGTGAGCTGTGACATCACCTATTGTGAATGGCGAATCCTGTATTATCTACTGTATATAGAGTTGTTATCAGTCATTGGACAGGAGGAGGAGGTGAGGTGTGACCATCTATTGTGTATGGTGGATCCTGTGTTATCTACTGTATATAGAGGTGGTATCAGTCATTGTGCAGGAGGAAGAGGAGATGAGCTGTGATATCATCTATTGTGAATGGTGGATCCTGTGTTATATACTGTGTATAGAGGTGTTATCAGTCATTGAGGTGTCTTCATTAAAGAGAATGAAGACTTTCTAGACAGAACAGAAGCATCTCTACTGGTCACAGAAGGTGAAAAAAGTGTCAGAGAACCTCCAAAAGCAGATGAGTGGAAGCATGTGACCAAAAGAAGCAAGAAGACCATGGAGAAATCACCAACCACACAACTGAAGAACCAATATCAAATCTTTGTAGAGGATGAAGATGGCACACCTAAGGATGAAGCAATACCAGCAAGCAAAAAAGAAAAAGGCACACAGCAACAAGTGACAGCAAAAAGTACAGCCAAGAAGCAACGAAGAGTGGTGGTGGTGGGAGACTCACTACTGAGAGGCACAGAAGCAGCCATCTGCAGACCGGACATAACCGCAAGAGAAGTATGCTGCCTTCCAGGTGCGATGATCAAGGATGTGACCGATAGGATACCAAAGCTCTTCAGCTCCAAGGACGTCCACCCATTTCTTCTGATACATGTTGGCACCAATGACACGGCAAGGAAGGACCTACCGACAATCTGCAAAGACTTTGAAGAGTTGGGGAAGAAAGTAAAGGAACTGGATGCACAGGTAGTTTTTTCTTCTATCCTTCCAGTAGACGGGCATGGCACCAGGAGATGGAACAGGATCCTTGATGCAAACAACTGGCTAAGACGATGGTGCAGACAACAAGGATTCGGATTCCTGGACCACGGTGTGAATTACTTGTACGATGGACTCCTCGCCAGAGACGGACTACACCTCAACAAACCTGGGAAACACACATTCGCCAGAAGACTCGCTACACTCAACAGGAGGGCGTTAAACTAGAAGAAGAGGGGACGGGAAGAAAAACATTAGACTTGAACAAAGAAGATCCAGGAAAACATACTCAGAAGGGAGGTAAGAACATTTCTAAAACAATCCACAGCGAGGAGATTGGAACAAAACAAAATCCTCTAAACTGCATGCTCGCAAACGCCAGAAGCCTGACAAACAAGATGGAAGAACTAGAAGCAGAAATATCTTCAGGTAACTTTGACATAGTGGGAATAACCGAGACATGGTTAGATGAAAGCTATGACTGGGCAGTTAACTTACAGGGTTACAGTCTGTTTAGAAAGGATCGTAAAAATCGGAGAGGAGGAGGGGTTTGTCTCTATGTAAAGTCTTGTCTAAAGTCCACTTTAAGGGAGGATATTAGCGAAGGAAATGAGGATGTCGAGTCCATATGGGTCGAAATTCATGGAGGGAAAAATGGTAGCAAAATTCTCATTGGGGTCTGTTACAAACCCCCAAATATAACAGAAACCATGGAAAGTCTACTTCTAAAGCAGATAGATGAAGCTGCAACCCATAATGAGGTCCTGGTTATGGGGGACTTTAACTACCCGGATATTAACTGGGAAACAGAAACCTGTGAAACCCATAAAGGCAACAGGTTTCTGCTAATAACCAAGAAAAATTATCTTTCACAATTGGTGCAGAATCCAACCAGAGGAGCAGCACTTTTAGACCTAATACTATCTAATAGACCTGACAGAATAACAAATCTGCAGGTGGTCGGGCATCTAGGAAATAGCGACCACAATATTGTACAGTTTCACCTGTCTTTCACTAGGGGGACTTGTCAGGGAGTCACAAAAACACTGAACTTTAGGAAGGCAAAGTTTAAGGGCATCTCTAAGCTGGTCAATCTGGTAGACTGGGACAATATCCTCAGAAATAAGAATACAGATAATAAATGGGAAATGTTTAAGAACATCCTAAATAGGCAGTGTAAGCGGTTTATACCTTGTGGGAATAAAAGGACTAGAAATAGGAAAAACCCAATGTGGCTAAACAAAGAAGTAAGACAGGCAATTAACAGTAAAAAGAAAGCATTTGCACTACTAAAGCAGGATGGCACCATTGAAGCTCTAAAAAACTATAGGGAGAAAAATACTTTATCTAAAAAACAAATTAAAGCTGCCAAAAAGGAAACAGAGAAGCACATTGCTAAGGAGAGTAAAACTAATCCCAAACTGTTCTTCAACTATATCAATAGTAAAAGAATAAAAACTGAAAATGTAGGCCCCTTAAAAAATAGTGAGGAAAGAATGGTTGTAGATGACGAGGAAAAAGCTAACATATTAAACACCTTCTTCTCCACGGTATTCACGGTGGAAAATGAAATGCTAGGTGAAATCCCAAGAAACAATGAAAACCCTATATTAAGGGTCACCAATCTAACCCAAGAAGAGGTGCGAAACCGGCTAAATAAGATTAAAATAGATAAATCTCCGGGTCCGGATGGCATACACCCACGAGTACTAAGAGAACTAAGTAACGTAATAGATAAACCATTATTTCTTATTTTTAGGGACTCTATAGCGACAGGGTCTGTTCCGCAGGATTGGCGCATAGCAAATGTGGTGCCAATATTCAAAAAGGGCTCTAAAAGTGAACCTGGAAATTATAGGCCAGTAAGTCTAACCTCTATTGTTGGTAAAATATTTGAAGGGTTTCTGAGGGATGTTATTCTGGATTATCTCAATGAGAATAACTGTTTAACTCCATATCAGCATGGGTTTATGAGAAATCGCTCCTGTCAAACCAATCTAATCAGTTTTTATGAAGAGGTAAGCTATAGGCTGGACCACGGTGAGTCATTGGACGTGGTATATCTCGATTTTTCCAAAGCGTTTGATACCGTGCCGCACAAGAGGTTGGTACACAAAATGAGAATGCTTGGTCTGGGGGAAAATATGTGTAAATGGGTTAGTAACTGGCTTAGTGATGGAAAGCAGAGGGTGGTTATAAATGGTATAGTCTCTAACTGGGTCGCTGTGACCAGTGGGGTACCGCAGGGGTCGGTATTGGGACCTGTTCTCTTCAACATATTCATTAATGACCTGGTAGAAGGTTTACACAGTAAAATATCGATATTTGCAGATGATACAAAACTATGTAAAGCAGTTAATACAAGAGAAGATAGTATTCTGCTACAGATGGATCTGGATAAGTTGGAAACTTGGGCTGAAAGGTGGCAGATGAGGTTTAACAATGATAAATGTAAGGTTATACACATGGGAAGAAGGAATCAATATCACCATTACACACTGAATGGGAAACCACTGGGTAAATCTGACAGGGAGAAGGACTTGGGGATCCTAGTTAATGATAAACTTACCTGGAGCAGCCAGTGCCAGGCAGCAGCTGCCAAGGCAAACAGGATCATGGGGTGCATTAAAAGAGGTCTGGATACACATGATGAGAGCATTATACTGCCTCTGTACAAATCCCTAGTTAGACCGCACATGGAGTACTGTGTCCAGTTTTGGGCACCGGTGCTCAGGAAGGATATAATGGAACTAGAGAGAGTACAAAGGAGGGCAACAAAATTAATAAAGGGGATGGGAGAACTACAATACCCAGATAGATTAGCGAAATTAGGATTATTTAGTCTAGAAAAAAGACGACTGAGGGGCGATCTAATAACCATGTATAAGTATATAAGGGGACAATACAAATATCTCACTGAGGATCTGTTTATACCAAGGAGGGTGACGGGCACAAGGGGGCATTCTTTGCGTCTGGAGGAGAGAAGGTTTTTCCACCAACATAGAAGAGGATTCTTTACTGTTAGGGCAGTGAGAATCTGGAATTGCTTGCCTGAGGAGGTGGTGATGGCGAACTCAGTCGAGGGGTTCAAGAGAGGCCTGGATGTCTTCCTGGAGCAGAACAATATTGTATCATACAATTAGGTTCTGTAGAAGGACGTAGATCTGGGGATTTATTATGATGGAATATAGGCTGAACTGGATGGACAAATGTCTTTTTTCGGCCTTACTAACTATGTTACTATGTTACTATTGTACAGGAGGAGGAGGTGAGATGTGACATCACATATTGTGAATGGTGGATCCTGTATTATCTACTGTATATAGAGGTGTTATCAGTCATTGTACAGGAGGAAGAGGAGATGAGCTGTGATATCATCTATTGTGAATGGTGGATCCTGTGTTATCAGCTGTATATAGAGGTGTTATTAGTCAATGTACAGGAGGAGGAGGTGAGCTGTGACATCACCTATTGTGAATGGTGGATCCTGTGTTATCTACTGTATATAGAGGTGTTATCACTCATTGTACAGGAGGAGGAGGTGAGCTGTGACATCACATATCAGCTGTATATAGAGGTGTTATCAGTCATTGTACAGGAGGAATAGGAGATGAGCTGTGATATCATCTATTGTGAATGGTGGATCCTGTGTTATCAGCTGTATATAGAGGTGTTACCAGTCATTGTACAGGAGGAAGAGGAGATGAGCTGTGACATCACCTATTGTGAATGGTGGATCCTGTGTTATATACTGTGTATAGAGGTGTTATCAGTCATTGTACAGGAGGAGGAGGTGAGCTGTGACCACCTATTGTGAATGGTGGATCCTGTGTTATATACTGTATATAGAGGTGATATCACTCATTGTACAGGAGGAGGAGGTGAGCTGGGATATCACCTATTGTGAGTGTGAATCCTGTATTATCTACTGTATATAGAGGTGTTATCAGTCATTGTATAGGAGGAGGTGAGCTGTGACATCAGCTATTGTGAATGGTGGATCCTGTATTATCTACTGTATATAGAGGTGTTATCAGTTATTGTACAGGAGGAGGAGGTGAGCTGTGACATCACCTATTGTGAATGGTGGATCCTGTGTTATATACTGTATATAGAGGTGTTATCAGTCATTGTACAGGAGGAGGAGGTGAGCTGTGATATCACCTATTGTGAATGGTGAATCCTGTATTATCTACTGTATATAGAGGTGTTATCAGTCATTGTACAGGAGGGGGAGGTGAGCTGTGACCACCTATTGTGTATGGTGGATCCTGTATTATCTACTGTATATAGAGGTGTTATCAGTCATTGTATAGGACAAGGAGGTGAGGTGTGACCATCTATTGTGAATAGTGGATCCTGTATTATCTACTGTATATAGAGGTGTTATTGGTCATTGTTCAGGAAGAGGAGGAAGTTGGCTGTGACATTAACAGTTAAAAATATTGGATTCTGTGTTACCTACTGCTTATAGAGGGGTTATAAATCTTTGTAACCCTGTCTGTGATAATATGAGATACCTCATTCACTTTTATTAGAAAGTGGTAGTGTGACCTGCAGAGAGGTAATTGAGCAGGGACAGGCAGAAGGTAAATTGTGACCTGTGGCCAGGTGAGGTGCTACTATTAGACAACAGCAGCCATTTGGGCAACTCCTTAATAGTTCATTTTTAATCTCAAGCACCATTTATTGTGGCCGCATGCGTTCACATAGACAGCAATGCATTTTTTTGCCGCATTCCATCCGCTAACAACCGCATACGTTTCTAGGCGGCAAATTGACACCTCTAAAATTACTACATGTAGAGTTTACCGCGCCAAACCGCAGACGACAAAACGACACATGCGTCATCAAACGCGGCAAAACGCAATCGATCGCAGACACATGCGTCTCTAATGTTAAATAAAGGAATACACAATGCATGCAGATAATTGCGGAAGAAACGCTGCGGACACAACCGCAAATGTGAAACCGGCCTAAGAAAGAAGATTTTGTATGCGAAAAAACACACATCAAAAATGCAATATCTGAACATAGCTTAAGTGCTCATACCCATATGTGTGGAAAAAAAAACGTTCCGATATCAAGACCGAAAAAACAGATGAGTGTCATGCGAGTGCTGTGCGATTTTTAAACGCAAAATCTGTATGACATGCCCATGCAATCAATATGCAATGCGATTTAACATGATCTTTTACATACAGCAGCGCTCTGTCATTTACACACCGCTTTAAAATGAAATATTCTTCAAAACAGACACAATATACAGGGAGGGCTATATACAGTTAGGTCCATATATATTTGGACAGAGACAACGTTTTTCTAATTTTGGTTATTGACATTACCACAATTAATTGTAAACAAAACAATTCAGATGCAGTTGAAGTTCAGACTTTCAGCTTTCATTTGAGGGTATCCACGTTAAAATTGGATGAAGGGATTAGGAGTTTCAGCTCCTTAACATGTGTCACCATGGTTTTAAAGGGACCAAAAGTAATTGGACAGATTCATTAATTTTAGATAAAAAATTAATTTTTAGTACTTGGTTGAAAACCCTTTGTTGGCAATGACTGCATGAAGTCTTCAACTCATGGACATCAGAAGACGCTGTGTTTCCTCCTTTTTGATACTCTGCCAGGCCTTTACTGCGGTGGTTTTCAGTTGCTGTTTGTTTGTGGGCCTTTCTGTCTGAAGTTTAGTCTTTAACAAGTGAAATACATGCTCAATTGGGTTGAGATCAGGTGACCGACTTGGCCATTCAAGAATATTCCACTTCTTTGCTTTAATAAACTCCTGGGTTGCTTTGGCTTTATGTTTTGGGTCATTGTCCATCTGAAGTATGAAACGACGACCAATCAGTTTTGCTGCATTTGGCTTGATCTGAGCACACAGTATGGCTCTGAATACCTCAGAATTCATTTGGCTACTTCTGTCCTGTGTCACATCATCAATAAACACTAGTGACCCAGTGCCACCGGCAGCCATGCATGCCCAAGCCATCACACTGCCTCCGCCGTGTTTTACAGATGATGTGGTATGCTTTGGATCAAGAGCTGTACCACGCCTTCGCCATACTTTTCTCTTTCCATCATTCTGGTAGAGGTTGATCTTGGTTTCATCTGTCCAAAGAATGTTCTTCCAGAACTGTGCTGGCTTTTTTAGATGTTTTTTAGCAAAGTCCAGTCTAGCCTTTTTACTCTTGATGCTTATGAGTGACTTGCACCGTGCAGTGAACCCTCTGTATTTACTTTCATGCAGTCTTCTCTTTATAGTAGATTTGGATATTGATATGCCTACCTCCTGGAGAGTGTTGTTCACTTGGTTGGCTATTGTGAAGGGGTTTTTCTTCACCATGGAGATAATTCTGCGATCATCCACCACTGTTGTCTTCCGTGGGCGCCCAGGTCTTTTTGCATTGATGAGTTCACCAGTGCTTTCTTTCTTTCTCAGGATGTACCAAACTGTAGATTTTGCCACTCCTAATATTGTAGCAATTTCTCAGATGGGTTTTTTCTGTTTTCACAGCTTAAGGATGGCTTGTTTCACCCGCATGGAGAGCTCCTTTGACCGCATGTTTACTTCACAGCAAAACCTTCCAAATGCAAGCACCACACCTCAAATCAACTCCAGGGCTTTTATCTGCTTAATTGAGAATGACATAACGAAGGGATTGCCCTCACCTGTCCATGAAATAGCCTTGGAGTCAATTGTCCAATTACTTTTGGTCCCTTTAAAAACAGGGTGGCACATGTTAAGGAGCTTAAACTCCTAAACCCTTCATCCAATTTTAATGTGGATACCCTCAAATGAAAGCTGAAAGTCTGAACTTCAACTGCATCTGAATTGTTTTGTTTAAAATTCATTGCGGTAATGTCTATAACCAAAATTAGAAAAATGTTGTCTCTGTCCAAATATATATGGACCTAACTGTATATGGATACACCTAAATAAAATGGAAATCATTGGTGATATCAACTTCCTGTTTGTGGCACATTAATATATGGGAGGGGGAAAACTTTTCAAGATGGGTGGTGACCATGGCGGCCATTTTGAAGTCAGCCATTTTGGATCCAACTTTATTTTTTCCAATGGGAAGAGGGTCATGTGACACATCAAACTTATTGAGAACTTCAAAAGAAAGAAAAACAATGGTGTGCTTGGTTTTAGCGTAACTTTATTCTTTCATGAGTTATTTACAAGTTTCTCTTTGTTTACAGCCATTGACATGTCACAGAGGTTATCACGTGAGGAGCGGATAGGAATTGTGTTGATGTCTGGTGAACGCAGTACCCGGGTCTTTGCAGCAGATTTCAATGCAAAACACTCTACGCAAGAAAACTGTCACCATTCCCATTTGATTTAGGTGTATCCATATAAATGGCCCACCCAAAAAAGTTTGCCTCATCACTGAACATAATGTTCTGTGCAAACTGAGGTTCCTGTTCCAATTTTTGTTTTGCCCATTCTGCAAAATCAGTGCGCCGATCTGCCATCAGCTGAACATCCCTTCGGCGGATATTAGCTACTCACAAATGGCACCCTTACAAAATCCAGCTGCTGCAGCATCTCAACGAGGAAGACCCAGATCGGCGCACTGAATTTGCAGAATGGGCAAAACAAAAATTGGAACAAGAACCTCAGTTTACACAGAACATTATGTTTAGTGATGAGGCAAACTTTTTTGGGTGGGCCATTTATATAGATACACCTAAATCAAATGGGAATGGTGACAGCTTTCTTGCGTAGAGTGTGTTCCATTGAGCCCTTAGCCCCGGGATATCAAACTACAGTCTTGTGACAATTAGCCCTCGACTGCCATTAATAATTATCACAGGAAAAAGGATGGGGTGATGGAAGGAGCCCATTTCCTCTGTATCAACATAGATGGTAAAGTCAGCATTGACTACAGCATGTAAGGGGGTACATGACCTAGATGAGAGTCCATCACCAAACCCTTCCCATAGAGCCGGCCCAGAGATGCCATTCTTTTACTGTACCATGATGCATATGTATAGTATTTTGCAGCCAGTATCTTCTATGAGCCACAAAGACACAATTGGGATTCTATCTATAAGACATCAATAAACCTATCTGAACTAAATCCTCTCTCCACAGCTGTGGAATTATTCACAGATATACTAATAGTATCTATAAATCTGCTTCCTTTTTTACCTGGCTTGGGAGAACAATCATAGCTATGAAAGTGTATACTGCCAGACAATGGCTTCCTTCATTCTGTACTGGTTATTACAGGACCTATGTGTGTGTAATGTCATTTGTGGTTCGGGGGACTTTTCTCTTGGCTTAAGCACCTGCTGACCTGCACATGAATACAGTATAACCGTTGTCACTTTATTTTTTATCATAACAACGTCATGGGGGTTTCTTATACCAAAACATTGACCATTAATTTTCTTTGTTGAACAATGAACTGCGATAATCAGATAGTAGTTCTTTATACATTTTAGTGTTTGAGAATTTCCCATTGGCACTTGTAGACATAAGATACAATCAGCATGTTTTCTCTTTACCTCTTCACACCATTTGATGTACTGCACTGGTGGCTTGAAGTTAGCTGATATCATGATGACAAGGCTAAATCAACGATGGTTTTGGGAGCCATGTCATCTGCTGGTGTAGGTCCACTGTGTTTTATCAAGACCAAAGTCAGCACAGCCGTCTACCAGGAAATTTTAGAGCACTTCATGCTTCCCTCTGCCGACAAGCTTTTTGGAGATGGACATTTCATTTTCCAGCAGGACTTGGCACCTGTCCACACTGCCAAAAGTACCAATACCTGTTTTACAAACAATAGTATTACTGTGCTTGAGAATCTATGGGGTATTGTCAAAAGAAAGATGAGAGACACCAGACCCAACAATGCAGACGAGCTGAAGGTTGCTATCAAAGCAACCTGGGCTTCCATAACACCTCAGCAGGGCCACAGGCTGATCGCCTCCATGCCACACCGCATTGATGCAGTAATTGATGCAAATGGAGCCCTAACCAAGTATTGAGTGCATTTACTGTATATGAATTTTAGTAGGCCAAAATGTCGTATTTTAAAATCAATGTTTGAAGGTGGTGTTATAAACTATTCTAATTTACTTAGATAATGACTTTTCGGTTTTCATTGGATGTAAGACATAATCATCAACATTAACAGAAATAAACACTTGAAATACATCACTCTGTTTGTAATGACTCTATATAATATATAAGTTTCACTTTTTGTATTGAAGAATTGCAATAAATTAACTTTTTGATGATATTCTAATTTTGTGAGATGCACCTGTATCTAACGAAGAACTTGTGGCAGTCCTACCGGCTGGCATCATCCCGTTTCACTGGTGCTAGTGAAAGGGGCCTCTCAGCCTGTCAGGGTTGTGGGCGAGTGTAGTGCCAGGTCAGTGACTGCGTGGGCCACATCCTCTCACTCCCCATGCCTCCCTGATCCCATGTGGACATGGGGTGTATGTATAAAACTGCACCAAGCAGACCTTACATGTCCCCAAGGGGGGCAGAATGTCACGTTGATGAAAGTGAGGAGACAATGTTACATGATCCTTCTGAAGTAATAGTGACGTCAGGCGGGGTGGCGAGGTGTGGGTTCACCACATGTGGATGTGCGCTGGGATTGAGATAATAGTGTGTGTGAGTGTGGGACCCATACTCCCAGACACTAACGACTACCAGCAGTAACTTTTTGCTGCTGAAGTCTTTAGATCAGCTCAGCACTAGACAGTCTATGTGCAAATACTGTAAGGTGAGTGAATGCATAAGTTGGCAGCTCTGTGTCAGTAACCAAAGATTGCAAGGTTGGCCAGTGGCACCAGGGGCAGAGCCAGGGAGATGGCCAATGCTACGGATGGTGGGGAGGAGGTGGAAAATGATGTTGTGCAAGCAGAGGAAGAGTGCAGCCCAGGCTCCCAAGACACAGTCACTGGCGGTCAGTCTGCAGTGGGTTGCTCACCACTGGCCCGGCCCCCTAGCAAGGCAGGCTCGGATACACTCCTTCAAGCTGCACTGGCCAAACTCAAGGAACAAGACAATGCCTTCTGCCAGACCCTCATAGCAGAAGCAGAACGTTGTGAGGCAGTGGAAACAGTAGAACATTGCAAGGCAGAGGCAGCAACAGAACGTCGCGAGACAGCGGCAGAATGTTGCAAAGAAGCTGTAGAACATCATCAGGAGCACAAGCTCCAGCAACAAATGCTTCAGCTCCAACTCAAGCTACAGCTGCAGACCACAGCCAGTCGCAAGTCCCCTGAGATCCGGGTCCCGAAGTTAAGGGCAGAGGACTTCCTCCTGCTGGAGAAAGGAGGAGACTTGGACACTTTCTTGCTGGCATTTGAAAAAAATTGCCACCAGTACCATCTGTCTGAGGACCAGTGGGTCAGATACTCAACTTGTCGCCTCAGCGGTAAGGCCCTGGAAATTTGTGGGTACCTTCCCAGTGAGACCACCCTGAGCTATGAGGATATTAAGTAGGCTCCGGTCTGGATGTACAACTTGACCCCTGAGACGTACCAGAAGAAGCTCCAGAGTATGCAGCGGGGTCCTGCAGACAGCTGGGCCAATCTTTTGCAGGCACTACAGAGAACAGTCGACCAATGGACCAATGGATTGGAGCTCACCACTATCCAGCAGCTAAGGAGCTCATCTCGACTGAGCAGCCTTTTGGAACTGCCCAGAGGACTTCGAGCAGTGTTTTCGTTACCGGAAGCCAAAAGGGGACTCTGCAACAGTGACACTTGTCGACGAGTACTCTAACAAGGGGACTCCAGAGGCCAAGAAACCCACCAGCTGGAGAGGGAGTATGATGAATTTGGTGCCTGCTGTCCTTGTCCATAAGCCCAAGGGGTCACCTGCTTGCCTCTCCAAGTCGGTGGGGGAACGCCGACTATGTCATCTCTGCAAACAACCGGGACACTTCAAAGCCATGTGTCCCCAGCGCCTGAAGAGTCCATCCCAGAAACCATCCACTGTTTTGTGTGTCACCATCATCATAGGCCAGGCCATAGCCATGGGACTACGGGACTCCGGAGCTGAGATGGCGCTAGTGTGGCCTGAGCTGGTGTACCCACAGGACTTGGTAACTGGGAAAACCCTCGCTGTCTCCGGGATTGGAGGAGTCAAACCGGCACTGCCTGTTGCCAAGGTGTATTTGGACTGGAAAGAGAGTTCATACAGTGGTGGTGTCCTCGAATATGCCCAGGAGTGTTTGGGTTGGGACAGACTTGGGACAGCTAGTGTCCCAGTAAGTAGCCACTGAACCTCCAAAGCCTAATCCTCCAGACAACAATGTAGTGTCCACCCTTGCTGATGTCAATGTGATAAACATGCCTACTGATGGGGATTTTGGGGTGGTTTATGCACTCTGTTCCTCTCCCCTCAGGAAGTGGGGAGATCAATCAAACAAGCTGTAATAATGCATTAGAGTATGGCCAGCTGCCACGCTGGAACCAGTTGTCCTGTGAGGTTGTCACAGAAGGGATAGACTGGGGGAAGACAGCTGCGGAAGGGAAGCATGCAATTGAGGGTGGGGCTGTCCCAGGAGAGGTAGGGCTCCTAGGTAAGGCCTCAATGAAGGGCTTCTCCACAACTGGGATGTTCGAGGGCCAGGTTAGTCAGTCTGGACCAGTTACTTGATCAGAAACAGAGGAAAAGCAGGCACTACCCATGGTTGCAGCAGCCATGACCCCTCAGAGGTCCGACAGCCTCCCCTCTTTCTATCAAGTGGCTGCCAGGTCAGACAGAAACCAGGAGACAGGTCCCAGGGAGCTGACAGAAGATGTGGCAGTCTTGTCTATTCTGGCCATGTCCAGTCAAGGTTTTCAGACGGCATTGGAAACTGACGACAGCCTGCAAGCTCTCAAGGAGCAGGCGGCACAGCCTCCCTCGACTGAGTGGTCTGGGACCAAGGACGACTGTATCGGGTAATAGTTCAACAGGATTCACCAGAGAATTGGCCTAGAGATTGACAGTTGGTGGTACCTTATCTGTTCAGGGCACAGTTTTTGCGGATTGCACACGAGATTCCGATGGTCAGATATCTAGGGATCACTAAGACAAAGGCAAGTCTAGCCCAGCATTTCTACCAGCCCAGGATGGGGGCCAATGTGGCTGCCAACTGCCATTCGTGTGACACCTGTCAGAAGGTGGGGTGCCGCCTCAAAGCCCCACTGGTAACTCTACCCATTATTGAAGTGCCTTTCAGGAGGGTGGCTGTGGATTTGGTTGGCCCAATGGCCACTCCCAGCAGCTCCAGGAAACCCTTTGTACTGACAGTAGTAGACTATGCCATACAGTACCAGGAAGAGGTAGCCTTGTGGGCCAACAAGGTGGCCACCATCTTACTGGAGATATTCTCCTGAGTGGGTTTTCCCCAGGAAATGCTCACCAACTGGGGGACCCAAATTATGTCGTAGCTGATCGAGTCCCTCTATAAGCAGATACAGGTGCAACATTTGGAGACCAGCCTGTACCACCCACAGACCAACAGCCTGTGCGAACGGTTCACTGGCACCCTGAAGCAGATGCTTAAGATGTTGGTCGACTCTCACAGACATGACTTGGAGCGGTACCTCCCACACCTGCTATTTGCCTACCATGAAGTTCCACAGGCCTTAACGGGATTCTCCCCTTCGAGTTCCTATATGAGTGATGTGTGCGGGGGCCCCTGGCTCTGGTGAAAGAGGTTTGGGAAGGATAGTTAGCCACTCCTGGAGTTTTGGTCATCGAGTATGTTGTGCGCTTCCGTGACAAGATGCAGGCCTTGGTGCAGATAATGCACGATAATATGACAGGAGACCAGGTCGACCAGAAGTGATGGCGCAACCAGAATGCTTGTGAGAGGACCTACCAGGTGGGTCAAAGGTGTGGGTACTGGTTCCCGTACCCCAGGATAAGCTTTAGGTGACCTGGGAAGGATCATACCTTGCGCACCAGCAGCTCAACGTGCCATAATGTACCTGTCTTATGCAACCTGCCAGAAGAGGGAAATGCGGAGACTCTCCTGGATATGATCGCCCAGGCTATTGCAGGTGGGACCATAGAGGATGTGGAGGTTTGCTACCAGCTCTTGTTGGACCAACAGCAGCTCAACGCGCCATAACGTACTTGTCTTATGCAACCTGCCAGAAGAAGGAAAGGTGGAGACTCTCCTGGATATAATCGCCCAGGCTGTTGCAGGTGGGATCATAGAGGATATGGAGGTTTGCTACCAGCTCTTGTTGGACCAACAGCTCCAAAAACCCTACACTGCTTCCGGGATTTGTTCAGCACCAACCTTGGAAGAACAGAGTCGGCCGTCCATCACGTGGATGCCGGAGATCACCCCCCAATCCGGTGTTCAGCATATCATTCTCCCTGGAGGTACAGCAGCACATGCTGCAGGAGATTGATGAAATGCTGAAGCTGGGGATCATCCAAACATCCAGCAGCGCTAAGGCCTTGCCCATAGTCCTTGTCCCAAAGAAGAACTGTACAACCCAGTTCTGCATGGACTATAGGATTCTCAACGCTGTCATGATCATCGATGCATACCCAATGCCATGCATTGATGAACTGCTTGATCAGTTGGCCGTGGCCGAGTACCTGAGCATCATGGATCTGAGCCATTGACAGATTCCCTTGACCTGTGAGGCACGGGAACGCTCTGCCTTCATCAGCCCATTCGTATTGCATGAGTCCACAGTGATGTTATTCGGCATAAAGAATGCCCCTGCCATTTGTCAGTGGGTGTCAACATGTTGCTTAACCCCTTTCCGACATTGGGTGTAATAGTACACATTGGGTATAATAGACCCACGTCGGAATCCCTCCCTTTGATGTGGGCTCAGGCACTGAGGCCACATCTTTCCTGGGACATTTCAACATTTCAGCTGTTTTGAACAGTTGACATGTGCCTCTAACATCCGCAGGTGGAATCGTGATCCACCCGCAGCTGTTAACCTGTTAAATGCCAATGTCAATCTCTAACAGTGGCATTTAATTCATGCTTACCGGAAGCCCACGGGAAATCTGCCCATCGGTGACCCTGTCACATGATTGCGGGTCACCGATGGGTTGGCATGACAACCAGAGGTCTCCAGCAGACCTCTATGGTTGTCATAGCCAGATTGCTATGAGCGCTGCCCGGTGGTAGGCGCTCATAGCAAGTGAGCATTTCTGCTACACACAGGCAATCTGATCAGCGCTTGTGTGTGGCACAAGTGATCAGACAACTGCAGCTTCTAGTCTCCCATAGAGACTATTGAAGCATGCAAAAAGTAAAAAAAATGTTTTCACAAATATTTAAAAAATAAAAATATATAAAAGTACAAATCACACCTTTTCCAGCCCATTCAAAATAAAACAATAAAAAAAAATCAAACATACACATATTTGGTATTGCCAAGTTCAGAATCACCCGATCTATTAATATAAAAAAAAAGAATTAACCCGATCGGTAAACGGCGTAACAAGAGAAAAAAATCAGAACAACAGAATTCCATTTTTTTGGTCGCCGTTACAGCTCAATAAAATGAAATAACGGGTGATCAAAAGATCGTATCCACATCAAAATGGCATTAATAAAAACATCAGCTCGGCACACAAAATACAAGCCATCACCCAGACCCAAATCAGGAAAAATGGAGACGCTACTGGTCTCGGAAAATGGCGCCATTTTTTTGTTTAACCAAAGCTTGGATTTTTTTTTAGCACCTAAATAAAAAAAAACCTAGACATGTTTGGGGTCTATGAACTCAGCAGGTCAGTTTTAGCATTTAGTGAATATGGTAAAAAAAACAAACAAAGAAACAACTGTGGAATTGCACTTTTTTTTGCAATTTCAACGCACTTGGAATTTTTTTCCCCTTTTCCAGTACACGATATGTTAAAACCAATGGTTTAGTTCAAAAGTACAAATTGTCCTGCAAAAAATCAAGCCCTCACATGGACACTTTGACTGAAAAATAAAAAAGTTATGGCTATGGAGGGAAGAGGAGCAAAAAATGAAAAAGCTAAAACAAAAAAACCTCAGGTCGTTAAGGGGTTAAGCGACTTGAAGGGCCTGGTGCAGGTGCTTGGGCAGATCTGTGAGGAGGCTTGGCCACTGTGAGGACCAAGAAACAGGTAATGTCCTTCCTGGACACTGCCGGGAACTATAAGAGGTTCGTCCCTAACTATAGTAGTCTGCAAAGCACCTGACAAACCTTACCAAGAAGAAACTGCCCTTCGCAGTTGATTGGACAAACAACTTTGAGACAGCCTTCCAGGCATTGAAGAACACCCTTTGCAGCTTACCGCTACTACAAGCAGCCGACTTTACACAGCCATTTGAAGTACAGACCTACGTCAGTGACTTTGGCCTCAGTGCTGTGCTCAGTCAGGTCAACTCTACAGGCCACGAACACCCTGTTTTGTACATGAGCCAGAAGCTGGGGGAGGTGGCCTACTCCACGAGCAAGAAGGAATGTTTGGAAATTGTGTGGACCCTGAAACATCTGCTGCCATACTTGTACAGATGCCAATTCACCATGGAAATGGACTACAACCCCCTCAGCTGGGTACACACATTATCCAGAAAAAATGGTCCTCTCTCTCTGTCATGATTGCAGTTTACATTGAAGGTGGGAGCCATGTAGAGTATTGTGCTGTGAAGAACCTAGGATCCAGCTAGCAGCTCATGCCCCCTGCAGCCCGCACACTCATGGTCGAACATCAACCCAGCAATTTACATGATCCATATGCTTATATCTTTTGTCCAACCACCATGTGTATTTGCATATTTTACTACTGTATATGTATAACCATCGTATATATAGTGTTTTGTCTAGTGTGCCCTTAAGGCGATTAAATATATAATTTAACCCTATGCTGCTTCTTTATCTCGATCCACGAATCCACACGTCTGTTTCTCGGTTTAACTTCCCATGCTACCAGGGCTGGTTTCTGGCACTATAAAATTCCGTTAATGAACCGGGCTTATATCTAATTAGTAGATAGTGGCAGTCCTACCGGGCTGGCAGCCCCCTGTTTCACTGATGCTTGTGAAAGGGGCCTCTCAGCTTGTCAGTGTTGTGGTTGAGTCTGGTACCATGTCAGCGACTACATGGGACGCATCCTCTCACTCCCCATATCTCCCTGGCCCCGTATGGACAGGGTGCGTCTGTGTAAAACTGTACCAAGCTGGCCTTATGTGTCCCCAGGGGATGCGGAACATCACATTTGTGAAAGTGGGGAGACCGCATTCCGTGATCCTTCTGACTAGAGATGGGTGGACCCCTGAATGTTCGGGTCAAACAATTAAACAAAGTTCAGGAACCAGAACAATACCTGGACCCGAACCCCATTCACTTGATTGGGGGCCGGAACATCCAGTGTTTTCCACGCTGTCATGTGCATGACAGCACAGCAAACATTGCCTCTGATCAGTAGTAAAGTCATTACCGCCGGTTAGACAGTTGCGGTTACCACGCTGTCAAATGACTGAAAGTTTACCTCTGGTCATTGGCATCAGCTGACTGATGGGACTACTGCTCCCATCAGCCGAAGTCACTACTAACAACGAGAACATGCAGCGACTGATGGGAGTATTCATCAGCCGGCGCCCTTAATACATTTTTTTTAAAAAGCTGCATGGGTTTCCTTGCATTTTTGATAACCAGCCAGGCAAAACTGACAGCTGCGGGCTGCAAACCTCAGCTGCCAGCTTTAGATAGGTTGCTTATCAAGAATAGAGGGGTCATCACGCTGTAAGATTAAAGTAGTAGTAGTCCCATCAGCCAACGCCAGTGACCGAAGAAAAACGTTTTACCTCCGATCGCAGCTGCGGGTTCACGCTGTCAATTGACGGCATGGGATCCGCAGCTGTCTGACTGGCGGTAATGATTTTGCCGCCGATAAGAGGCAGTGTTTGCTGTGATGTCATGTACATGACAGCGTGGCAAACACTGGATGTTCAATCACCCCATTCAAGTGATTGGGATCTGGGCTCGGGTACTGTTCTAGTACCTGAACTTTTTTTAACTCTTCGGTCGAACCCGCTGGACCCGAACATTCAGGGGTCTACCCATCTGTAGTCACTGGCAGTAATATCTGTGAAACCATGTTTGGTCTGGCCTTCTCTGGTGGCAGTTTCTTTTTTTTCTCTGCATGTTGCCTCCTGCTTATGATTGAGCAACATCATACAGGGGAATAAGTATACACCCCCACAGAAGAATCTCTGCTATCCCCCCATTTGGATTTAGTGGAAAATAGCATATAAAGTTTACAAGCTAATATCTCCGCAACGGAGATGAGAAATAAAAATAAATCATATGTTTTAGGCTGGGTTCACACTGCGTTGTGTGAACCCGTTTAACGGACTACATTACACATTACGGCATAACGCGGTGTAACGTAGTCCGTTAACGCCACCATTGCTTGTAATGGCGAACGCATCGCTAGCGCACGCCCACATTGGGCGTGCGCTAGCGATGTTCCGTCATTTGAGTGACGGACCTCGAACACTGCTTGCAGCGTTCGCGGTCCGTTCCTCGCTAGCGCAGATCGGGCATCTGCGCTAGCGGGATCGACAAAAGGGATCCCTTTTGGGACATTGCGTTAGCGCAGTCCGTTAGCGTATGCACTAAACGGATTGCCCTAACGCAATGTGAACCTAGCCTTATTCTGATGCTCAGCCACTCTGTTATGATGTGTCGAGCTTAGCATGGTGAAAGGACCTCTTTAGCAAACATTTTTGACATGTAAAAGTGACTGAATTCAACATTTGGAGAGGACATTGTGCGCCCAGATACTCCAGATGATGTGCTTTACAGAGGCAAAATACTAATGATGGTAGCCGCTCTCAGTGGTCATCAAATCAGTGTGGTGCTGAAGTAGGCACCAGGCAGTGTGCAAAAAAAAAAAAGTGCCGGCCGCGTAATGAGAGAGATGCTCATTTGCTGAGTAAAATGTTTTCCAGGGAACATGTCAGCAGCTTTTTGTCCCCCATAACTAACAATTAAGTCACTGTAATGATGAATAAATCCATATTTTCGTTCTAGAAATCCGTGTTATACAATATGAATCTGAAATACACCTGTGGTAAAAACTAGAGTTAACTAGATCCTAAAATGCAAAAAAAACGTTTTGGTGCTTTTAGTACCAGGGAATTCACCTTTGGAAAGTTTTATGCATATGTGTAGAATTGTTTTATAAATATAGTTAAAAGAAGCCAATTATTAACCGCATACGGTAATTATTCCTCGTGATGCTGACATCTTGTTGCTTGGGAATCTTACAAGTTAAACTGGAACATAAAATTGCCTTAAGACAAAAATCCAGTTTGGTAAGGTAGAGTCAAATGTGGTGAAAACATTGGCATCACTTATTAGATTGTGCAGTTTGAGGGTTAATAGGAAGTAAACACAGAACACGAGATTTATAAAAATATATATTTTAATGACGGTAATACTAACTGGTCGAATTAGAGTAATTACAGGGCTGGGCCAGGAAGGTATCTGTACTGAGAACATGGGTGGATCAAGGTCTGTAAAATTCACAGCAAAAATATTTTGTTGGTTAAACAATGTGGTTACCGAATATTTTCGAATCATCTTACCCATACATAAGGTAGATTTAGGCTCCCTAACGTGTGTTTCGCCATCATTCAGAACCCCCCTTGAGAAAGCACATATACAACTACGCAGTTCCAGATTGTTCACATATAAGTTTTGCTGTTTATTTTCTCTCTCCATCTGCATGTATCCTAGAACTATACAGCATCAACAAATTTTCATTTTTGACTTTTCGTTTATTCTTTTTTTCCCTAAGGCTGCCGTCACACTAGCAGTATTTGGTCAGTGTTTTACCTCAGTATATGTAAGCCAAAACCAGGAGTGAGTGATAAATACAGAAGTGGTGCATATGTTTCTATTATACTTTTCCTCTATTTGTTCCACTCCTGGTTTTGGCTTACAAATATTGATGTAAAATACTGACCAAATACTGCTAGTGTGACTGCAGCCTCAATGTCTTTAAAAAAAAGAAACAGGAAACAAAATCCAAAAGAGGTGAAATGGTGAAAAAAAATGCAATTCTGCCATAGTTTTTTTTTAGCTATTTTTCCTGCGTTCAATGTGCAGTAAAAATGACTTGGTAACTGGTCAGCATGATTATGGTGATACTAAAATTGTTCAGTTTTTCATTTATTATTTTACTGAAGATAAAAAAAATCAGAAATTTGATTAAAAAAAATTGGTTTGTGCTGCCATTTTCCAAGATGCGTAACTTTAACATTTTTTGCTGTGTAAGGGCTCGCTTTTTGCATCCTGGGCTCTTGTTTTTATTTTGGTTATTTTGGAGAACATACAATGTTTTGATCACTTTTTAATTCTGGGGGGGAGGTGTGACTACTGAAAATTGACAATTCTGGCATTTCAATTTTTTTATGCTTTAGGCCGGTTTCACACGTCAATGGCTCCGGTACGTGAGGTGACAGTTTCCTCACGTACCGGAGACACTGACTCACATAGACACATTAAAATCAATGTGTCTCTGCACATGTCAGCGTGTTTTCACGGACCGTGTGTCCGTTTGAAAAACACGGAGACATGTCAGTGTTTGTGGGAACGCACGGATCACACGGACCCATTAAAGTCAATGGGTCCGTGTAAAACACGTTCCGCTCACGGATGCTGTCCGTGTGCAGTACGTGTGCCGTGCAGGAGACAGCGCTACTGTAAGCGCTGTCCCCCCCGCGTGTGGTGCTGAAGCCAGAATTCATCCCTTCTTCCCAGCAGCAGTGTTCGCTGGAGAGAAGGAATGATTAATTTTTTTTTTCTTTCCCCCTAAAAATAAAGTTTGTGCATCCCCTCCCACCTCCCATCCCCTGTGCGCCCCCCCCCCCCGCTTGCCAGGAAATACTCACCGACACCCAGCTCCAGCGATGTCTCCTCTCAGCGGCTGCAGCCTGTGCTGTGTGAGCGGTCACGTGGTCCCGCTCATTACAGTGAGGAATATGCGCATATTCCTCCCTGTAATGAGCGGGACCATGTGACCGCTCACACAGGGCCTGCTGCCGGCGCTGAGAGGAGACATCGCTGGAGCTGGGTGTCGGTGAGTATTTCCTGGCAGGCGGGGGGGGGGAGGGGGGAGGGGGGGTTGGTTTGCGCACAGGGGATGGGAGGCGGGAGGCGGGAGGGGACGCACAAACTTTATTTTTAAGGGGAAAGAAAAAGAAAAGATTATTCATTCCTTCTCTCCAGCGAGCTGGGTGGCGGTGAGTATTTCCTGGCAATTGGGGAATTACTACAATTTTTATGTTTTTAAACTCTATTTTTTAAGTTCCCAGAAGGGACCTGAACCATCAATTGTTTGGTAACTTGATAGAAAACTGTAGCATTGCAGTATACAGATCAAGCCCAGACTGTGACTGGGCTTCACAGGAGTTCCAGTATGGTAGCAAGAGGCCTGGCTGCCATCGTAACCTAAAGGCACCCCAAGATCAGGTGTTGTGAGGGGCTGATAGGTGCTCGAACGTACAAGCCACCAGCATCATGCAATCTAAGGGCTCATACTCATTTGCAAGAAAAACGGACGAGTGCAATCCGATAAAAAAATCGGATTGCACTCTGACCAATGTTATTCAATAAGATACACCTAATCTGCATTTTTTTTTCTCAGCTGAAATCGGAATGAGAAAAAAACCGCAGCATGCTGCAAATTGCTACGTGTCTGCTACGTGTCTCGGACGAGACTCACCAATGCAAGTCAATGGACGCGCGAGAAAAAAAAAATCGCACAGCACTCGGGCTATGCGAGTGCTGTCCGATTTTTATATACAGGTATCCTTTGAAAAGCTGGCAATTCATGTGCTGCATACAGTAAAATCACACTGACAGGTTAGAATAGAATAGATAGAAAAGATAAATACACCTAGAATATATATATATATATATATATATATATATATATGTACTGTATATATATATATATATATATATATATATATATATATATATATACTAGATGGTAGCCCGATTCTAACGCATCGGGTATTCTAGAATATGTATGTAGTTTATTTATGAAGATTTTAGAATAATACATTGAATACACAGGATTAGGCCAGACTGCGCCTGTCGCTGATTGTTCACGGCCGGCCACGTAGTATATAGCACAGCCACGTAGTATATAATAGCCCACATAGTAAATAGCACAGCCACGTAGTAAATAGCACAGCCACGTAGTATATAGCACAGCCACGTAGTATATAGCACAGCCACATAGTATATAGCACAGCCACGTAGTATATAGAACAGCCCACACAGTATATTGCACAGCCCACGTAGTATATTGCACAGCCCATGTAGTATATTGCACAGCCCACGTACTATATTGCACAGCCCGCGTATTATATTGCACAGCCCGCGCAGTACCACGCACGCAGTATATAACACAGGCCACGTAGTGTATAACACAGGCCACGTAGTGTATACAGTAACACAGGCCATGTAGTGTATAGCACAGCCCACGCAGTATATTGCACAGCCCGCGTAGTACATTGCACAGCCCGCGCAGTACATTGCACAGCCCGCGTACTATATTGCACAGCCCATGTACTATATTGCACAGCCCGCGCAGTACATTGCAAAGCCCGCGCAGTACAATGCACAGCCCGCACCGTACATTGCACAGCCGGCGCAGTACATTGCACAGCCCACGCAGTACATTGCACAGCCCGAGTAGTATATTGCACAGCCCGCATACTATATTGCACAGCCCGCATACTATATTGCACAGCCCGCACAGTAAATTGCACAGCCCGCGTAGTACATTGCACAGCCCGCGTACTATATTGCACAGCCCACGCAGTACATTGCACAGCCCGCGCAGTACATTGCACAGCCCGCGCAGTACATTGCACAGCCCACGCAGTGCATTGCACAGCCCACGCAGTACATTGCACAGACCACGCAGTACATTGCATAGCCCGCGCAGTACATTGCACAGCCCGTGCAGTACATTGCACAGCCCGCTCAGTACATTGCACAGCCCGCGCAGTACATTGCACAGCCCGCGCAGTACATTGCACAGCCCGCGCAGTACATTGCACAGCCCGCGCAGTACAATGCACAGCCCGCACCGTACATTGCACAGCCGGCGCAGTACATTGCACAGCCCACGCAGTACATTGCACAGCCCGAGTAGTATATTGCACAGCCCGCATACTATATTGCACAGCCCGCATACTATATTGCACAGCCCGCACAGTAAATTGCACAGCCCGCGTAGTACATTGCACAGCCCGCGTACTATATTGCACAGCCCACGCAGTACATTGCACAGCCCGCGCAGTACATTGCACAGCCCGTGCAGTACATTGCACAGCCCACGCAGTACATTGCACAGCCCACGCAGTACATTGCACAGCCCGCGCAGTACATTGCAGAGCCCGCGCAGTACATTGCACAGCCCGTGCAGTACATTGCACAGCCCACTCAGTACATTGCACAGCCCCCGCAGTACATTGCACAGCCCGCGCAGTACATTGCACAGCCCGCGCAGTACATTGCACAGCCGGCGCAGTACATTGCACAGCCCCCGCAGTACATTGCACAGCCCACGCAGTACATTGCACAGTCCACGCAGTACATTGCACAGCCCGCGCAGTACATTGCACAGCCCGTGCAGTACATTGCACAGCCCGCTCAGTACATTGCACAGCCCGCGTAGTACATTGCACAGCCCGCGTAGTACATTGCACAGCCCGCGTAGTACATTGCACAGCCCGCTCAGTACATTGCACAGCCCGCGTAGTACATTGCACAGCCCGCGTACTATATTGCACAGCCCGCGTACTATATTGCACAGCCCACGCAGTACATTGCACAGCCCGCGCAGTACATTGCACAGCCCGCGCAGTACATTGCACAGCCCGCGCACTACATTGCACAGCCTGCGCAGTACATTGCACAGCCCGAGCAGTACATTGCACAGCCCGCGTAGTATATAGCACAGCCCCCGTAGTATATAGCACAGCCCACGTAGTATATAGCACAGCCCACGCAGTATATTGCACAGCCCATGTAGTATATAGCCCAGCCCACATAGTATATAACACATCCCACATAATATATTGCACAGCCCACGCAGTATACAGCAATGTGGGCACCATATCCCTGTTAAAAAATAAAATTAAAATAAAAAATAGTTATATACTCACCCCACCATTGGCCCCTGGATCGAAGCGGTTACCGACGCTCCTCGCGGGCTCCGGTCTGAAGAGTGCATTGCGGTCTCGCGAGATGATGATGTAGCGGTGTCGCGAGACCGCTACGTCATCATCTTGCGAGACTACAATGCATGGAGTGGTCACCGGGGCGTCGCGAGGAGCGGGAAATACTGTTTTTTGCCCCCAAAAAGGTTTGGTTAATTATGTATTTCGCCACTGGCAACACACACCGTGCGCCAAATAAAAAACTGCGCCGCACACTTTATTTTTTGCCCACATCATAGCTCCAGTAGTTAGCAAGTACAACACTACAGTTTTGTGTGTCTTTAGTATAGAGATATGAGGTGGGCCAAAAAATTTATACTTGTATTTTATCCATAATCCCTTCCTTCTCCTTAGTCTGTGACTAGTATTGCAGACTGAAGAGAAAATGGTGGCAAAACAATGCAGAACTATACTCAACAGGTCAGGTGTCCAAAAACTCATTAGTTAGGACACCTGACCTGGTGAGTAGAGAACTGCCTTGTATAACCTCCATTTTCTCTTATGTGTGCGTAATTTATTTCACACAAAGTGAAGGGACGATGGCGGTCATACAGGGCATATCTATACTCACCTAGACATGTGTCAGAAATAGTGAATTCATGAGGCTGTTATATGTGCATCATGAATTCATTATTTCTGACACCTGACTTGATGAGTATAGATCTGTTTTGTATTAAACAGCCTTCGTCTCTTCAGTCTGCGTCCAATAGATACAGCAGAATAGAATCAGGACGTAATGATGTCAACAACCTTACCACTAACAACCTAAGGCTGCCGCCACACTAGCAGTATTTGGTCAGTATTTTACATAAGTATTTGTAAGCCAAAACCAGGAGTGGAACAAATAGAGGAAAAGTATAAGGCCGGCGTCACACTGGCGTTTTAAACGGCCGAGTGCAATGCGATAAAAAAATCGCATTGCACTCGGACCAATGTTAAGCTATGGGGCAGCTCCCACCAGCCGACTTTTTGACGGCTGTTTTCCTCGGTCTGAGACAATCGCAGCATGCTGCGATTGTCTCGGACCGAGAAAAACTCTCGGCTCACTCGCACCCATATAAGCCTGTGGGTGCGAGTGAGACAGCGCACACCACTCGGATATCATCTGAGTGATGTGCATTATAAGCGGACCCCAGCAATGGAGCCTCCTACACAGCTGTGCTCCGATCCTCCCTGTGCGAGAGAATCGGAGCACAGACGCATGACACTCAGCTCCTGCTCTGCTGCGAGCAGGAGCTGTTGTGAATTCTGTTATCGAACTCCCTCCTGTGGTCATGAATGGTACTTCGGCGAGTTCTGTCCATGGACTCCCTCTGGTGGCTGTGAGTGGAGCTGCTGGTTCTGAGGTTCCTTCCACAGGTGACCTAGTTTAGTCTTAGGCTGGCTGCTCTATTTAACTCCACTCTGATCGTTACTCCATGCCAGCTGTCAATGTTCTTGTACTGGTTCAGTTCGCTCTTGGATCTTTCTGGTGACCTGTCTACTCCAGCAGAAGCTAAGTCCCTGCTAGTTATTATTTGTTCATTGTTTCCTTGTCCAGCTGCTATCATGATTTTGCCTTGCTAGCTGGAAGCTCTGGAATGCAGAGTGGCACCTCCGCACCGTGAGTCGGTGCGGAGGTCTTTTTGCACACTCTGCGTGGTCTTTTTGTAGTTTTTTGTGCTGACCGCAAAGATACCTTTCCTATCCTCAGTCTGTTTAGTAAGTCTGGCCTCCCTTTGCTGAAACCTGTTTCATTTCTGTGTTTGTGACTTTCATCTTTATTCACAGTCAATATATGTATATATATAGAGTTAGGTACGCTCCACGGCTATTTCTAGTTGTGTGATAGGATTAGGGGTTGCGGTCAGCAGAGCTCCCACTTCCCAGAGCTTGTCCTGTGTGAGTTTACCCATCAGGTCGATTATTATTATTATTATTATTATTATTATTATCAGGTCGTTCCGCGTGCTCCTAACCACCAGGTCCATAACAGTACAGCTGGCCCAAAGTATTAATGCATCTCAATAGAGGGATAAGAGAAGTTCTGAGACCATTTTTGTTTCTCTGCAGTGTGTTTTGTCTTCTTTTCCCTTTAACCTCTGGGTGGTTCAGGACGCAGGTGTAGATATGGACATTCAAGGTCTGTCCTCTTGTGTGGATCATCTCACTGCAAGGGTACAAAACATTCAAGATTTTGTGGTTCAGAATCCAATGTTAGAGCCTAGAATTCCAATTCCTGATTTGTTTTCTGGGGATAGATCTAAGTTCCTGAATTTCAAAAATAATTGTAAACTGTTTCTAGCTTTGAAACCCCGCTCCTCTGGTGACCCAGTTCAACAAGTAAAAATCATTATTTCTTTGTTGCATGGTGACCCTCAAGACTGGGCATTTTCCCTTGCGCCAGGAGATCCTGCATTGCGTGATGTAGATGCGTTTTTTCTGGCGCTTGGATTGCTTTATGATGAACCGAATTCAGTGCATCAGGCAGAGAAAATCTTGCTGGCTTTGTGTCAGGGTCAGGATGAAGCGGAGGTGTATTGTCAGAAGTTTAGAAAGTGGTCTGTGCTTACTCAGTGGAACGAGTGTGCCCTGGCGGCAATTTTCAGAAAGGGGGTTGGCAGCTCCCACCAGCCGACTTTTTGACGGCTGTTTTCCTCGGTCTGAGACAATCGCAGCATGCTGCGATTGTCTCGGACCGAGAAAAACTCTCGGCTCACTCGCACCCATATAAGCCTGTGGGTGCGAGTGAGACAGCGCACACCACTCGGATATCATCTGAGTGATGTGCATTATAAGCGGACCCCAGCAATGGAGCCTCCTACACAGCTGTGCTCCGATCCTCCCTGTGCGAGAGAATCGGAGCACAGACGCATGACACTCAGCTCCTGCTCTGCTGCGAGCAGGAGCTGTTGTGAATTCTGTTATCGAACTCCCTCCTGTGGTCATGAATGGTACTTCGGCGAGTTCTGTCCATGGACTCCCTCTGGTGGCTGTGAGTGGAGCTGCTGGTTCTGAGGTTCCTTCCACAGGTGACCTAGTTTAGTCTTAGGCTGGCTGCTCTATTTAACTCCACTCTGATCGTTACTCCATGCCAGCTGTCAATGTTCTTGTACTGGTTCAGTTCGCTCTTGGATCTTTCTGGTGACCTGTCTACTCCAGCAGAAGCTAAGTCCCTGCTAGTTATTATTTGTTCATTGTTTCCTTGTCCAGCTGCTATCATGATTTTGCCTTGCTAGCTGGAAGCTCTGGAATGCAGAGTGGCACCTCCGCACCGTGAGTCGGTGCGGAGGTCTTTTTGCACACTCTGCGTGGTCTTTTTGTAGTTTTTTGTGCTGACCGCAAAGATACCTTTCCTATCCTCAGTCTGTTTAGTAAGTCTGGCCTCCCTTTGCTGAAACCTGTTTCATTTCTGTGTTTGTGACTTTCATCTTTATTCACAGTCAATATATGTATATATATAGAGTTAGGTACGCTCCACGGCTATTTCTAGTTGTGTGATAGGATTAGGGGTTGCGGTCAGCAGAGCTCCCACTTCCCAGAGCTTGTCCTGTGTGAGTTTACCCATCAGGTCGATTATTATTATTATTATTATTATTATTATTATTATTATTATCAGGTCGTTCCGCGTGCTCCTAACCACCAGGTCCATAACAGTACAGCTGGCCCAAAGTATTAATGCATCTCAATAGAGGGATAAGAGAAGTTCTGAGACCATTTTTGTTTCTCTGCAGTGTGTTTTGTCTTCTTTTCCCTTTAACCTCTGGGTGGTTCAGGACGCAGGTGTAGATATGGACATTCAAGGTCTGTCCTCTTGTGTGGATCATCTCACTGCAAGGGTACAAAACATTCAAGATTTTGTGGTTCAGAATCCAATGTTAGAGCCTAGAATTCCAATTCCTGATTTGTTTTCTGGGGATAGATCTAAGTTCCTGAATTTCAAAAATAATTGTAAACTGTTTCTAGCTTTGAAACCCCGCTCCTCTGGTGACCCAGTTCAACAAGTAAAAATCATTATTTCTTTGTTGCATGGTGACCCTCAAGACTGGGCATTTTCCCTTGCGCCAGGAGATCCTGCATTGCGTGATGTAGATGCGTTTTTTCTGGCGCTTGGATTGCTTTATGATGAACCGAATTCAGTGCATCAGGCAGAGAAAATCTTGCTGGCTTTGTGTCAGGGTCAGGATGAAGCGGAGGTGTATTGTCAGAAGTTTAGAAAGTGGTCTGTGCTTACTCAGTGGAACGAGTGTGCCCTGGCGGCAATTTTCAGAAAGGGTCTTTCTGAAGCCCTTAAAGGGAGGGTGCCGTGATTTTAGTTTTTGTATTAATAATTATTGATTATATAATCAATTATTTTTAATACAAAAGTAAATATAGTACTTTAATACTTTTTTATTTATTCATTTTTACTTTTGCCACTGGAGGCCGCCATTTTCATTAGTGTGGGTGTAAGTGTCTGGGCACGACACTTGCACACCTCACTTACGGCAGCCATGGGCATAGGAGCCAACAGTCGGGCTCCGACCGCTCCTCCTGCCTCTCAGCTGTGACTTGGGCACGCCCCCTGGGCTGCTATGTCACAGCTGTGAGAGGAGATCGCGGCCATTTTGTTTTTTTCCTCCGTCATCGCACACACAGCTCAGTGTGTGCGATCATAGCAGGAGCTGCCAGGGAGAAGCTGCTGCTGGGAAGAGAGGGTCGGGGTGAGTATCTGCAGCCAGGAGCTGTGATTGCAGCCTGTACTTAGTATTACAGCACAGGCTGCAATCACTGGTCCCAGCCACCCTGTTCAGAGCAGAGCAGGGAGATCGTCACACTGCTCTGCCCTGAACATGACTCAGCACTTCCTGGAAGAGGACTGAAGGTAAGTACAGAGTTTTTATTTTCTTATGCATCTTCTACCTGCCCCTATATACCACTGCTACCTGCCTCTATATACCACTGCTACTAGCCCCTATATACCACTGCTACCTGTCCCTATATACCACTGCTACCAGCCCTTATATACCACTGCTACCTGCCCCTATATACCACTGCTACCTGCCCCTATATACCACTGCTACCTGCCCCTATATACCACTGCTACCTGCCTCTATATACCACTGCTACTAGCCCCTATATACCACTGCTACCAGCCCCCATATACCACTGCTACCTGCCCCTATATACCACTGCTACCTGTCCCTATATACCACTGCTACCTGCTCCTATATACCACTGCTACCTGCTCCTATATACCACTGCTACCTGCTCCTATATACCACTGCTACCTGCCCCTATATACCACTGCTACCTGCTCCTATATACCACTGCTACCTGCCCCTATATACCACTGCTACCTGCTCCTATATACCACTGCTACCTGCTCCTATATACCACTGCTACCTGCCCCTATATACCACTGCTACCTGCCCCTATATACCACTGCTACCTGCTCCTATATACCACTGCTACCTGCCCCTATATACCACTGCTACCTGCTCCTATATACCACTGCTACCTGCCCCTATATACCACTGCTACCTGCTCCTATATACCACTGCTACCTGCTCCTATATACCACTGCTACCTGCCCCTATATACCACTGCTACCTGCCCCTATATACCACTGCTACCTGTCCCTATATACCACTGCTACCAGCCCTTATATACCACTGCTACCTGCCCCTATATACCACCGCTACCAGCCCCTGTATACCACCGCTACCTGCCTCTGTATACCACCGCTACCTGCCTCTGTATACCACCGCTACCTGCCTCTGTATACCACCGCTACCTGCCTCTGTATACCACCTCCCACTGCTGCCTGCCTCTATATACCATCTACCACTGCTACCTCTGTCCTGTGTAGCTAATCTAGTCTTGTGTAGCTAATCCTGTCCTGTGTACAGTATCACACAAGATAGGATTAGATACACGGCTCAGCTCAGTATCACACAGGACAGGATTAGATACACGGCTCAGCAGTCAGTATCTAATCCTCTCCTATGCACTCCTCTCCCCCCTGCGTGTCTTTCCCCATTGTGGTTTATTATTTTTGTTGTGGGAGATGAGGGAGTCGAGGATTATGCGTTCGGTATGGTATAAAAAAGATTAATAAAGGACTTTATTCTGGCCGATTCTTTATTTACAATACATGTGAGATCTATGTGGCGGCATTATGGGTGATCTATATGGCGGTATTATGTGAGAAGCATATGGTGGTATGTGAGAACACTGGCGGTATTATGTGTGATCTATATGGTGGTATGTGAGAACACTGGCGGTATTATGTGTGATCTATATGGCGGTATGTGAGAACACTGGCGATATTATGTGTGATCTATATGGCGGTATGTGAGAACACTGGCGGTATTATGTGTGATCTATATGGCGGTATGTGAGAACACTGGCGGTATTATGTGTGATCTATATGGCGGTATGTGAGAACACTGGCGGTATTATGTGTGATCTATATGGCGGTATGTGAGAACACTGGCGGTATTATGTGTGATCTATATGGTGGTATTATGTGAGAACTGTATGACAGTATTGTGTGATCTATTTGATAGTATTGTGTGTGATCTATATGGCGGTATTATGTGAGAACACTATGGCAGTATTATCTTCAGAAAGTGGACCCATTTATAGTGGTTCTGGCTGAGCACCTGCGCGCGGGTCTAGGGTAATAGAGGGGGTAGCATGACCTCCAGTTAGGTGCAGTCAGGGGAAGGCTGGTGAGGCGGCTGAAGAGAGGGGTCTCATTTTTATCGTTACTATATGGCTACATTTCCTTCCCAGCGTCACCCCGACTGCGCCTGTCGCCTCGCTTTCACATATCGCCAGGACAGGATGGAGAAGACAGGATCTGAGGAGGGGAATGGGGGTCTGCATGCAAAGTCTGGATCAGAACAGGCCATCAATCCGCAGAAATGTTTCCTGGATTTCTGTGAAGCAGACGGTCCATCCATGTGTATAAAAGACAGCGCTCTATGTACAATCCCTGGCTGCTCCGTACACCGAACAGGGGGCCCCCATAGACCAGCACACTGCTCTCCTGAAATACTCTGTGCTGCTGTCACCCTGCTCCCTCCACCACATATCTCCCAGAATCCTTGCTGCCTGCCATCCTCGGTGACTGTCTACTTGTCAGTATAAGGCTGCCTTCACACTATCATTATTTGGTCAGTATTTGTAAGCCAAAACCAGGAGTGGGTGATAAATGCAGACGTGGTGCATATGTTTCTATTATACTTTTCCTCTATTTGTTCCACTCCTGGTTTTGGCTTACAAATACTGATGTAAAATACTGACCAAATACTGATAGTGTGACAGCAGCCATACTCTGCAGTCACCAACAAAATGGCTGCTCACTGGGTTCCTGAATATCATCCTCTCTAATCCCTTAGCAAACCCCGAGAAGGGGAGGAGAGGAGACATCACACAGGTCAGCAGACTCCGCCCATAATTACTGCAGTGCAGTAATGTGAGCTATTTGTACACTAGGTTTTTCTGAAATTTCAGTAGCTGCTCCCCCTAGTGTTGAAAAGTGGAAATTCCAAAACTTTTCAAATAATTTTTCATATTTTACTAAATTATAAACAAATGATAATATTTTTTAAGAAAATGTAATCCTTAATTCTTTACATTTTTACAATTTCTGAAAAAAAAATTTTTTTGATGGCACCTTCCCTTTAAGGATGTCATGGTGGGATTTCCCACGCCTGCTGGTCTGAATGAGTCTATGTCCTTGGCCATTCAGATCGATCGGCGCTTGCGTGAGCGCAAAGCTGTGCGCCATTTGGCGGTATTATCTGAGCATAGGCCTGAGCCTATGCAATGTGATAGGACTTTGACCAGAACTGAACGGCAAGAACACAGACGTTGGAATGGGCTGTGTTTTTACTGTGGTGATTCCACTCATGCTATCTCCGATTGTCCTAAGCGCACTAAGCGGTTCGCTAGGTCTGCCACCATTGGTACGGTACAGTCTAAATTTCTTTTGTCCGTTACTCTGATTTGCTCTTTGTCATCCTATTCTGTTATGGCATTTGTGGATTCAGGCGCTGCCCTGAATTTGATGGACTTGGAGTTTGCCAGGCGCTGTGGTTTTTTCCTGGAGCCCTTGCAGTATCCTATTCCATTGAGAGGAATTGATGCTACGCCTTTGGCCAAGAATAAGCCTCAGTACTGGACTCAATTGACCATGTGCATGGCTCCTGCACATCAGGAGGATATTCGCTTTTTGGTGTTGCATAATCTGCATGATGTGGTCGTTTTGGGGTTGCCAAGGCTACAGGTCCATAATCCAGTATTGGATTGGAAATCTATGTCTGTATCTGGCTGGGGTTGTCAGGGGGTACATGGTGATGTTCCATTGCTGTCAATTTCGCCTTCCACTCCTTCTGAAGTCCCTGAGTTTTTGTCAGATTACCAGGATGTATTTGATGAGCCCAAATCCAGTGCCCTACCTCCTCATAGGGACTGCGATTGTGCTATTAATTTGATTCCTGGTAGTAAGTTTCCTAAGGGCCGACTGTTTAATTTATCTGTACCAGAGCACGCCGCTATGCGGAGTTATATAAAGGAATCCTTGGAGAAAGGTCATATTCGCCCGTCGTCATCACCGTTGGGAGCAGGGTTCTTTTTTGTGGCCAAGAAGGATGGTTCTTTGAGACCTTGTATTGATTACCGCCTTCTTAATAAGATCACAGTCAGATTTCAGTACCCTTTGCCGCTGCTGTCTGATTTGTTTGCTCGGATTAAGGGGGCTAGTTGGTTCACCAAGATAGATCTTCGAGGGGCGTATAATCTTGTGCGAATTAAACAGGGCGACGAATGGAAAACAGCATTTAATACGCCCGAGGGCCATTTTGAGTACCTGGTTATGCCATTCGGGCTTTCTAATGCTCCATCTGTGTTTCAGTCCTTTATGCATAACATCTTCCGAAAGTACCTGGATAGATTCATGATTGTATATTTGGATGATATTTTGGTCTTTTCGGATGATTGGAAGTCTCATGTGAAGCAGGTCAGAATGGTGTTCCAGGTCCTTCGTGCGAATTCCTTGTTTGTGAAGGGGTCAAAATGTCTCTTTGGAGTTCAGAAGGTTTCATTTTTGGGTTTCATTTTTTCTCCTTCTACTATCGAGATGGACCCTGTTAAAGTTCAGGCCATTTATGATTGGACTCAGCCGACATCTGTGAAGAGCCTGCAGAAGTTCCTGGGCTTTGCTAATTTTTACCGTCGCTTCATTGCTAATTTTTCTAGTGTTGCTAAACCGTTGACTGATTTGACCAAGAAAGGTGCTGATGTGGTCAATTGGTCCTCTGCGGCTGTAGAGGCTTTTCAGAAGTTGAAGCGTCGTTTTTCTTCTGCCCCTGTGTTGTGCCAGCCAGATGTTTCGCTCCCGTTTCAGGTCAAGGTTGATGCTTCTGAGATTGGAGCAGGGGCTGTTTTGTCGCAAAGAAGTTCTGATGGCTCGGTGATGAAACCATGTGCCTTCTTTTCTAGAAAATTCTCGCCTGCTGAGCGCAATTATGATGTTGGCAATCTAGAGTTGTTGGCCATGAAGTGGGCATTCGAGGAGTGGCGACATTGGCTTGAAGGAGCCAAGCATCGCGTGGTGGTCTTGACGGATCACAAGAATCTGACTTATCTCGAGTCTGCCAAACGGTTGAATCCTAGACAGGCTCGATGGTCGCTGTTTTTCTCCCGTTTTGATTTTGTGGTTTCGTACCTTCCGGGCTCTAAGAATGTGAAGGCTGATGCCCTGTCAAGGAGTTTTGTGCCTGACTCTCCGGGTGTTCCTGAGCCGGCGGGTATTCTCAAAGAGGGGGTAATTTTGTCTGCCATCTCCCCTGATTTGCGGCGGGTGCTGCAGAAGTTTCAGGCTGATAGACCTGACCGTTGTCCAGCGGAGAAACTGTTTGTCCCTGATAGATGGACTAGTAGAGTTATCTCTGAGGTTCATTGTTCGGTGTTGGCTGGTCATCCTGGAATCTTTGGTACCAGAGATTTGGTGGCTAGATCCATTTGGTACCCTTGTCTAAATTGCCTTCCTCCTCTGATTTGGTGCCATTGTTTTTCCAGCATGTGGTTCGTTTGCATGGCATTCCGGAGAACATCGTTTCGGACAGAGGTTCCCAGTTTGTTTCGAGGTTTTGGCGGTCCTTTTGTGCTAAGATGGGCATTGATTTGTCTTTTTCCTCGGCTTTCCATCCTCAGACAAATGGCCAAACCGAACGAACTAATCAGACTTTGGAAACATATCTGAGATGCTTTGTTTCTGCTGATCAGGATGATTGGGTGTCCTTCTTGCCTTTGGCTGAGTTCGCCCTTAATAATCGGGCCAGCTCGGCTACTTTGGTTTCGCCTTTTTTTTGCAATTCCGGTTTCCATCCTCGTTTCTCTTCAGGGCAGGTTGAGCCTTCGGACTGTCCTGGTGTGGATACTGTGGTGGACAGGTTGCAGCAGATTTGGACTCATGTGGTGGACAATTTGACATTGTCCCAGGAGAAGGCTCAACGTTTCGCTAACCGCTGGCGCTGTGTTGGTCCCCGACTTCGTGTTGGGGATTTGGTTTGGTTGTCGTCTCGTTATGTTCCTATGAAGGTTTCCTCTCCTAAGTTTAAGCCTCGTTTCATTGGTCCGTATAAGATTTCTGAAGTTCTCAATCCTGTGTCATTTCGTTTGGCCCTTCCAGCTTCTTTTGCCATCCATAATGTGTTCCATAGGTCGTTATTGCGGAGATACGTGGCGCCTATGGTTCCCTCCGTTGACCCTCCTGCCCCGGTGTTGGTCGAAGGGGAGTTGGAGTATGTGGTGGAGAAGATTTTAGATTCTCGTATTTCGAGACGGAAACTCCAGTACCTGGTCAAGTGGAAGGGTTATGGTCAGGAAGATAATTCCTGGGTTGTTGCCTCTGATGTTCATGCTGCCGATCTGGTTCGTGCCTTTCATTTGGCTCGTCCTGATCGGCCTGGGGGTTCTGGTGAGGGTTCGGTGACCCCTCCTCAAGGGGGGGTACTGTTGTGAATTCTGTTATCGAACTCCCTCCTGTGGTCATGAATGGTACTTCGGCGAGTTCTGTCCATGGACTCCCTCTGGTGGCTGTGAGTGGACCTGCTGGTTCTGAGGTTCCTTCCACAGGTGACCTAGTTTAGTCTTAGGCTGGCTAATATATTTAACTCCACTCTGATCGTTACTCCATGCCAGCTGTCAATGTTCTTGGTTCAGTTCGCTCTTGGATCTTTCTGGTGACCTATCTACTCCAGCAGAAGCTAAGTTCCTGCTAGTTATTATTTGTTCATTATTTCCTTGTCCAGCTTGGTATCATGATTTTGCCTTGCTAGCTGGAAGCTCTGGGATGCAGAGTGGCACCTCCGCACCGTGAGTCGGTGCGGAGGGCTTTTTGCACACTCTGCGTGGTCTTTTTGTAGTTTTTTGTGCTGACCGCAAAGATACCTTTCCTATCCTCAGTCTGTTTAGTAAGTCTGGCCTCCCTTTGCTTAAACCTGTTTCATTTCTGTGTTTGTGACTTTACTCACAGTCAATATATGTGGGGGGCTGCCTTTTCCTTTGGGGAATTTCTCTGAGGCAAGGTAGGCTTTATTTTCTATCTCTAGGGCTAGTTAGCTCTTAGGCTGTGAAGAGGCGTCTAGGTAGAGTTAGGTACGCTCCACGGCTATTTCTAGTTGTGTGATATCATTAGGGGTTGCGGTCAGCAGAGCTCCCACTTCCCAGAGCTTGTCCTGTGTGAGTTTACCCATCAGGTCGTTCCGGGTGCTCCTAACCACCAGGTCCATAACAAGGAGCCGAGTGTCACTAGCATATCACATCCGATGATCTCGCATCGGAAGCAATACGCCAGTGTGATGCTGGCCTAATAGAAAAATATGCACCACTTTTGCATTTATCACCCACTCCTGGTTTTGGCTTACAAATACTGATGTAAAATACTGACCAAATACTGCTAGTGTGATGGCAGCCTTGGTTTGTAGAGGAAATACATAGAAGACACGGTCAACATACCCAAAAATTAAAGTTTATTAACAACAAATATTGTTAACTTTTAAACAAATAACTGGTACAGACCAAATCCCAACAGGACATATACACAATATTGTCCTGCCATGACACACGTCCAATATCAGAATAAAAAAAGGCAGCAAATTGGTCCCGCATGTGGCCAACTTCAGCAGTTGACCGCAGCAGGTAATGCTGGTAATCTGGCAATGGGTTTCCAACTGGTTCATTCAGTTCAATGTTGGGTCGCTCCTTAGCCATTATGTAATTGTGGAGAACCACACAGGCTTTGACCACCTCATCGACTGTGTCCATTTTTAGATTAATGGCTGTTGCAAGAATGCGCCATTTTGAGACTAGAAACCCAAAGGTACACTCTACTGTTCTTCGGGCCCTGGTCAGTCTGTAATTAAAGATTCTTTTAGTGTGGTTCAAGTCCCGACTGGAATATGGCTTCAGTAGGTTTTCACACATCTGAAAGGTCTCATCCCCAACCATAACATATGACATCGGTGGACCTTGAGTGTTGGGGAGAGGTCGTGGCCGTGGAAAATTAAAATTTTTGCCATACACACGGCGCCCCATATCCGAGTTCTTGAAAGTCTGGTAATCGTTGCCACGGCCAAAAGCTCCAATGTCCACGGCGATGAAGCAACAGTCCGCATCTGCTATTGCCATGAGCACAACAGAAAAATATTTTTTATAATTGAAGTACTCCGATCCTGTTCTGGCTGGTTTGAAAATGCGGATGTGCTTTCCATCTACCGCTCCCAAACAGTTGGGGAAATCACACACACTGCAGAATTTTTCAGCAATTTCAATCCACATATCCGCGGTGGGTAGGGGTATAAACTCATCCCGGAGAACATTCCACAAAGCCGGCAGGTGTCCGCAACTATTCCGGACAGGGTAGAAATTCCAAGCCGGTATTGGAAGTGGAGGGATGATAAACTCTCTCCGGTTGCCAGAAATCTGTAATAAAATAAATAGGGACAGTCTAGCTAAATCCGGGGTGATTGAGAGCTATGTACCTGCTACATAACAGTACATGTTGTAGCAAAAAGTGGTTAAAGGGGTTTTCTGTTTTTGGAAAACCCCTCACCCCAGACTGCAGTTTGTTTTAAAAAAAAAAACAAACTGCACTTTACTCCCCCTACCCATGTCCAGAGTTGAGCATTGCCATGCACTATTTTGAGTGTCAATAGAAGAAAATACAGAGATATGGTCTAAAAATATTTAAATAAGGGGAATACTGATTGAATAAAAAAAAAGCCTTTATTGCAGAAGATAGGGCATGTGGTGACACAGAAGGTGCTCACATAAATTACAAACCATGCAAATTACTGTACATAAATAATAAAAAGCAGTATACATATCAACTATACACTATGTGACTCATGGTACAGACCCATCAAAAGTGCAATAGTGCTAGCAGCAATGAAACCTGGATCAAATAAATATGTTTTTAGCCTTAAACATAATAATAGCAACATATAGTATTTAGTTCATAATGCTAAGCAAAATAGAGGTACGTACATAGATATAATCTCAAGATACAGTCTATAATTAACAGTGCTGATGTGCAAGACAAGAGGTACAATCATATATAATGCATGAAAATATCTAATTTATTACACAGGGTCCACAGTGCCTCATTTACTGTGATAATACAGGTTGTATGTGCAAATGAATAATACGATTATGCAAAATTAACCCTTAGTTCATTAAAGGGATATAGAGATCAATCCAAGCCGCATGCTGCACAAAAAATTTATGAATGGGCACCGATATACATTCACACACACACTGGTAACATGATTGTGAAGAGCATACCGTTTATGATAGGCTGCTAGCATGGCCACACACTGCCACTAAGGAAAAAACTGCACAGTTTAATAAAATGGTGAAGTACTGCTAACCAGTGCAGAAGTACGTGAAACCAGATGCCACGACTTTCTGGCTCATCTCTGTCGCATTATCTCCATTCCAGTACTCCCCCTTCTAAGAGGAATCCCTGGAACCTCAGGGCCGGGTCTATCAGGGTGTGCAGCGTGAAAAGACGGGACCAATCTGATCGCATTAAAGGGAACCTGTCACCTGAATTTGGCGGGACAGGTTTGCGGTCATATGGGCGGGGTTTTTGGGCGCAATCTTGCGCCTTACGCAGGTGTGTACTTCGGAGGACACAGCATGAACTTCAACCCAATATTGCGGCCATCATGCAGCCAGCGGGTAAGGAAAGGGTGAATCAAACACCCGAACACCCCGCCCATATGACCGCAAACCTGTCCCGCCAAATTCAGGTGACAGGTTCCCTTTAACCCCTTTACCCCCAAGGGTGGTTTGCACGTCAATGACCAGGCCAATATTTACAATTCTGACCACTGTCCCTTTATGAGGTTATAACTCTGGAACGCTTCAACGGATCCTGGTGATTCTGACATTGTTTTCTCGTGACATATTGTACTTCATGATAGTGGTAAAATTTCTTTGATAGTACCTGCGTTTATTTGTGAAAAAAACGGAAATTTGGCGAAAATTTTGAAAATTTCGCAATTTTCAAACTTTGAATTTTTATGCAATTAAATCACAGAGATATGTCACACAAAATACTTAATAAGTAACATTTCCCACATGTCTCCTTTACATCAGCATAATTTTGGAACCAAATTTTTTTTTTGTTAGGGAGTTATAAGGGTTAAAAGTAGAACAGCAATTTCTCATTTTTACAACACCATTTTTTTTTTAGGGACCACATCTCATTTGAAGTCATTTTGAGGGGTCTATATGATAGAAAATACCCAAGTGTGACACCATTCTAAAAACTGCACCCCTCAAGGTGCTCAAAACCACATTCAAGAAGTTTATTAACCCTTCAGGTGTTTAATAGGAATTTTTGGAACGTTTAAATAAAAATGAACATTTAACTTTTTTACACAAAAAATTTACTTCAGCTCCAATTTGTTTTATTTTACCAAGGGTAACAGGAGAAAATGGACCCCAAAAGTTGTTGTCCAATTTGTCCTGAGTACGCTGATACCCCATATGTGGCAGTAAACCACTGTTTGGGCGCATGGGAGAGCTCAGAAGGGAGGGAGCGCCGTTTGACTTTTCAATGCAAAATTGACAGGAATTGAGATGGGACGCCATGTTGCGTTTGGAGAGCCACTGATGTGCCTAAACATTGAAACCCCCCACAAGTGACACCATTTTGGAAAGTAGACCCCCTAAGGAACTTATCTAGAGGTGTGGTGAGCACTTTGACCCACCAAGTGCTTCACAGAAGTTTATAATGCAGAACCGTAAAAATAAAAAATCATATTTTTTCACAAAAATTATATTTTTGCCCCCAATTTTTTATTTTTCCAAGGGTAAGAGAAGAAATTGGACCTCAAAAGTTGTTGTCCAATTTGTCCTGAGTATGCTGATACCCCATATGTGGCAGTAAACCACTGTTTGGGCGCATGGGAGAGCTCGGAAGGGAAGGAGCGCCGTTTGACTTTTCAATGCAAAATTGACAGGAATTGAGATGGGACGCCATGTTGCCTTTGGAGAGCCACTGATGTGCCTAAACATTGAAACCCCCCACAAGTGACACCATTTTGGAAAGTAGACTCCCTAAGGAACTTATCTGGATGTGTGGTGAGCACTCTGACCCACCAAGGGCTTCACAGAAGTTTATAATGCAGAGCCATAAAAATAAAACAAAATTTTTTTCCCACAAAAATTATTTTTAGCCCCCAGTTTTGTATTTTCCCTAGGGTAACAGGAGAAATTGGACCCCAAAAGTTGTTGTCCAATTTGTCCTGAGTACGCTGATACCCCATATGTGGGGGGGGAACCACCGTTTGGGCGCATGGGAGGGCTCGGAAGGGAAGGAGCGCCATTTGGAATGCAGACTTAGATGGAATGGTCTGCAGGCGTCACATTGCATTTGCAGAGCCCCTAATGTACCTAAACAGTAGAAACCCCCCACAAGTGACACCATTTTGGAAAGTAGACCCCCTAAGGAACTCATCTTGATGTGTTGTGAGAGCTTTGAACCCCCAAGTATTTCACTACAGTTTATAACGCAGAGCCGTGCAAATAAAAAATATTTTTTTCCACAAAAATTATATTTTAGCCCCCAGTTTTGTATTTTTCCAAGGTTAGCAGGAGAAATTGGACCCTAAATGTTGTTGTCCAATTTGTCCTGAGTACGCTGATACCCGATATGTGGGGGGGGGGAACCACCGTCTGGGCGCATGGGAGGGCTCGGAAGGGAAGGAGCATCATTTGGAATGCAGACTTAGATGGATTGGTCTGCAGGCGTCACATTGTGTTTGCAGAGCCCCTAATGTACCTAAACAGTAGAAACCCCCCACAAGTGACCCCATATTGGAAACTAGACCCCTCAATGAACTTATCTAGATTTGTTGTGAGAACTTTGAACCCCCAAGTGTTTCACTACAGTTTATAACGCAGAGCCGTGAAAATAAAAAATCTTTTTGTTTTCCCACAAAAATTATTTTTTAGCCCCCAGTTTTGTATTTTCCCAAGGGTAACAGGAGAAATTGGACCACAAAAGTTGTTGTCCTATTTGTCCTGAGTATGCTGATGCCCCATATGTTGGGGTAAACCCCTGTTTGGGCACACGGGAGAGCTCGGAAGGGAAGGAGCACTGTTTTACTTTTTCAACGCAGAATTGGCTGGAATTGAGATCGGACGCCATGTCGTGTTTAGAAAGCCCCTGATGTGCCAAAACAGTGGAAACCCCCCAATTATAACTGAAACCCTAATCCAAACAAACCCCTAACCCTAATCCCAACAGTAACCCTAACCACACCTCTAACCCTGACATACCACTAACCCTAATCCCAACCCTATTCCCAACCGTAAATGTAATCTAAACCCTAACTTTAGCCCCAACCCGAACCCTAACTCTAGCCCCAACCCTAACCCTAACCCTAGCCCTAACCCTAGCCCTAACCCTAGCCCTAACCCTAGCCCTAATCCTAACCCTAACCCTAGCCCTAACCCTAACCCTAGCCCTAACCCTAGCCCTAACCCTAACTCTAGCCCTAACCCTAACCCTAGCCCTAACCCTAGCCCTAACCCTAGCCCTAACCCTAGCCCTAACCCTAACCCTAGCCCTAACTCTAGCCCTAACCCTAACCCTAGCCCTAACCCTAGCCCTAACTCTAGCCCTAACCCTAGCCCTAATCCTAACCCTAGCCCTAACCCTAGCCCTAATGGGAAAATGGAAATAAATACATGTTTTTTTATTTTTCCCTAACTAAGGGGGTGATGAAGGGGGGTTTGATTTACTTTTATAGCGAGTTTTTTAGCGGATTTTTATGATTGGCAGCCGTCACACACTGAAAGATGCTTTTTATTGCAAAAAATATTTTTTGCAATACCACATTTTGAGAGCTATAATTTTTCCATATTTTGGTCCACAGAGTCATGTGAGGTCTTGTTTTTTGCGGGACGAGTTGACGTTTTTATTGAAAATATTTTCGGGCACGTGACATTTTTTGATCGCTTTTTATTCCGATTTTTGTGAGGAAGAATGACCAAAAACCAGCTATTCATGAATTTCTATTGGGGGAGGCGTTTATACCGTTCCGCGTTTGGTAAAATTGATAAAGCAGTTTTATTCTTCGGGTCAGTACGATTACAGCGATACCTCATTTATATCATTTTTTTATGTTTTGGCGCTTTCATACGATAAAAACTATTTTACAGAAAAAATAATTATTTTGGCATCGCTTTATTCTCAGGACTATAACTTTTTTATTTTTTTGCTGATCATGATGTATGGCAGCTCGTTTTTTGCGGGACAAGATGACGCTTTCAGTGGTACCATGGTTATTTATATCTGTCTTTTTGATCGCGTGTTATTCCACTTTTTGTTCGGCGGTATGATAATAAAGCGTTGTTTTTTGCCTCGTTTTTTTTTTTTTTCTTACGGTGTTTACTGAAGGGGTTAACTAGTGGGCCAGTTTTATAGGTCGGGTCGTTACGGATGCGGCGATACTAAATATGTGCACTTTTATTGGTTTTTTTTTTTTTTTTTAGATGAAGAAATGTATTTATGGGAATAATATATATATTTTTTTTTCATTATTTTGGAATATTTTGGTTTTTTTTACACATTTGGAAAATTTTTTTTTTACTTTTTTACTTTGTTCCAGGGGGGACATCACAGATCGGTGATCTGACAGTTTGCACAGCACTCTGTCAGATCACTGATCTCACTAGCAGCGCTGCAGGCTTCACAGTGCCTGCTCTGAGCAGGCTCTGTGAAGCCACCTCCCTCCCTGCAGGACCCGGATCCGCGGCCATCTTGGATCCGGGGCTAGAGCAGGGAGGGAGGGAGGTAAGACCCCCGCAGCAACGCGATCACATCGCGTTGCTGCGGGGGCTCAGGGAAGCCCGCAGGGAGCCCCCTCCCTGCGCGATGCTTCCCTGCACCGCCGGCACATCGCGATCATGTTTGATCGCGGTGTGCCAGGGGTTAATGTGCCGGGGGCGGTCCGTGACCGCTCCTGGCACATTGTGCCGGATGTCAGCTGCGATCAGCAGCTGACACCCGGCCGCGATCGGCGGCGCTCCCCCCGTGAGCGCTGCCGATCGCTATGACGTACTATCCCGTCCAGGGTCAGATAAGCCCAGGGCACCTCGACGGGATAGTACGTCTAAGGTCACAGATGGGGTTAAAGTTAGATGCTGGCGGATCGCCTCTCAAGGGCCGTGGGGTTCTCGGTACCGGGTCCTGCAGTTCATAGGGGGATGTCACGGTGGCTGACCCGATCCATGGCCCTGGGACGTCCGTGTAAAAGGGAAAGGTCTTTAAAAGGATAGAGTTTATGTTCGTGATGCCACCTGTGGTATTCGGTCAGGGTGACCAACGCTGCTTTAAGGGGTCCCCTGGGGTGATATTATGGCAGCTAGATGGTATACCTTACCACAGGTGAAGTATGTCCCCAGGGCTTCCCGGTGTGTAGATGGTGGTATGGTGAGAGGCGCAGTGAAGACACAAGGTTGCAGTCTCTTTACCTTTACTGAAGACTTCAGCATCCACAGTCCAGGGCACCAGAACACGGGTCAGGCAGAGTCCGGACGGTTTGGAGGCAAGTCCAGAGTTCCCTTGTCCAGGTGGAAATCAGTAGCCTTCCTTTGCGCTGCGGTGGTGTAGACCCTTACTGCCCATGGCTTCACATAAGGGTCTCATAGTTGTGGTGTTTCGTTCTCTCTGTCTCCTATATAGGATAGGACAAAACCCGTATGACTGGTGACTTGAGCCTGTTTATAGGGTCTCTTAGATAACCCGGCTCTGTAGGTGTCACCATGCCTCCTGGGTGTAGGTGCGGACAGGTAACCTGCAATTAGCTTTCCTGCCGGACACTGAAATAAGGCGTAGAGGTCCTTACTCTCTCGGTGTTCTGGCTACCGGGATGTTGCGCCTCAGAAGGAGACAGCTTGACAGCTTGAGCTTCTGGCATCCTTCACACTCGCTGCAAACAATTCTGCCTTTCAATGTCTCTTTCTGGGAGCTGCAGCTCTGAGGGCATGCACAACTCCGTTATCCTTCTATCCTCCTCAGACTCTGGTCTGGAACTCACTAACAGAACTCCTGACTGGAGCTCTGTCAGGAACTGACTCCTGTCTGGAACTGACTAACTTTCCCTACAGACTACCAGTTATATATATGTGGGGAGTGGCCTAATAAATAGAAGCAAAAGCTCCCCCTGGTGGCCTGGAGTGTGAAATGTGTTGCATGTTTGTGATACCCGGATGCAGTTATCCTTCTTTGCCTCCAAACGTAGCATCACTCTCCCCGAGAGGAAAGCAATACCACTGCGACGACCAGGACCCTGGGGCGCAGCACTGGTATCCACATTCTCTCCTCAGGACTGTAACCCTTCCAGTGAACCAGATATTGAAGAGACCAATTGTCATGATCCGTTCCAGGGTTTAGTCCTGTCTGCTCTTTTTCTGAGTGGATCATGTCAAGGGTTAATTTGCTCTGCCTCACTCTGGGTTCAGGTTTGCTATTTAGGTCCGAGGCATCCAGCTGGTGGTATCAGCTATAGTTCTGCCTTCGGCGTGTGAACCTGACTCTGGAAACCCTTGATTTGTCCTGCTGTGATCCCTGACTTGCCCCGTGTTTGTTGTCTTTTTCTGTCTGCCCTTTTCCCAGCGTTTTCTCTGTTTCTCGGTTTGATTTTCTGGTTTCTGACTCGGCCTGTATTCAGACTCGCTTCTGCTTTCTGTCTTTGTCTCAACCGCTTCTGACCGTTGCTGACCCGCCTGGCTTGCTCCTGACCACGTATATTGCTTACTCCTTTTTGCACTTTGCCTCTGAACGTTTATTGACTCGGCTTGCCTGACCATTCTCTCACCACTTGGTGGTGCTTGTGCTGCTGCTCTGTGGAGCTACTCTGTGTACTCAGTCTCACATCTCTCTCAAACTCCTTCTGGTGGAGGTTGCGTTACACTGCACTGCAGCAGCTTGATATTATAGCTGACCATACATTTAAAGGGATTTCTGCATTTTTTTCTCTGCTCTGTTTCCTATGGATCCGCTCCATACCTTAGCAGATCAAATGGACAGCTTGACAGTGATGATACAAGACCTGTTTGTGGAACAGAGGGCCTTGGCCTCATCTCATAATCAACTGCAAAGAGAGCTTTCTAACACAGTGAAATCGTTGTTGACTGACTGTATGCACTCTAACACTGTTGATGTTTCATTGCACTCTTCTCAACCTACAGTCAAGCTCCCAGATATCTTCTCCGGTGAGAGGGAGAGATTCCGTACTTTTAGGGAGAGTTACAAGCTATTGTTTTCTCTAAGATCCCTATCTTCTGGTGATGAGAGTCAGCAGGTGGGGATAATCATTTCCTTACTGCGGGAGGGACCTCAGTCGTGGACTTTCTCTCTACCTGCTTCTGCCCCTGAATGTGTGTATGTGGACAAATTCTTTGAGGCTTTGGGACTGATTTATGACGAACTAGACTGGGTCAGGGGAGGACATGATCATGGGTCTCTCCCAGAATGAACTCACTGCTGAACGGTATTGTTCTGAGTTTAGGCGGTGGTCTGTTGAGGTGTCTTGGCATGACTCTGCTCTGAGATGCCTGTTTGAGAGAGGACTTTCTGATCATCTCAAGGACGTGCTAGCCCTTCATACACCACCCAGTTCCCTGGAGGAGGCCATGACACAGGCCATTCTTATGGACCGGAGGTTACAGAAGAGAGGAATTATCCAGCGTGAGATTCCTGTTTTGTCTGCCAAGTCTGAGGTGATATAATTCAAGGAGACTATGGAAGTTGGTACCACCACCTTCAAGGAGAAAGAGAGGAAGTGACGATGTGATGGGAAATTATGTTTTTATTGTGGAGATCCGGGACATTGGAAGAAGGACTGCCCCTCTTGTCCATCGAATAACAAGCTGCAGAGTCTGGGTGATGGTCTAGGAGGTCATCTAGACTCCCAGGTACCATTTTCATCATTTCAAAAAGTTTTGTTAGAAGTGGAACTGTGTTATGGAGGTGGTTTTGCATCCACTTCAGCATTTGTGGACTGTGGATCTTCCATGAACTCCATTGACTCTAGTCTGGTGTCTAAGTTAAAGTTAGGGACAGTTAGGCTAGAGACTCCCATCCATATCGTTGCCATTGATAAGACACCGTTGGCTCAAAATGTCCTTAAGTTTGTCTCTGAGGAGTTCCTCCTCAAGGTGGGTTCCTTGCACCAGGAACGAATTTCATGTTATGTTATGAATAATCTTCCGGCGGGACTGGTGTTGGCGTTCCCCTGGTTGCAGAGGCATAATGCCAAATGACTGGCATTTGTTTAGAATTATTACGTACCTTAAGGTAACCAGGAGATGTTCCTCTGCTGGAATCGCTCTACGGAGCTGGGTGTCCTGTCTCCTGATGACTCCTTGAACACGAGCAAGCAACTCCAAAAAAGAGGCTTGCTACATCCTGGTATATTCCGGGAATTTGTCCGGGTTGTCATTAAGCTCCCCATACAGTGTGTGATATGCACCACGGCTCTCCCACAGTTCTATAATGGGGTGTTGCCAAAAACGCCTACGCCGTGTCCTTCTCCGTCTTTCACGGTTTCGGTGTTGCTCCCAAGCAAATGCACAGGCAATAAAAAGCTTGATGCTGAGATCCAGGTTGAAGCAAAAGCTATCCATGCGAAGATCCATTATGACACAGGATACAGGACCAAATTCTGAAAATTTCAGCTGTACTAGAGTCTATATAAAGACATCCCATAATACACGCCCTCTGTAGTCACATTGGCGGTGTCTGGTACTAGTTTTTTCTCCTGTAAAATTTGTCACCATGCACATCAAAAATGCACACGCAGGAAAAAACGCATTGAGAAGCGTGCAAACGCGGCATTTTTTTAACCGCATGCGTCTAAAAACCGTTGCGTTTGCATGCGCTTATATGCGTTTTTCTGGGAGTTGCGTTTGCGGATTATACGCTGCGGATTTTAACGCAAATGTGAAAGTAGACTTTGTCCGGAGGGTATTCCGGAGTACCTGAAGGACTTTGGGGACGTGTTCTCCGCAAAAGAGGCTGAGGTCTTGCCACAGCGAATTCAATAAGAGGTAAGTAAGAAACCCAATACTCCTTATTCTCAGACACAAAGCACTTAAGTTATGTCTCTGGTTCAGTCATTCAGTTTGCCCATTAGCGTGTGGATGAAAGGTGGAAAAAATAAAAGATGGACCCCAAATGAGCACAAAATGGAAATAAATTGTACCTCTCGGTCAGAAACAATATCAGAAGAAATCCTGTGCAACATCATGATTTTATTGAGAAAAATTTGCACCAATGTCTTAGCATTGGGTAAAGCAGGTAGCGTAATCAAATGAGACATGCTGCCGTATCTGTCCACCACCAATTAAAACGTATTATATGCTGACATGGGTAGATCAGTGATGAAATCTACAGACAAATGAGGCAAGGTCTACTAGGAATCACCAGAAGTTGAAGAGTCCCGGACAGATGAGTACAAGGTGTCTTTGAATGTGCACAAGTACTGCAGGCAGCTAAATACTCCTGAACATCCTGGTGCACCCCAGACCACCAAAAACGACGAGTAAGAAGATCTGTGGTGGCTTTACTACCAGGATGTCTGGCTAAGACCAAATCATGATGATCATTTAAAATGTAAAGATGTCGATTCACTCGAACAAACAGTATATCTGAAGAACAGGCAGCAAGGGTGTGCCCCTGAGCGTCAACGACCTCCCTTTCCAGATTGGAAACTTATAGTTGAGTTGCAATAACTACCCCTTTCTGTAATTTGGAACCGCTTTACAATTAACTCCTCCCCCAGGAAAACAATGTGATAAGGCATCCGCCTTTATGTTCTTATTCCCCTGCCTATATGTAACCCACATGACCGGATGTACTGCCCTCTCCAAAAAATGTCGCCAGTCTTCAAAAGCCCATTTTATTGCCAAGAATTCCCTATTTCCAATATCATAGTTTTTCTCAGCGGACGACAGTTTCTTTGAAAAGTATGCATACCGACACCATTTACTTGGAGATGTACCCTGTGACAATACAGCCCCTACTTCAGATGCATCAACCTCTATAATGAATGGCAATGAGTGACATCAGGCTGTATAAGAATCGGCACAAATGCAAAACATTTCTTTAAAGTATCAAATGCCTCACTGACTGAACCATTTGGGAAAGTCTGCTCCCTTCCTGGTCATATCTGACAGCGGTTTGGCCACTACCGAAAAGTTTTTGTTGCACTTATGGTAGTAATTGGTGAACCCTAAAAACCTTTGTAAAGCTTTTAAGTCCCAAAGTTCCAATCCTGTACCACCCGGACTTTCACCGGATGCATGTTAAAACCGATGCACGATAAGTAATAACCCAAAAAAAGGATCTCCTAAACCGAGTACATACATTTCTCTGGTTTAACTAATAATTTATTGCCTCTGAGTATGTGTAAGACCTGCCTGACATGTACCTGATATGGCTAAGGGTTAGGCGAATAAATCAGAATATCATCAAGACAGACTACTACAAATCTACCTGTCAGGTAACTAAAAATGTAATTTACAAAGTGCTGAAAGACGGCGTGAGGATTAGTCAACCCAAATGGCATCACAAGGTTTTCATAGTGTCCCTCAGATGTACAGATGTAATAAAGGCAGTCTTCCACTCATCCCGATCCTTAATTCGAATGAGATTATATGCCCCACTGAGATCCAGTTTAGAGAAGCATTTTGCCCTAATGATCTGGTTAAAGAGGTATGGAATAAGAGGAAGACGATATGGATCCCATACCATGATCCAATTAAGTTTGCGGAAATCAAGGCAGGGGTGCAACCCCTATCTTTTTTCTTAACTAAGAAAAAACCCGCTGCAACAGGATATGAGGAGCGTCTGATATGACCCTTGACCTGGTTTTCTGTGATATAGTCCTTCATGGCCTGCCTCTCTGGACCAGAAATATTATATAACCTGATCCTAGGCAGCCCCAGCAATAAGAATAATGACACAATCATAAGGACAATGAGGTGGGAGTTCTTGACACTCTTGTTCCGAAAACACGTCCCTGAAGTCAGACAGGTATTCCAGCAGAGACTGGGAATCCAGTCTGGCTATCCGGGTGCCTAAGCAAGTGTTCTTGATTGTGCTCACTCTACCTTACCAGCTCTTGAGTCTGTCAGTCCACTATGGGATTGTGCAGCTTACGCCAAGGTAGTCCAAGAACCACAGGAGAGGGCAAGACCCCTAGCACATAGCAATTAAGTAATTCAGAGTGCATGGTCCCTACCTGAAGATGTATCACTAGAATAACCTGAGTAAAATGCTCCTAACTCAGGGGTGCACAGACAATGGCGATTATGGGTATTGAAAAAAAGGCAGAGATGCATACCTGCCCAGCCCTCCAAACAAAAGCACTATCAGGGTGCAGCGAACCCAATTAAAGATGGTGGTACAGGTGCAGCAATACCAATGAAATAACCTGTCAATCCATGGAGGGGGTGGTTATTTGATATATTAGTGCACAAAAAATAATCTGTATGCGGCTCTGGTCACATACAGGTAATGCAGAGCATCGGCTTACAGCCTATTAATGATGCCCATACTTTTAGATCAGGCGGGTTGCCCAGTGCTAACCAAAATGCATCCTGTATGAACAGATGCCACAGTGTACAGAGCCATCTGGGCCCAACTGCACCTTGAAAGATAAATAAAGTGCAAAAAACACATATAAATATATGTGAGGTATTAGTTGATATAATGGCCAAAATATGGAAGCTCGCAACCCACATCAAGGGTCCCCAAACTTGCGAGTCCTATCCCTAAACAATTAAAACCACAAAAAGAAGACTTAGAAATCCTCCAAAATTATTCAAAAAATACCACAAAAAAGGCAGAGATGCTAACCTGCCCAGGCCTCCAAACAACTGCACTGCAGGGTGCAGGGGACCCAACTAAAGATGATGGCACAGGTGCAGCAGTACCAATGAAATATCCACTCTCAACCTACCAATCCATGGAGGGGGTGGCTATTTGGTATATTAGTGCACAAAAAATAATCTGTATGCCGCGCTGTTTGCATACAGGTAATGCAGAGCATTCGGCTTACAGGCTATTAGTGATGCCCAGCAGAGCAGGGGTGGGGAATCTTTTTTCTGCCAAGGGCCACTTGGATATTTATAATGTGGCACCCCTAGGGGTATTTGCCACAAAAATAGTTACTGACACTAAATACAAGTACTAAGATAGCAAAACTGCACTACCACCTCCGGCCAGAAGGGGGAGCTCCAGAGACTCCCCTTGGTCCATTCTGGTCTGAGAGAAGAACTGGCAGTTGGGCTAAGGAGCTGAAAGTGAGAGGTCACACAGCTGAATTTCTAACAGCCCTATGACAGTTTCCAGGCCCAAATCACCGGCCTGAGGAGAAGAGGGACAGAGAAAAAGGACATTGTGAGAACCGGGTAGCATTAATCACTACCCAGAACAGGCGCAAAGACGGATACCGGATCCGTGGCTGTATTCATTATATATAATACAGCAACCGGAAAAACGTGAGGTGATATCAGCTTCACTAGGGCCGGACGCAGCAACAGACACAGAGTTCAGCGGTACTCCCGGAGGGGGTAAGCCGATAAAAGGACTCGGGGTGCCCGTCGAACCAGGACCCGGAGGGGACCGATTGGGCCGGCAGCCAGTTCACATACAGCAGCAGGGCCACACAGAAACTGCGTACAATAAGAGGCGAAGACCCCGGCAGGGTCAAAGTAACTCAGAGTTCCCATACAGACTCCAGTGACAGGACTGGTTGTAAATCCCTTTATGTTGAAGTAAACTGGTTAAACGTTTCAGTGCCTCAGTCTTTCATTTGGACAATAGCCATCTATCCAGGATCGGGATCATCACCGCTGGGAGAACCTGCTGCTGATCAAGTAAGTGCCTGTTCCCTCACGATACCCCTTACACTGTGCATTGCCTGAGGCCACAGCACCGGGTCAAGCCACCCGTGACATCTCCCTCAAGAGACAGACCCCATTGGTCCGGTGCTGGGTACCCCAGTCTCCTGGGCGTCACAATTGGCGTCACGAACAGGATTCAGTCAGCCCGTATACCGGGTATTGTGTGCCGTGATTGGAGCCCAAAACTGTGAAAACTTGGATGAAAAATCTTGAAAATTGACTTCATTAAAGAAAATTCCATTTCCCATTAAAAACTATTGAAAGTGACTTTTCTCCATTGGTTATAATGGAGTAAAGATGGCCGCCATCACCTCATAACCGTTAGGCACGAGACTGTTAATTGAGCTACGCCATTACCTGAGCCCCAGTCTGACTGAAAAACTTCAGAATCCGCCATTACAGAGCGCGCGGCGGGCGGGAGCAGCAGGGGGGTGTCATTGTGGGCGGCACCAAGCTGAGCGCTCTGACGTCAGAGCAAGGGGAAAACCAATCCTGCTGCACAGCGGAACGAATCTACACTATCCCGACGGAAGCGGAGGACCGGAAGGGTCCGGATTAACTAAGGGGGCACAGTATGTCGCAGCATGGAGACGCCGCAGCACCCGGCGACGCTAATGCAGCTGAAAGACAGAGTGTCGATAGAGAGTCCGGTAGCGCAGCGGTGCAAGGAGTGGCGCCCATCATGCCGGTGCTGATGCCATATACCCCGGGTGGCCCGTGGCTTCCAATGTATGAAGGTGAGCCTAATACCCTTGACGATTTCAGAGAAAAGATGCTGGCCCATTTTGACATGTTCCCCGTGGGTGAAGTTCAGCGTGTTAGTCTCCTGATGATGCAGTTAAGTGGCCATGCTAAGCGAGAAGTCACAGCATGGGCAGCTGATCTAAAAGGCACTGTTGAACGCATATTTGCTGGATTAAAAGCTACATTTGAAACCACTGCTGGCAGCAAAGCTAAAGTACGATTCTTTAATTGCAAACAAAAAGCTAATGAGGGCGTGAGAGACTTTGCCTTAAACCTGCAGGAAGCCCTTAAATCACTTACACTGGCTGAACCCATTTTAACACCGGAGCGGATAAACTGCTAAGAGATCAATTTATTGAGGGACTCTACACCCCTTCTCACCGGGGGCATGTGAGCATGCTTGTTTTTAAGAACCCTGAATTGACATTTGCCCAATTAAAGGAGAGCGCTATACGTCTCCAGCTGGCAGAGGCACCTCGGGATCAGGATCCTGCGCAACCCATGGCAGAGGCACCTCAACAACAGGGAGTGCAAGTGACATCAGCTATGTCCGGGGCCATTGCTAAGCCCCTGGGGCCCAGTACTAATGAGGCTATTCAACAAAAGCTTGACTCTTTAACTGATGGTGTTGCTTCAATGGCTAAAACCATGCAGGAGATGAGAGGACCCAAGATGGAGTTGGCAAACCGTAGAGAGGATGTTCCATGGATGAGACCCCGGAAATACCCGACATGAAGAGGACGACCCCGCGACCGCTACCAACCCGATGGACCGCCCATTTCCCGCGTTGCCAGCAGCCAGGCCACTTTGCACGAGATTGTGATTTAAACAGGAATCCCCTGGGAATGAGGGCCGCTTTACAGGAATGAACTTTCAAGGCCCAACACCCTGGCACGACAGGTACATCGGAGGACGACCCATTATCCCTATCGTGCTGGACGGAATTCCCCTCAACGCTTTGCTGGACACAGGTTCCCAGATTTCATCTATACCGTATATCCTTTATAAGAGGTACTGGGCTGATGCAGATATTGATAAAGGGCCCTCTGATGTTGAACTAGATATATGGGCCAGTAATGGTAAGTTGGTACCGAAACTAGGATTCAGGGAGATGACCATAAAAATTGGTAAAGTAGATTTGAAGAAACAGGGTTTAATTGTTGTTGATGTTGACCGGCGGAACTGTGAACCAACTGTATTGATAGGAATGAATGTGTTAGAGAACTGCTTTGCCGAAGTTATTTCTGTCTTACAGCAAATTGCTGAAACTGCCCAATCCTACCAGCAGAGAGTTCTCCGGAGGGAAATAAAAGTATTGATGTTAAGGCAACAGGTAGAAGTTGCAGGTGGAGAAATCGGCAGTGTGAGGGTAAGTGATCCAATGTCTATTGTAATCCCACCAAAAACAGAAATGCTGGTATGGTGTAGAGCAGGGGTCCCCAACTCCAGTCCTCAAGGCCCACCAACATGTCATGTTTTCAGGATTTCCTTAGTCTTGCCCAGGTAATAATTGCATCACCTGTGCAATGCAAAGGAAATCCTGAAAACATGACCTGTTGGTGGGCCTTGAGGACTGGAGTTGGGGACCCCTGGTGTAGAGCAGCCATTGGTACTAAGGGACGAGATTATCAAGCCTTAATAGAACCAGTGTACACTGACAGCAGGCCCACTATACTCACAGCACGAGGGGTAGTCGAGGTACACCGGGGACGAGTGCCGGTACGACTTTTGAACTGTGGAGAGGAAGAGGTCACATTGCCAAGGTATGCTACAGTGGCAAAGCTATATACTGTTGACAACAATGCCATCACAACCATTGAGCCCTTAGAACCAACCTGTCAGGTGGAAGTCAACGGCTCAGATGGAGAATTGGAGGATTGGTGCCAACAGCTACACGTGGGCATAAATTCAACACCTACCCATCAAAAACAAGGGGTGTATAGGCTAGTGACGGAATATGAACAAGTCTTCAGTAAACACCCATTGGACTTCGGACGGATAGAAGGGGTAGAACACACAATCCCCACCGGTGACCATCCCCCAATAAAAGAAAGATATAGACCCATACCGCCCGCTCACTATCAATGTGCAAAAGATATGCTGAGAGAGATAAAACAGGCCGGGGTAATAAGAGACAGCTGTAGCCCCTGGGCGGCCCCTCTAGTGATTGTCAAAAAAAAGGACGGAACCATGAGAATGTGCGTAGACTACCGGCGGATTAATAACATCACCCATAAAGATGCCTACCCCTTGCCTAGGATAGAAGAGTCCTTGACTGCTTTGAAATCTGCTACTTATTTTTCCACCTTAGACTTAACAAGCGGGTATTGGCAAGTCCCTGTGGCTGAGAGAGATAAGGAAAAGATGGCATTCACCACACCAATGGGTCTATGTGAATTTAATCGCATGCCATTCGGACTCTGCAACGCATCCGGTACCTTCCAGCGGCTGATGGAATGCTGCCTCGGACACAAGAACTTCGAGACCGTCCTCCTGTACCTAGATGATGTGATCGTCTACTCAAAGACTTACGAACAACACTTAAAAGACCTGGCAGAAGTGTTCGAAGCCTTATCCAGGTATGGCATGAAAATCAAGCCATCCAAATGTCACCTTCTCAAGCCAAAGGTACAGTACCTGGAACACATCGTGAGTTCGGAGGGAGTAGCACCGGATCCCGAGAAAATAAGCGCCATAAGGGATTGGCCAAGACCTACCAACGCAAAAGAAGTGAGGCAATTCCTGGGATTGGTGGGTTACTATCGCAGATTTATAAAAGGATTTACCAAGTTGGCAGCACCCTTGCAAGACGCCTTGGTAGGGCAGACGAAGAAACCTTCAAACCGAAACCCTCCTTTTCAGTGGAACGACGAAAGGGAAGACTCCTTTGAACAACTAAAGAAGGCACTAACCGGAGAAGAGGTTCTGGCATACCCAGATTACCATCAACCTTCCATCCTCTACACCGATGCCAGTAATGTGGGACTAGGAGCGGTGCTGTCACAAAAGCAAGAAGGTCGGGAGAAAGTCATCGCCTTTGCAAGTAGAAAGCTCCGGCCAACTGAAAGAAATTCAGAAAATTACAGCTCCTTCAAATTGGAACTACTGGCAGTAGTTTGGGCTGTGACTGAACGTTTCAAACACTATCTGGCCGCTGCAGAATTTATTGTCTATACTGACAACAATCCGTTGACCCATCTGTACACAGCCAAATTAGGTGCGTTAGAACAGCGATGGATAGCCCGGTTATCTAATTACAACTTCATAATCAAGTATCGAGCAGGTCGCAAGAATGGAAATGCCGATGCCCTATCCCGGATGCCACACTTGAGAGATGTAGAAGAAGAAACGGGGGAGCTTGAAGAAATTGAACTACCAGCCTTCCATCATCCCAAGGCAAAACATCATCAGTCAAGTACCTATCAGAAACAACAAGAGGTGAATTTTAATCCGTTAGCACACCATAGATGGGCTGACACCCAAGACAGCAATCCGGCTGTGAAGTTGGTGAAGGAACTGCTGACTGAGCAAAGTGCATACCCGATGAGGATGCCCCAGAAGAGATGCATCAACTCTGGAAAGAGAGAGGCAAAATGTTCCTGTATCAAGGGAAGCTCTGTAGAAGGTACACCAATCCGAAAACACATGAATTGGTTTGGCAGATTATCGTGCCTAAACAAGAAGTGAAGATGGTCCTCGAAGCTTACCATAATGGTGCTGGTCACTTCGGTTGGAAAAAGTTAGAAGTACTTCTAAGAGAAAGATTTTATTGGGTCGGGATGAGAAAATCAATCGAGCAGTGATGCAGAAACTGTGGCCCGTGCAACCTCAGAAGAAACGATCAAAAGTACCAAAGAGCACCACTGCAGCCCATTATCACCAAACAACCACTTGAACTTGTAGCGATAGACCACGTGAAGTTGACACCAAGCCGGTCCGGCTATGTCTATGCCTTGACCATCGTGGACCATTATTCACGCTTCTTGGTAGTAGTACCCGTAAAAGATCTGACAGCAAAAACAGCAGCCAAAGCGTTCCAAATGTACTTTTGTAGACCCCATGGATATCCGGAACAGGTTCTCACCGACCAAGGTACAGCCTTTGAATCAGAGATCTTTAGAGAATTCTGTAATATGTATGGTTGCAAAAAGATCCGGACGACGGCCTATCATCCACAAACAAACGGCTTATGCGAGAAGATGAACCATATTGTAATAGACCTACTAAAGACTTTACCTGAGACAGAAAGGAATCAATGGCCAGAGAAATTGCCTGACTTGGTGGATCTGTATAATCATGTCCCGGTGAGCTCCACCAACTGCATCCCAGCTTACCTTATGCGTGCAAGACCCGGCCAATTACCAATCGATCTAGAAATGGGAATTCTGAAACCAGACGCAGAAGTTCAAGACTCCAATTGGGATATCATACGGCAAAAGCAGTATCGCCAAGTGCAAGAGAGTGTGGAAAGAAGCCTTCAGCAAACTAGAGAAAGACAAGAGGGAACTTTCAACCAGAATGCTCTAGCGACCCCATTAAGACCGGGTGACCAAGTGCTCAAGAGAAATCGTCGAACCAATAAACTAGACAATCAGTGGGAAGCCGTACCCTACACAGTTTTACCAACAAGAATGGATAATCCTAAAATGTGTCTCATTAGCAAAAACGGAGGCTTAACATCTGTACTAGTGTCAAGAGACAATCTTAAATTATGTCCGGAAGCATTGAAAGAGCCAGAAGTTGTCCAGCCAGAACCAGAAGTTATTCAACCCATGCAGGTCCAACCAGTAAAGGAAAAAGAAGAGGAAATGTATCACACCTGTATAGGAGACTTTCCCAAAACCCTACTAACATACCATGGTGCAGTAGTGGTTCCCATGGTGGCCTTTTACCCAACACCGAACCCAATACCAGAAGTCCCAAGACAGGAAGAGGCTGACCCCGTACTACGGGAGGTTCCAGGCCAGGAAGAACAGATTCCTGATCAGAGTAATCCCATTCACGGTGGACTTGCCAACTCCATAGTCGTGGAATTATCTTTAGCAGAGCGGGCAGATACTACATCCGCAGTAGACAGTAGTACACCACATGAAGAGACACCGCTATTACGTAGATCACAGCATAGTACCCAGGGTCAATTACCGGCCAGGTATGCGGATTACCAACTATAAAACTATAGTCATTGTTATCATTCTGCAATGTTTAAGCCAAGTACCTACAAGTCTTGTCTGTATGAACTTATTGCATATTCTTGAACTTTTTATCAGCCCAGAGGCACTAAATCAAAGCTCAGGAAAGACTGCTTTTTGAACTTTGCTTTTTGCTCTTTTTGAACTTTCTTTAGACTTTATATTGGTAACTCCGTTGGAAAAATGGAACTAAATTCTTGGACACAAAGTGCAGTGCCTTTCCTAGTACCTTCAAGGATAGAACTGTATTAATGGACGCTATTTGAAGTGACTTTTTACAGAACTCTATTTTTGTTTCCTTGAGTGGTTTTTGTAACTTTTCATTTTTAAGACTCTGTATATATTAATTGTTATTTCAAAATGTTATCGTCCCACAGTCCCGGAGTACTGTTCTTAACTAAGGGGGAATGTGGCACCCCTAGGGGTATTTGCCACAAAAATAGTTACTGACACTAAATACAAGTACTAAGATAGCAAAACTGCACTACCACCTACGGCCAGAAGGGGGAGCTCCAGGGACTCCCCTTGGTCCATTCTGGTTTGAGAGAAGAACTGGCAGTTGGGCTAAGGAGCTGAAAGTGAGAGGTCACACAGCTGAATTTCTAACAGCCCTATGACAGTTTCCAGGCCCAAATCACCGGCCTGAGGAGAAGAGGGACAGAGAAAAAGGACATTGTGAGAACCGGGTAGCATTAATCACTACCCAGAACAGGCGCAAAGACGGATACCGGATCCGTGGCTGTATTCATTATATATAATACAGCAACCGGAAAAACGTGAGGTGATATCAGCTTCACTAGGGCCGGACGCAGCAACAGACACAGAGTTCAGCGGTACTCCCGGAGGGGGTAAGCCGATAAAAGGACTCGGGGTGCCCGTCGAACCAGGACCCGGAGGGGACCGATTGGGCTGGCAGCCAGTTCACATACAGCAGCAGGGCCACACAGAAACTGCGTACAATAAGAGGCGAAGACCCCGGCAGGGTCAAAGTAACTCAGAGTTCCCATACAGACTCCAGTGACAGGACTGGTTGTAAATCCCTTTATGTTGAAGTAAACTGGTTAAACGTTTCAGTGCCTCAGTCTTTCATTTGGACAATAGCCATCTATCCAGGATCGGGATCATCACCGCTGGGAGAACCTGCTGCTGATCAAGTAAGTGCCTGTTCCCTCACGATACCCCTTACACTGTGCATTGCCTGAGGCCACAGCACCGGGTCAAGCCACCCGTGACATCTCCCTCAAGAGACAGACCCCATTGGTCCGGTGCTGGGTACCCCGGTCTGCTGGACGTCACAATAACATCCTTCGGGGGCCGTACAAACTCCGCCCACAAAGTACATCCTGACTCTGGCACTGGTGTCAGGACGTAATCCTTCATTGCGTGCCCTGTGTGTGTGTGCGAACAGAGCAAGAAGAAATTAATGAGCTGGTTGTAATCAAAATACACCTCCCTGCACAAGAATATGGCCCCTGATAAAAGGTCATCAGGGATCGTAAATGGCCCTGGGGCCTGAGGTTCCCCACCCCTGCAGTAGAGCGATCTTGGGCTCCAGCAAGGTTTAACAGAGAGCCGGTGGCCCTATGCCTTAAATGTTTACGTGCTGCAAAGCAACTGAGTGCAAGTCTGCCCCTCAAGGCTGAGTTGCTGTAGTTGCCCTACCAGGGCAGCCACAGGATCCATGATGAATCAAAAAAGGTATAGGCCAGTGTTAATGTCACATAATGCCTTGGGACTATGGGCGCTAACCAGGTCTCCAGAACTAGGGGCACCCTTTCTATCCCTGTTCCCCGTATTACTCCTGAAGGTGGAGATGCCGGTTTCTTGTGCCTTACTATGCCCCTATAGCAACCCTAATCTGTCACTTCACTCAACCAGGGAGGTAGAAAGCTGAAGTGTATATGATAACACTAACCAGACACACAAGGGAAGACAGACAGGGATAAATGAAAATAACACTCACCAAACAACAGAGTGGGACACAGGAGAGTAAAAGGAAGGAGAAACTAAATAAGACACAACAGCAAGAACTAACACTAGCAATTCCTACATGCCAGAGGTGAGTATATACATAGCAAAGGGGGTGGCCAACACTGAACAGCTGAGAATCCAGGCAGGAAATATCCAGGAGCTTCAACTGAACAGATTAACCCTTGCACTGCCAGCAAGGAAAAAAACCTGAACTGTTTAACCCCTTAACACCCAAGGGTGGTTTGCACGTTAATGACCAGGCCAATTTTTACAATTCTGACCACTGTCCCTTTATGAGGTTATAACTCTGGAATGCTTCAACGGATCCTGATGATTCTGACATTGTTTTCTCGCAACATATTGTACTTCATGATAGTGATAAAATTTATTTGATATTACCTGTGTTTATTTGTGAAAAAAATGGAAATTTGGCAAAAAAATTGAAAATTTTGCAATTTTCCAAATTTGCATTGTTATGCCCTTAAATCACAGAGATATGTCACACAAAATACTTAATAAGTAACATTACCCACATGTCTACTTTACATCTGCACAATTTTGGAACCAACATTTTTTTTTGGTTAGGGAGTTATAAGGGTTAAAAGTTGACCAACAATTTCTCATTTTTACAACACCATTTTTTTTAGGGACCACATCACATTTGAAGCCACTTTGAGGGGTCTATATGATAGAAAATACTCAAGTGTGACACCCTTCCAGAAACTGCACCCCTCAAGGTGCTCAAAACCCACATTCAAGAAGTTTATTAACCCTTCAGGTGTTTCACAGGAATTTTTGAAATGTTAAAAAAAAGAACATTTAACTTTTTTTCACAAAAAATTTACTTCAGCTCCAATTTGTTTTATTTTACCAAGGGTAACAGGAAAAATTGGACCCCAAAAGTTGTTGTACAATTTGTCCTGAGTATGCTGATACCCCATATGTGGGGGCAAACCACTGTTTGGGCGCATGGAGCCCCTGATGTGCTTAAAGATTGAAACCCCTCATAAGTGATACCATTTTGGAAAGTAGACCCCCAGAGGAACTTATCTAGATCTGTGGTGAGCACTTTGACCCACCAAGTGCTTCACAGAAGTTCATAATGTAGAGTTGTAAAACTAAAAAATCATATTTTTTCACAAAAATTATTTTTTGCCCCCAATTTTTTATTTTCCTAAGGGTAACATAAGAAATTGTACCCCAAAACTTGTTGTGCACTTTGTCCTGAGTACGCTGATACCCCATATGGGGGGGAACCACCGTTAGGGTGCATGGCAGAGCTCGGAAGGGAAGGAGCACCGTTTGGAATGCAGACTTAGATGGATTGGTCTGCAGGCGTCATGTTGCATTTGCAGAACCCCTAATGTACCTAAACAGTAGAAACCCCCAAAAAGTGACCCCATATTGGAAACTAGACCCCCCAAGAAACTTATCTAGATGTGTTGTGAGAACTTTGAACCCCCAAGTGTTTCACTACAGTTTATAACGCAGAGACGTGAAAATAGAAAATCTTTTTTTTTCCACAAAAATTATTTTTTAGCCCCCGGTTTTGTATTTTCCCAAGGGTAACAGGAGAAATTGGACCCCAAAAGTTGTTGTACAATTTGTCCTGAGTACGCTGATACCCCATATATTGGAGTAAACCCCTGTTTGGGAGAGCTAGGAAGGGAAGGAGCACTGTTTTACTTTTTCAACGCAGAATTGGCTGCGCTTTCCTTACCCAAGCCTGGGTGGTTAGTGGCGTCCGTCAGTGCGGCACCGCATGCACTCTCGTGCCTCTATATACTATTTAATAGTTTCCTTACACACCCAGTTGTGGTGTTGTGCCAGCAAGTGGTCTAATCGGACTTCAATCCTGAGTTGGGGTTGTGTTCGCTGACTTCTTGCTCGCGCTCTATGTGCGGTACCGCGGTCCTGTGACGCAACAGGATCGCTTCCTTCACGCAGGGTGAAGTTAACCCGTGCGTGTATACTTATAGTACCGCCATATAGTCCGTCTTACTAGCAGCAGGGTTTATACCTGCACGGTGGACCTCGGACTGCGAACGCACCTAGTTTCTTATCATCTATACTTGGTGCGTTCAGCCAGTCCCTAACAGCAGTTTTATTCTTCGGGTCAGTACGATTATAGCGATACCTCATTTGTATCCTTTTTTTGTGTTTTGGCGCTTTTGTACGATAAAAACTATTTTATATAAAAAATAATTATTTTTGCATCGCTTTATTCTGAGGACTATAACTTTTTTATTTTTTTGCTGATGATGCTGTATGGCAGCTCCTTTTTTTTGTGGGACAAGATGACTTTTTCAGCCGTACCATCGTTATTTATATCCGTCTTTTTGATCGAGTGTTATTCCACTTTGTGTTTGGCGGTATGATAATAACATACCTCCCAGCTTTTGAGGAAGGGAAAGAGGGACAAAGTTAGTGGCGCGCCGCGGCAAATTTTAGCCACACATCTGACCACACCCATTTCACAACTAGTCATGCCCCAACCACACCCATTTAGCACTTCTGATCACAATGTTTCGTAAACAATAATTATAAACAAAAAAATATGGCCACACAGTGCTCCATACTGTATAATGGCCAAACTTGATGCTCCATACTGTATAATGGTCCCAAATGATGCTGTGTACAGTATACTGGCAGCACATGATGCTCCATACAGTATAATGGACCCACATGATGCTCCATACTGTATAATGGCCACACATGATGCTCTATACTGTATAATGGCCCCACATGATGCTCCATACTGTATAATGGCCCCAAATGATGCTGCGTACAGTGTACTGGCCCCACGTGATGCTCCATACTGTATAATGGCCACACATGTTGCTCCATACTGTATAATGGCCCCAAATGATGCTGTGGTACAGTGTACTGGTCATATGTGATGCTCCATACAGTATAATGGGCCCACATGATGCTCCATACTGTATAATGGCCACACATGATGCTCCATACTGTATAATGGCCCCAAATGATGCTGCATACAGTGTACTGGCCCCACGTGATGCTCTATACAGTATAATGGGCCCACATGATGCTGCATACTGTATAATGGCCACATATAATGCTCCATACTGTATAATGGCTCCACATGATGCTCCATGCTGTATATTGGCCACACAGTGCTCCATCTATATATATAATTGTCTAAGGGTCACTTCCGTCTGTCTGTCTTTCTGTCTGTCTGTCACGGATATTCATTGGTTGCGGCCTCTGTCAGTCATGGAAATCCAAGTCGCTGATTGGTCGCAGCAAAACAGCCACGACCAATCAGCGGCGGGCACAGTCCGGAAGAAAATGGCTGCTCCTTCCTCCCCGAAGTCAGTCCCCGACACCCGCATACTCCCCTCCGGTCAGCGCTCACACAGGGTTAATGGCAGCGTTGACCGCGGTGTAACACACTCGGTTAACGCTGCTATTAACCCTGTGTGACCAACTTTTTACTATTCATGCTGCCTATGCAGCATAAATAGTAAAATTATCTAATGTTAAAAATAATAAAAAAAATAAAAAATAGTTACATACTCACCCTCCATGGGCCCCTCGGATCAAAGCGGCCCGGTGACCGCTCCATGCATTGCGGTCTCGCGAGATGATGATGTGCGGTCTCGCGAGACCGCCACATCATCATCTTACGAGACCGCAATGCAATCTTCAGACCGGAGCGCGCGAGGAGCGTCGGTAACCGGCCGCTTCGATCCGGAGGCTCCGGAAGGTATGTAACTATTTTTTATTTTAATTCTTTTTTTTAACAGGGATATGGTGCATACTACGTGACTGGCCAATATACTACGTGACTAGGTAGTATACTACGTGGCTCTGTGCTGTATACTACGTCACTGGGCAATATACTACGTGGCTGGGCAATACAGTATGTGGCTGGGCAATATACTACGTGACTGGGCAATATACTACGTGGCTGGGCAATATACTACATGGCTGGGCAATATACTACGTGACTGGGCAATATACTACGTGGCTGGGCAATATACTACGTGACTGGGCAATATACTACGTGGCTGGGCAATATACTACGTGGCTGGGCAATATACTATGGCTGGGCAATATACTACGTGGCTGAGCAATACACTACGTGGCTGGGCAATAAACTACATGGCTGGGCAATATACTACATGGACATGCATATTCTAGAATAGCTGATGCGTTAGAATCGGGCCACCATCTAGTACTGTATAATGGCCACACAGTGCTCCATACTGTATAATGGCCACACATGATGCTCCATACTGTATAATGGCCACACATGATGCTCCATACTGTACAATGGCTCCACATGATGCTCCATACTCTATTAATGGCCACATTATGCTCCATACTGTATAATGGCCCCACATGATGCTGTGTACAGTATACTTGTCCCACATGATGGTACATACAGTATAATGGCCCCACACAATGCTCCATACAGTATAATGGCCCCTCACAATGCTGAGTACAGTATAATGGCAACACATAGTTACCCCACCCCCATCATTACCTTCTCCATCACTACACACACACCTTTCACAGCGCACCCTCGCAGCAGCCGGCAGCTTCCACTCCCATGGCCCTGAATGGTGTCGTCCAGCTGCGCTGCTGACTGCTCACGTTGCTGCAGCTGTGATAGGCCACTGATAAAGACCTCTCCGTGTCTCCTGTGCCAGTTAGTGTCAGAGCGAGGAGCAATATTTGCTCCGATCCGACACAGCCAGCGTCCGCTCCATACACCTCGTACACATGCAGCTCCGCTCCATACACCTTGTCACAATTCACACCGTGACCGTCACCCCTACGTCATGGATTGGAGTGACTTTAGGCCAACAGACAGCTATCACATGTGCAGGGGGGCTTATCTTAGTTATCCCTCCACTGCTACAATGTGATGAAAAAACACACAAAAGGTTATTAACCTCTTAGTTTACAGCAGGGGCTTATTTTAGGTATCCCACTGCTTCAATATACCACGAACTGCAGGGATTTATGTATATCCCGCTTACAGTTCCACTTGAAACTTGCAGCTCTCTGGCGCCCCCCTTACTCTCAGGTCAGACTAGGCACTGCACCTAGGGTAATTAGTCACCAGAAAAGCTGCCTGCTATATACTGGCTATTGGGCAAGCTGCAGCGAGGCGATATATATACTCCCACTCAGGCAGGAACAATAATTATCAACACCGCAGTTACTACAACGACTCCCAACTACCCAGTACAAAGGTATGCTGCCACCAGATTCGATTAAATGGGTCCGAAGCTTACCCAAAACAGTAGCGTAATTCCGTTCAGAAGACTTAGCGTACGTTTTAGAACAGAAGAACGAATCTAGTATTTTAAATATTTAAAAAAAAAAAAAAAAGAGCATGAACCGCACATCCCAAAATCATACGTTGATCTAAAGCCGCTAGGCAAAAATTTATATACTGAACATGAGGTTTTCAGTTTAACATTCTGATCAGACTGTATGAAGCCCACTGCCACTTCACGGCAAACCTCGTAGTGGGTCCTATCGCCCTAACGGAGCGGAGCCGTGCGGCGACCACCGCCACAGCGGCCACGCACCAGTTCTAGTCTTCTTCTCGGACCAGCACTCCTCCCATTTGGCAAAGGTGATTTTAATTAGCAGGATACGGCAAAGTAAGGGGTCTAGCCCATTTTGGCTCTCACTGAAGAGCTGGAGGAAGATGAGTTTCAATGCTCCTTTCATTTTGGTGCTGGTGCTGTGTGGCGGCCATTGTTGCTGTGGCTTTGTGCTGGTGGGGCGGCGCGGTCTGGAGTCATGGGGGCTCAGTCTCACAGCATGGGTGCTGTGGGGCAACAGGCCGTCCACCCTGCTGGTGCGTGGCCGCTGTGGCAGTGGTCGCCGCACGGCTCCACTCCGTTAGGGCGATAGGACCCACTACAAGGTTTGCCGTGAAGTGGCAGTGGGCTTCATACAGTCTGATCAGAATGTTAAACTGAAAACCTCATGTTCAGTATATAAATTTTTGCCTAGCGGCTTTAGATCAACGTATGATTTTGCGATGTGCAGTTCATGCTCTTTTTTTTCCTTTTTTAAATATTTTACTCCATTAAAGTTTAAGGCAGTGTTTATAAAGAAGTATAAAAGATGTTACAATATGAGACAATTGAAAATACGTACAAAGGTAACTATAACAAAAACAGGGATTACATGAGAAATCAACACTTACATGTGTTCAGAGCATTGCAGGCAACCAGGCTAGTTCCCATATGTCCCAATGCATCCGGACTGGCAGTCAGGCTCCTCAGGTAAAAACTAACTGCTGGGGCCTGGCAGAAACTTATAAACCGCAGCCCGTGACATCACTAACAGGGCTGGTTTATCCATACCCTCCTATCTCTTCAGTCTTAGTAAATTTCACACAAGTTTGTCTAATGCCTGTTTCTCTGCTACAGAACATGTCAGAATCATAACACACCCAGCATTCATCTTGTATTAAGATTTGCTCTCTATAGATACTAAATTCAGGCTAGTAGGGACACTCAGTTCCAGAGAAATCCGTACTCTGTCCCTGTTGGACTTGGAGGCTCCTGCTTACAGTGGCGGACAGATCCGCCGATGGACGTTAGCAATATGTATTTATTATTCTCCTAGCCCAAGTCGGTGGCCCAGAATCTTATCATATTAGAACAAAGACCCACATGGATTTTGGAGAACTTCTATACCAGTCCTAGCTAGTACAGATGGGAGGGGGACGAGTAAGTTGCTCCTAGCCTGGAATTTATGGCCAGAGCAATAAAACCTTTTCTTCACACACATCTCAGAAACACAGAGGGAAGGGAGGGATTTTTAGCCCGCAACATAGGTCTGACAGGCAAACTCCAAAATCATATTATATTTCATACAATCTCGTGACACACCTCGTACACACACGACTCCGCTCCATACACCTTGTACATGCGGCTCCACTCCGTACACCTCGTACACATGCGACTCCGCTCCATACACTGTTGTGAATTCTGTGGCAGAGCTCCCTCCTGTGGTCACAAGTGGTACTTCGGCTGATTCTCTCTGTGAGCTTCCGTTGGTGGAGGAAAGTGGTACTGCGGCTTCTGAGTTTCCTTCCTCAGGTGATGTGGTGAAGTCGTTAGGTGCTGCTCTATTTAACTCCACCTAGTGCTTTGATCCTGGCCTCCAGTCAATGTTCTAGTTTTGGACCTGTTTCCTCCTGGATCGTTCCTGTGGCCTGCTGCTCTGCATAGCTATGTTCTGCTTTGCTATTTTGTTTGCTGTTTTTTTCTGTCCAGCTTGTCAATTTGTTTTTTCCTGCTTGCTGGTAGCTCTGGGACGCAGAGGGTGTACCTCCGTGCCGTTAGTTCGGTACGGAGGGTCTTTTTGCCCCTTTGCGTGGTTTTTGTAGGGTTTTGTGTTGACCGCAAAGTTACCTTTCCTATCCTCGCTCTGTTCAGAAAGTCGGGCCTCACTTTGCTAAATCTATTTCATCTCTACGTTTGTCTTTTCATCTTAACTCACAGTCATTATATATGGGGGCTGCCTTTTCCTTTGGGGTATTTCTCTGAGGCAAGGTAGGCTTATTTTCTATCTTCAGGCTAGCTAGTTTCTCAGGCTGTGCCGAGTTGCATAGGGAGCGTTAGGCGCAATCCACGGCTGCCTCTAGTGTGGTTGGAGAGGATTAGGGATTGCGGTCAGCAGAGTTCCCACGTCTCAGAGCTCGTTCTATGTTTTTGGGTTATTGTCAGGTCACTGTATGTGCTCTGACCTCTATGTCCATTGTGGTACTGAATTACCTTATCATAACAGTACTGGAGGCCAAAAGTACTAATGATTCTCAATAGAGGGAAAAAAGAAGTTCTGAGACCATTTTTTTTTCTCTGCACTGTGTTTTGCCTTTTTTTTTCCCCTAGACATTTGGGTGGTTCAGGACACAGGTGTAGCGATGGACATTAAAGGTCTGTCTTCATGTGTGGATCAGCTCACGGCAAGAGTACAAAATATTCAAGACTTTGTGGTTCAGAATTCTATGTTAGAACCGAGAATTCCTATTCCTGATTTGTTTTTTGGAGATAGAACTAAATTTCTGAGTTTCAAAAATAATTGTAAACTATTTCTGGCTTTGAAACCTCGCTCCTCTGGCGACCCAGTTCAACAAGTTAGGATCAATATTTCTTTTTTACGTGGCGACCCTCAGGACTGGGCATTTTCTCTTGCATCAGGAGATACTGCATTAAGTAATATCGATTCGTTTTTCCTGGCGCTCGGATTGCTGTACGATGAACCTAATTCAGTGGATCAGGCAGAGAAAAATTTGCTGGCTCTGTGTCAGGGTCAGGATGAGATAGAGGTATATTGTCAGAAATTTAGAAAGTGGTCCGTACTCACTCAATGGAATGAAGGTGCGCTCGCAGCTATTTTCAGAAAAGGTCTCTCTGAAGCCCTTAAGGATGTCATGGTGGGATTTCCTATGCCTGCTGGTCTGAATGAGTCTATGTCTTTGGCCATTCAGATCGGTCGACGCTTGCGTGAGCGTAAATCTGTGCACCATTTGGCGGTATTACCTGAGTTTAAACCTGAGCCTATGCAGTGCGATAGGACTTTGACAAGAGTTGAACGGCAAGAACACAGACGTCTGAATGGGCTGTGTTTCTACTGTGGTGATTCCACTCATGCTATCTCTGATTGTCCTAAGCGCACTAAGCGGTTCGCTAGGTCTGCCACCATTGGTATGGTACAGTCAAAATTTCTTCTGTCCGTTACCTTGATCTGCTCTTTGTCATCGTATTCTGTCATGGCATTTGTGGATTCAGGCGCTGCCCTGAATTTGATGGACTTGGAGTATGCTAGGCGTTGTGGGTTTTTCTTGGAGCCCTTGCAGTGTCCTATTCCATTGAGAGGAATTGATGCTACGCCTTTGGCCAAAAATAAGCCTCAGTACTGGACCCAGCTGACCATGTGCATGGCTCCTGCACATCAGGAGGTTATTCGCTTTCTGGTGTTGCATAATCAGCATGATGTGGTCGTGTTGGGGTTGCCATGGCTACAAGTCCATAATCCAGTATTAGATTGGAAATCCATGTCTGTGTCCAGCTGGGGTTGTCAGGGGGTACATGGTGATGTCCCATTTCTGACTATTTCGTCATCCACCCCTTCTGAGGTTCCAGAGTTCTTGTCTGATTACCGGGATGTATTTGATGAGCCCAAGTCCGATACCCTACCTCCGCATAGGGATTGTGATTGTGCTATCGATTTGATTCCTGGTAGTAAATTCCCAAAAGGTCGACTGTTTAATTTATCTGTGCTTGAGCATGCCGCTATGCGGAGTTATGTGAAGGAGTCCTTGGAGAAGGGGCATATTCGCCCGTCATCGTCGCCATTAGGAGCAGGGTTCTTTTTTGTAGCCAAGAAGGATGGTTCACTGAGACCTTGTATAGATTACCGCCTTCTAAATAAGATCACGGTTAAATTTCAGTACCCCTTGCCGTTGTTATCTGATTTGTTTGCTCGGATTAAGGGGGCTAGTTGGTTCACCAAGATAGATCTTCGTGGTGCGTATAATCTTGTGCGTATTAAGCGAGGCGATGAATGGAAAACTGCATTTAATATGCCCGATGGCCATTTTGAGTATCTAGTAATGCCATTCGGACTTGCCAATGCTCCATCAGTGTTTCAGTCCTTTATGCATGACATCTTCCGAGAGTACCTGGATAAATTCCTGATTGTGTACTTGGATGACATTTTGATCTTCTCGGATGATTGGGAGTCTCATGTGAAGCAGGTCAGAACGGTGTTTCAGGTCCTGCGTGCTAATTCTTTGTTTGTGAAGGGATCAAAGTGTCTCTTTGGTGTTCAGAAGGTTTCATTTTTGGGGTTCATCTTTTCCCCTTCTACTATCGAGATGGACCCTGTTAAGGTCCAAGTCATCCATGATTGTACTCAGCCGACATCTCTGAAAAGTCTGCAAAAGTTCCTGGGCTTTGCTAATTTTTATCGTCGCTTCATCTGCAATTTTTCTAGTATTGCTAAACCATTGACCGATTTGACCAAGAAGGGTGCTGATGTGGTCAATTGGTCTTCTGCTGCTGTGGAAGCTTTTCAAGAGTTGAAGCGTCGTTTTTCTTCTGCCCCTGTGTTGTGTCAACCAGATGTTTCGCTTCCGTTCCAGGTCGAGGTTGATGCTTCTGAGATTGGAGCAGGGGCTGTTTTGTCGCAGAGAAGTTCTGATTGCTCGGTGATGAAACCATGCGCCTTCTTTTCCAGGAAGTTTTCGCCTGCTGAGCGTAATTATGATGTGGGCAATCGAGAGTTGCTGGCCATGAAGTGGGCATTCGAGGAGTGGCGTCATTGGCTTGAAGGAGCTAAGCATCGCGTGGTGGTCTTGACTGATCATAAGAACTTGACTTATCTCGAGTCTGCCAAGCGGTTGAATCCTAGACAGGCTCGTTGGTCGCTGTTTTTTGCCCGATTTGACTTTGTGATTTCGTACCTTCCGGGCTCTAAAAATGTGAAGGCGGATGCTCTGTCTAGGAGTTTTGTGCCCGACTCTCCGGGTTTATCTGAGCCGGCGGGTATCCTCAAAGAGGTAGTAATTGTGTCTGCCATCTCCCCTGATTTGCGGCGGGTGCTGCAAAAATTTCAGGCTAATAAACCTGATCGTTGCCCAGCAGAGAAACTGTTTGTCCCTGATAGGTGGACGAATAAAGTTATCTCTGAGGTTCATTGTTCGGTGTTGGCTGGTCATCATGGAATCTTTGGTACCAGAGAGTTAGTGGCTAGATCCTTTTGGTGGCCATCTCTGTCGCGGGATGTGCGTACTTTTGTGCAGTCCTGTGGGATTTGTGCTCGGGCTAAGCCCTGCTGTTCTCGTGCCAGTGGGTTGCTTTTGCCCTTGCCGGTCCCGAAGAGGCCTTGGACACATATCTCTATGGACTTTATTTCAGATCTTCCCACCTCTCAAAAGATGTCAGTCATTTGGGTGGTCTGTGATCGCTTCTCTAAGATGGTCCATTTGGTACCCTTGTCTAAATTACCTTCCTCCTCTGATTTGGTGCCATTGTTCTTCCAGCATGTGGTTCGTTTACATGGCATTCCAGAGAATATCGTTTCTGACAGAGGTTCCCAGTTTGTTTCGAGGTTTTGGCGAGCCTTTTGTGGTAGGATGGGCATTGACTTGTCTTTTTCCTCGGCTTTCCATCCTCAGACTAATGGCCAGACCGAACGAACCAATCAGACCTTGGAGGCATATCTGAGATGCTTTGTTTCTGCTGATCAGGATGACTGGGTGTCCTTTTTGCCTTTGGCTGAGTTCGCCCTTAATAATCGGGCCAGCTCGGCTACCTTGGTTTCGCCGTTTTTCTGCAACTCTGGGTTCCATCCTCGTTTCTCTTCAGGGCAGGTTGAGTCTTCGGACTGTCCTGGTGTGGATACTGTGGTGGACAGGTTGCAGCAGATTTGGACTCATGTAGTGGACAATTTGACCTTGTCCCAGGAGAAGGCTCAACGTTTCGCTAATCGCAGACGCTGTGTGGGTCCCCGACTTCGTGTTGGGGATTTGGTTTGGTTATCTTCTCGTCATATTCCTATGAAGGTTTCCTCTCCTAAGTTTAAACCTCGTTTCATTGGTTCGTATAGGATTTCTGAGGTTCTTAATCCTGTGTCTTTTTGTCTGACCCTTCCAGATTCTTTTTCCATACATAACGTATTCCATAGGTCATTGTTGCGGAGATACGTGGCACCTATGGTTCCATCTGTTGATCCTCCTGCCCCGGTTTTGGTGGAGGGGGAGTTGGAGTATATTGTGGAGAAGATTTTGGATTCTCGTGTTTCAAGACGGAAACTCCAGTATCTGGTTAAGTGGAAGGGTTATGCTCAGGAAGATAATTCCTGGGTCTTTGCCTCTGATGTCCATGCTCCCGATCTTGTTCGTGCCTTTCATATGGCTCATCCTGGTCGTCCTGGGGGCTCTGGTGAGGGTTCGGTGACCCCTCCTCAAGGGGGGGGTACTGTTGTGAATTCTGTGGCAGAGCTCCCTCCTGTGGTCACAAGTGGTACTTCGGCTGATTCTCTCTGTGAGCTTCCGTTGGTGGAGGAAAGTGGTACTGCGGCTTCTGAGTTTCCTTCCTGAGGTGATGTGGTGAAGTCGTTAGGTGCTGCTCTATTTAACTCCACCTAGTGCTTTGATCCTGGCCTCCAGTCAATGTTCTAGTTTTGGACCTGTTTCCTCCTGGATCGTTCCTGTGGCCTGCTGCTCTGCATAGCTAAGTTCTGCTTTGCTATTTTGTTTGCTGCTTTTTTCTGTCCATCTTGTCAATTTGTTTTTTCCTGCTTGCTGGTAGCTCTGGGACGCAGAGGGTGTACCTCCGTGCCGTTAGTTCGGTACGGAGGGTCTTTTTGCCCCCTTTGCGTGGTTTTTGTAGGGTTTTGTGTTGACCGCAAAGTTACCTTTCCTATCCTCGCTCTGTTCAGAAAGTCGGGCCTCACTTTGCTAAATCTATTTCATCTCTACGTTTGTCTTTTCATCTTAACTCACAGTCATTATATGTGGGGGCTGCTTTTTCCTTTGGGGTATTTCTCTGAGGCAAGGTAGGCTTATTTTCTATCTTCAGGCTAGCTAGTTTCTCAGGCTGTGCCGAGTTAGTAGTGTATAATCGGTATGATTCGTCAAACTCAATCTGACAGGTGCCCCGCCCCTATCAAAGTGTATGCCCCGCCCCTATCAAAGTGTATAAAAAATGTGTAACCCCTCCCCTCCTCTTGTCTGACGGCTGGTATCCAGCTGTCCCTCCTTGTTTGATTTCCCCTTTTGATATAGTTTGATATTATTCCCGTATTTGTTTTATATAGTTTTATATAGTTTGATATTATTCCCGTATTTGTGGGATAACACATGTTTATAATTATATCCTAGTCGTGTATTTATTTTACACGTGGTTTATAACACCTTTCTCATTTGTTTTATATTAGATTTTATACGTAGCTCGAGTTTGATTCTGTAAGCTGTGTTTTATTCACAGTGTACAGATATAGTGCAGAACTTTGTTTTATAATACAACCAGCTGTTTATTTGTGTTTCTACTGACCATTAACTAAATGTTTATTTTCACAAACAGAAAAGACAGATTTTCTGTTTGTACCTGTATTGTACCTGTAGGGTTATGTAGGGTTATCTGCGGGGCAGTGGTTTATAACACCTAGGTCAATTGTTGTTGTATTCGCTTTCTCAGAAAAGTTATTTGTGTCTCTACATTTCTCAGAAAAGTTATTTGTGTAGCTACTGACCATTAACTAAATGCTTATTTACACAAACAGAAAAGACAGATTTTCTGTTTGTACCTGTATTGTACCTGTAGGGTTATGTAGGGTTATCTGCGGGTTAGTGGTTTATAACACCTAGGTCATTTGTTTTCTGTATTCGCTTTCTCAGAAAAGTTATTTGTTTCGCTACTGACCATTAACTAAATGCTTATTTACACAAACAGAAAAGACAGATTTTCTGTTTGTACCTGTATTGTACCTGTAGGGTTATGTAGGGTTATCTGCGGGTCAGTGGTTTATAACACCTAGGTCATTTGTTTTCTGTATTCGCTTTCTCAGAAAAGTTATTTGATGTCTCTACTGACCATTAACTAAATGCTTATTTTCACAAATTATACGAATATAAAACCAAAGACACGATATTGTAAAAATGTAAAAAAAAATTATTTCTCACAATAAAACAGCATCTCAAATTTTAAGTTAGCTAACAGCATGATGCTGACAAATGCATCTTTGCGGAATCTGATAACAACGCGCTGAACAAAGGGCTGAGCCTGAAAATCTTGATGTCACAAAATCTGATACGCTTCGATCATTATTCTGCAAGTCAGACGTGAAATGCTGTAAAACCTTCTTAAATGGAAAGCCTCGCGCTAAATGGTATAATACATATATGCAATAATGACCACATACACGGCTATACAAATCTTGAATTTGTGCGCTCTGATAACAATAAGAATAACAATTCTTGTTCAGGAATGTCACAAAAGCGCGTGGAAAGATAATATTATCCGCACGGAAGCCGTAACTGTCAAAAAATATGCCCGTCTTATCGTCGCAGAGTACGATTAATATCCAGTGGCGACCAGCTTGATTCGCTGGGTCTGTATTCACAATATATGCCGCGGGTCTCTGAGTCACTCTTTCTTCCGGAAGCAAATCACACGGAAACACACCGGCGAATATGCAGTCTGTATAATTATCGGACCGCGCTACAACTGTAAGCTGCAGACTGTCCATCGTTGCTTAATTAAAATCGTACAAGATCTCTCGCCTGTTATTAATTTCCAGAATGGTGTGGTTGACTGCAAAGACAATCATATTTATCGTGTGGGGTGTAGCTATCGCAAAGCGGACTTCAGCATGCAGATTACCTGTTTTAATGAGCGAGAAATGGCCTCCAGGCTCTTGATCAGGCGATAAATCAAAAGCAAATAGCGTGAAGCCAGCCATAAATTCTTCACGATCTATCGCCATGGCACAACCAGCCTTTTGCTTGCCCGATATATGGGCAAGCGCCATATATTCTCTGATGGCTAAATCAGCATTAAAATTAGGATTATAAGGCCTCGCGGGTATCTGCTGACCATCCAGATATAATGCCGCGTGGTTGACGTGGTAGTGGTGAAAGTCCAGTGGGTTTTTTGTATAAGAACCGCTGAAGCCCTCATTATCTACAAACCCCAATATAACAGTTTTTGGTATCTGTCCTAGGAAGAGGTTCTCGTGGTTCGTGATCCGTGTCCCTGCGGCGATGCTGTACACTTTTAGGCATGTTCGGTCAACAGCGTACTTGGCTGTTGCGGCTAGGAGGGCCTGGCTGTGGCCGATTCGGACAGCCGGAGATACCTGCACTCTTTTCACATAGAGAGCCGCCTGCGAGATTTGTACCTTCAGCGGCTCGGCTTCTGCGGACATGAGGCAGAAAGTATCCTTATTTCTTGACAGCTTAACCTTAAGGTCAAGGCCGTTCAATATTAACTTTGGCTGGTTAATATATCCCCAAAAATGGGCCCCAAAAGATCGATGGGTTTTGAGCGAGAAGCGGCACTGGCTCTTTTGATAAATCCCGCATTTGCGCCATCCAGGCGCCTGTCATTATGATGCCTCGCAGTGTCTTTATAGAACAAACCGGCTGTAAATTGTGATGCCAGCGTCTGTGAACTGTAATTTAAAAGGGTCTCTATGTACGCTCTATAGCTGTAGAGATTGTCCGATTGTGAGATAAGTCGGTCTCCCAGAGTAATATCGACCTGGTTAAAAAGAGTGGCTAGAGGGTAGTTTATGAGCGCCACACGCGCACCATCGGCGATGGCCGTATTATCCTGCTTCACGATGCGACAGCTTATGTACAGCAGCGTGTTGTTCAGATCATAATAATAATCACCGCTACCAGATATGTAAAACTCCAACGGTCCATTGTCTGACAGAGCAGCAACCGGCTGTACTTCTACAAATAGAGATTTCTCGATACTTGTTTGAGTCGGTGGTACGGCAAAAATATCCAGTTCAGGTTTTGCGCACTCTACAGAAGCGTCATGCAGGAAAGCCATGATAACTGATTAGAAGATGTCGTCCGCAGAGCGTCTTACTCGTTTCTGACGGGGCGTCTCTTGGATGTAGTTTTATTCATGAGCATCGGCGGTAAAGGAGGGAAAACGCGCCGCTTTCTTTTTTGGGCTTTTTTAGCGACATAGATTATCCCAGAGCCGTCTTGCTGGGTTGGTGTATTTATCCTTTTCATAAGGGCCGTCGATGCTGATGTCACGGCATCTGCAGCAATGTTCCGGGCAGCCGTCCGAACGTGTGGTTTTACTAATTCTAAGCCTTTTCTGAAAAGCGGCACGGCGCGCCGAAATAAGCCTTTAAATAGCCCTGCCAGGCCAGAGCCATGTACTCGCTCCCGCGGAATCCCTCTAGGCCGTGCCCCGACTGGGCAGTATAGTAGCGGGCATAAACAGCAGGATCTCCATACACCCTTTGAGACAGCATTTTATCGTGTCAATGCTGGCGAGGTCTAAAATGTAATCGCACTATACACTTGCCGTATCTGAATTTAACCGGCGTGCCCTGGTCCGACATGACTGTAATGTTTATGGAGTCAAAGTGTTGCTTGCACAGCGGTATGTAATCGGGCCGTGAGTAGCGCACCGTGACAATATCATTATCATCGCCGCTAACTTCTACGGTTCGTAGCAGTTGAACGTAACTGTCACCTACAAGTTGATGTTGGATTATATCAGTGTATACAAAAAGCGAATAAAAACCAGCCTTTGAATCGGGGTAAAAGCGGCGATTCCACGGCATTAAAGCAACGGGGGAGTCATCGACGGTCTGCAGTCCGAAAATAAATTTTAGCTTAGTACCCCGAGCAAACTGTATAGGGGATGGGTCGGGCAGGATCACCTCGCGGCATAGCTCATCATACCGTATTCTGTAGGCAGGCGTAGATAAATACAGCGCTTCTATTCGGGCATTGACCGCGCCAACTAGCTTAGGAATGGATGAGTAAAATTCTGATTTTATGTGATACTGTACTAACGGTTCGCCGTGTTTAGCCGCATAGAAGCTCCCTTCAAAAGCATCAAACGTGTTCCACGTATGGGGGTACTGTATTTCCGTTAACGCCACCTCATAATCTGCTGAAAGATGAACGGCCCGCGCTAACTTGGTATTGTACTCCGATATTGTGTTTTCGGGGTACATTTTAATTGACGAATTACTGGGTAATGTCACGAAAAACGAGCCCGCTTCCATTGTTATATATCTGTCAGCTCCGAGGCCGGGATCCAACTATTGAATTTTTCGGGGTAGCCCAGCCATTTGACAAAGCAGTGACTCACACCCCTGACACGTTTTTTTCTCAAAATCTTTTCTACTCTGTAGACACGATCCTCATCCATAGGTATTTTTTGCAGCTCTTCCTTATAAAATGACCCCTCTACAGCATCCTCGGCTAAATCACTGATTTTATAAAGGGGTTTATGAAATTTATTGGAGACGGCGGTAATTAAAAAAATCTCTTCGCTGTACGTCTTCTCATAGCCCTTACAGAAGGGCGACTTATAGCGCGATATTCTGACATGAGAGCCAACCGTTAAAGACGGTTTAATCGGTTTATTAGTATTAGTAGAACTGTAAATATTGCACCAGATTTGCATCATGTTTCTCTCTGACACAGACGCGGGACTACAGCGGATCGTTGAGTGGTACGTATGGTTGTAGCTATGCAGCAAATCCGGTAAAATATCAATATACCTAAAGGTATTATGATGCGTAAGATAGCGCCACATACGGGTTTTTAATGTGCGATTAAAACGCTCGATCATAGCGGCTTTTACATCATTGTTTGTAAAAAAGTGATGAATATTGTGCGTATTACATAGTTGCTTGAGTGATGAATTTATAAATTCTTTGCCGCGATCCGTCTGCATTTTCTTCGGTATACGCTTATCATTTTGAAATATTAATTCGAACGATCTGGCGACACTAGCGCCTGTCTTGTTTGTCAAGGCCACGCACCATGCGTATCTCGATAGAACATCAATCACCGTCAGGATGTATTTGACATTATCATTTTCCCTTGAATAGTCAATTAAACTTACAAGATCCGCCTGCCACTGCGCATCAATGGCCGAGACGTAAATTTTATTTGTCAAAAAGCGTTTTCTAGCAGGCTTGTGTAGCGTGTAGGTGTCTTGCTTATTCAACCAAGCAATCACATCAGATTTCTTTATTCCGCGCGCTCTTGCAGCTCTAAATAATTTGTCAATACCCGAAAATGATCCGGGTGCCTTGCTTGTAAAATATTGTTTTTCTAATATGGCATCATAAGATTTAGACGTCATGATTGATTAAAATGATTGTGGCTCGTTAATCAACAGCCTGCTTCTTTCAGAAATTCAGCTGTATAAAAATTCCTGTTTTTATCCGGCTATATCATGCGTTAGTTAATGCATGCATTAATTGCATGTATGGTTGTGTTCTGGGTGTTAACAGAAGACGTGTGATGGGGCGTAACTGGGTGTGTTTCTGGGTGTTAACAGGTGAGCTGTTTTCTGACACTCAGGATAAATACAGCTGGTTGTACCACTAAGTACAGCAGACATCCACCAGAAGTCAGACTAGACTAAAAAGCAGAGCTATTCTAAATGTAAGTATATAAGACAGTTGTCTTATTATTCGCAAATGCTTAATTATATTTAACTATGCATCTCTAAAACCATAATTAAGGATGTTATTTGTTTAATAAGTTAGTGTTATACTGGAGGATAGCTGCATATTTAGTTTTACTGCATAAACCATATTTGTGGTCCATAATTAATATAGAAAGACTTATCCGCGGACAGCTATTATAACATAATTTATGTAATACAGTAGTTAATAACTGTTAATACGCCCTAACTAGCGTAGGCAGCGCTTACTTACTACCTGTGTTTTGTTTAACATAGACATATTTATAGTCATATTTATACAGTAGCGGTATATTTAGTGGCGCTGTATAATATAGTTTTACTGCATAAACCATATTTGTGGCGCATAATTAATATAGAAAGACTTAGACGTATTACCCATGATTTGCTTAGTATAAGCATATTTATACACGGGGCGCAGTTTTATTTGTTGGGGTATATAAATGAGTTTGACGAGTGGTGGTGTGTGGTTAATATAGATTGCACAAAAAATTTACACAGATAATTTATTTTAGATGGAATCCCAAAATTTTTTGGCTTTTTCCAGTCAAGTTGAGGATTCGGTAATAGGTATGTTTCAAGATTTATATACATGTATCTGCTAGTGTCCCATTCTAAGTAAGGACTGTTTTATATATTATCTTTATATTGTTTATTCTTTCTTGTTTAAGATGAATTTATCAGGGACAACCCCGATAATGTAGATGAATTTACCAGGAACAACGCCGATGCTGTAGATGACTTTATCAGAAACTTCAGCGATGATTTTTTAAACGGCTTCAGCGTGCCTACTCTGGAGTGTGATACACCTGGAGCTGAGTATAGTAACACTAATGCAGGCGACGCTGCTGTGTGGGATTTGACTCAGGACATCATAGGTGCGTTGTGTGTCTGCGTGTATGTGTGTGTGTGTGTGTATATAGCTTTTAAGTATTTAGACGTGTAAATATATATATATTAATTCTTTACAGATGTCGAAATGTTTCCAGAACCAATCACCACGGAACACAATCAGATGCCTGTTGAGGAACTGATGTACCAGGCCCCCACACCGAGAAACAGCCCTGATTCTAGAGCCCCTAAAAAACAGCTCGGACCGGGGTGCCGGAAAGGGAAAGGTAAGAATCATATGAAAACGTGTTTTTGCACAACAGCTCTGAGAAAATCCACCACGCCTCTACTAAGGCCTATATCTTTATTTATAGCTTGTAAACTGAAGCCTAGAAGAATTTTCACAAAAGAGAATATACCGCAGCTAATGGAGAGCCTCGCAGAAGCTACAGAAGACGCCCCGGCAATCATTCACCACACATCGCTACCCCGTAAGTGTATATTTTGGTATACATGCACAGTCTCTGTACAATCAATGATACACGTGCTTCACCATTGAGATCCAGGGCCCACACATATCTGACACATGTATAATCTTTCATGCAGCTACGCGCAGCGACCTGCGGCGGTCTCGCACATATCTGACACATGTATAATCTTTCCTGCAGCTAAACGCAAAGTCATGAGAAAAACACCTCCAGTACCTCTACAGCCGTTACAGATCACCGAGAATGGCGCATCACCAGTGTGGACGGCAATACAGACGGCTAATGGCGCTGTTAGAACATCTCCGCTATCACTGATCTGCGTGGTGCAGGGCGCAGGAAACACTGTACCGTCGTACCATCGTGAAATACTCCATTCAAGTACCGGACAACCATCGACCAGCCGTGTGAATGACTCCGCGCTACTATATCCAGAAGTGATCGAGGCACCCCGAAAACATAAGCGAAAAACAAAGCATATTACAGAGCCACCAACCACATCCTGTGCCGTGGGTGCCACAGCCATGATGACTCGTGAAGAGTATGATCGCGAGATTGATCAGCTCGCTGATGGTAAGCAATCAGCCGTAGAACCGCTCATTATACGTATGCCCCACACTATGCATCCGAAAGCGACATGTCTAACTGTACCTACTAATGCCTCTGGGCCCGGTCCCTCAGGAGCCTCTAATTTGGGCAGCTCATCTCATGTCTGTGTATCTAACTCTGTTAATGTTAAGAAACGGCCAAAGAGGGCGCTACCGGCGGATGTTAAGGTGTGTAAAGAGCTTAAGGTGTGTAAAAAGCCAAGGATTCATGCGCCAGCTACAGATCTGCCGCATGAATCCCGCAGCTGGGGCCCCGCTGAAATGCTTGTGTTTCAGGAACACTTCGTCCGCTACTTACGCTACAAACTATGGGCCCCCAAAATAATGTTTTTTTGTGATACTTTTGAAAAATTATTATCAACACAAAGCCCAACACAGGCTAATAAGGCCGAACTATACGCACTCCGGAGCCTACTACTGGATGGGGAGATAACAACTACAGCGACCCCATTATGACTAAATATGGTCGGCTACGGCATGCATAAACCACCTAAACTAACACTACCCAGGTATAATAGGGCTAGAGTTATAAAGAGGGCTCTAAAATTGTTGGTCAGCGCTAAACGGGCGCTATGCTCTAGGAGGCGTCGTGGTGGCATGTGTCCTGCAGTGCCTCTACAGACACCCCTGCCGTCGTCACAAGAGCCAGAACAGCACTCACATAGCCCAGGCAGCTCTGCAGATGCCGCACATGCATCTACACAAAATTCACAAGCCTCAGACGCTGACGCTGCTGGTAATGTGCGGCGCCCCGACCATACAGTATTTTTGCACCACGTCCATCATCATGAAAGGGCCCTCCGCAATTTCAACGGCCATATACATACAGATCATTTTAGATTTGTAAATTTGGAGCGTGTACGATCATTTGAAGAGGGCTTGAATATTGTTCATGAAGGCGACTTTGTACAGTTAAGATTTGATGCCAGCGATACTTTAGACCCTATTTTCACTACAAAACAAACCCGTGAAGATTTTAATTCTGAATCTTTTTTAAATGCTGTTGCCAGCGCACTTCAAAGTAACAATGAATGCTTAGCATCCAATTCGCTAAAGCTAGTCGTCACCATCATTAAAAACCGACGCGGTGGTGTAAAAAGGCGCTTGAAATCTATAGCTAGCAGTCAGATTATTAAACAAAAGAGACAATGGCTGTATGATTTTAACAATTACACGACAAATCTGTGTTTGGCTGCTAGTGTGTGCGCCCTGATGGACGACACGGCTGTCACTGATGCTGTTTTACTGAGCCGCTCTAAAAACATACACACAGCAGTAGGCATCCCTGATGATCAATTAGTGAGTTTTAGCGACATTCCAGCATTTGAAAAATATTTGGGGGTCACCATTAAAGTACTGTACTATAGTCAGGGTGATTGGCGTTACTTTCAGAGCGACAATACAGCTAATGGTAAAACCGTATTCATATTGTTCCATGATAATCACTACTACGGTATCAAAAATATGAAGGGTTTTATCGGGTCTGATTACTTTTGCGAGCTCTGCAATTCAGTGTTTCACCACAAAAACAAACACTCCTGCCAGTATTTTTGTAAAGCCTGTCAGAGAGAGAATTGCGTAGAAAGCGGTGCCGACCAGCAGCCCAAGTGCCCTGTTTGCCGAGTTTATTGCCGCTCGAGCGTGTGCTTAGATTATCACAAACAATTAGGATTAGCCGACCCGGCATTCTGCAGACTTAAAACATTTTGTGATAAATGCAACCTTTTTGTCCTCAGAAATAGCGAAACAGAGCATAAATGTCATGGTTTGCGCTGTCCTGTATGTCGCAGACATATAAACAAATTCGATGCCCATCTTTGTTACATGCGGAAGTATGTAGCACAGGATGAGTCAGATTGTTATATCTTTTATGATTTTGAATGTATGCAGGAGACAGGCACACATGTCCCGAATTACATTTATGCTACAACGCTGTATGGCCACCCCTCCTGGGAGTTTGAGGGTGATACCTGTACACATGACTTTGTACAGTTCTTTACAAGCGGTAAATTTTCAGATCATACATTTATTGCCCACAATGGTGGAAGATACGATGCATACTTTATTGTTAAGGAACTGATTTCTGAAAAACTACAAGTACAGTTGATAACACAAGGTGGCCGTCTCTTGTGTGTGACGCTACCCGATTTGTTTATAAGGTTCATAGACTCTCTAAATTTTATCCCCATGAAACTCAGTAAATTACCACAGGCCATGGGCTTTTCAGGAGGCAAAGGACATTTTCCACACTTTTTCAATACCAGAGAAAACCAAAACTATGTAGGTCCCATACCTGATGTAAAATATTATGGGGTGGAGTACATGTCACCTGGTGAGAAGGTAGAGTTCCTGGAGTGGTATGAGACACAGGTAAATACAACTTTTGACTTCAAGGCCGAGCTAAAATCTTATTGCAAACAAGATGTTGAAATTTTGAGACACGCCTGCGAGATCTATAGAGAGCGTATTATGCAGATGACGCAGAAAAATGTTAAAAAATACTGTAAGCGTCAAAAGCAAACGATTGTAGTGAGCAGATGTGTTGATCCTTTTCAGCTCATCACCCTGGCCTCGGTGTGTATGACAATGTACCGGTTTAAATTTCTTCCAAAAAAGACAATCGCCATTTTACCTGGTGATAATTATCACAAGGTAAAAAAGCGCTACTCGACACCCGCTATACAGTGGCTCATGTATGTAGCCCACTCTGAGAACATCGACATACAGCACGCTTTGAGAGGCGGTGAAAAACAGGTCGGGAAGTATTTTCTAGATGTTTATGCCTATGTTAGCGGCCAGCACATAGCCTTTGAATTTCAGGGGTGTTTTTACCACGGATGCCCCGTGTGCTATAATGAAAATGACACGAATAAGGTCACACGTACGTCCTACGGCCAGTTATATTACACCTTTTTAGCTAAAAAGCGTTACTTACAGTGCTGCGGTTACACAGTAAGACTGCTGTGGGAACATGAGTGGAATGAAATGATTGAAAATGATTCTAACCTTCAAGCATTTCTCCGCCAGATGGAATTCCCCGTTCCTTTAGACCCCCGTGACGCGCTTTATGGCGGGCAAACTAACGCCATTAAGCTCTATCACCATCTGGAAGAAGGGGAGACTTTACACTACTACGACTTCACCAGTCTGTACCCCTTTGTAAACAAAACTAAAACATACCCTGTAGGCCATCCAGACATCATCTATGACAATTTTGGATTCATTAAAAAATACTTTGGCATTGCTAGAGTCAAGGTCTACACGCCGAGAGATTTATTTTTTCCAGTTCTACCGGTAAAACTCAACAAAAAATTAATGTTTCCCCTTTGCTACACATGCGCTGTAAATTCCCAGGCAGATATTTGTGCCCACAGTGATGAAGAACGAGCGCTGACAGGCACCTGGTGCACTATAGAGCTCGAGATGGCTATAGAAAAAGGGTATCGGATCGCCCACATCTATGAAATATGGCATTTTCCTAAAACCACTGATGATCTGTTTGCGCCTTACATTAAATTACATCTTAGGGATAAGCAGGAAGCCTCTGGTTATCCTAGCTGGTGTACTGATGACGCCAAGAAACGGCAGTACATTGACTCTTTTCTTGAAAAAGAAGGTGTCCAATTACGGCCTGAAAATATAGCTGTCAATCCGGCTAAGCGACAGATCTCCAAGCTTTTCTTAAATTCTTTATGGGGAAAGTTTGCTCAGAGATCTAATCTATCATGTACCAGCATTGTTAGGGATCCAGATGAACTTTTTAAGTATTTGTTCCTGCCTTACTATGACATTTCGATGTTACATTTCCTTGATGATGACACCGCAACCATTAACTGGAAATATGCAAAAGGCCACCACACACTCAACAAAAACACAAACATTTTTATAGCGTGTTTTACAACAGCGTATGCTCGATTAGAGCTCTATTCGCTGCTGGACCGGCTGCAGGAGCGGTGCCTTTATCACGACACAGATTCAGTTATTTTTGTACAGAGAGATGGTGAGTGGCAACCGCCTTTAGGCGATTACCTGGGGGAGCTGACCAGTGAAATACCCGATGGTACACACATCACAGAATTTGTATCCGCGGGCCCCAAAACTTACGGCTACAAACTCAACACTGGTAAAACTGTCTTAAAAGTTAAGGGGATAACACTAAATGTTGGTAACTCTCAATCTATTAATTTCAACAGTCTGAAAGATCTAGTTCTGGACTACCCGCGCAATTCTGCCGCAGAAACTCAGAAACGTATTGTCGTACAGCAGGCGTCCATTGTGAGAAATAAAAAGTACTGGGATATTGAAACAAGGCCATTACGCAAAACACAAAAGTGCGTTTATACAAAGCGGCGACTATTAGACGATTTCACAACATTACCTTTTGGATATTAGTTGTGTATTGTGATGGATACGCGTCTGCAGCACCCATTCTCTTGCATTCTAGCAGGCCCGTCTAATTCTGGAAAGAGCTATTTTGTAAAACAGCTGCTATATAATATTGAAGCTAATTTTTCTCAGAAACCTGATAATATTGTATGGTTTTATTCGTGTTGGCAAAAACTATATGATGAAATCTCTCTCGCTTTTCCCCACGCCAGATTTGTGGAGGGTCTGTAGATGACGAATTATTCCCACCGGAGAAGGTGAATTTGGCGATTGTTGATGATCTCATGGAGAGTGCTAGTGAGAATTGTGAGATAGAAAAAGCCTTTACCAAGTATGTGCACCACCGAAATCTCAGCATTTTCTACCTGGTGCAAAACATATTTTGTCAGGGTAAGAAAAGCCGTACGATAAATTTAAACACAAAGTACATGGTACTTTTTAATAACCCCCGAGATAAATTACAAATTTTAACTCTAGCTCGTCAGATGTATCCCGGAAAAACACGTTTTTTTCTAGAAGCTTTTGAGGATGCCACGCGGGAGCCTTACGGGTATTTGCTTGTAGATTTGAGAGCTAATACGCCTGAGGATCTGCGTTTAAGGACTGGGTTGTTTCCACCCGCGTTGCCCGCTGTCTATGTTCAAAAGAAAAACACTTCTAAAAAGTGAATTTTACCCGGTATCAGACATTCTACGCTGTGTGCGTTGTGATGTAAAGATGTCTGAGAGGCTCCGGCGTAACTGGGCTCTCTTAAAAACCCTAGTGAAAGCAACCCCCGCTGTCAGAAAGTCTATTTTGCGCGATGCAAGCAATGATTTAATTACAGCCATAGGCGAGGTTGCTTTAAATATCTTAAAAGGCAGGATTCCGCTGAAAGAGCGCCAAAAAGGTATATTAAAGAAGTGGCGTAAAGCTATAAGAACCCTGAGCGACAGATCTCAGCCCATAAAGAAAAAGAAGCGCCTACTAAAACAGGCCGGCGGGTTTATCGGCCCTCTTTTAGCTTTTGCAATTCCAATAATAACAAGCCTGCTCGCCGGAAGATAATGGAGCATGCAGCGAAAATGTATCTAGTCCCCAAACAGGAGCTAGACAAGCTAAGACCCGGTACTACAGATAACATACGCGACAGTGTTATTCGACGCCTTGATGGTGAAATTAGCGACATTTTACAGCGTCGTGACATTCCCGATGATGTGAAAATTAAAATGTATAGCTCTGTGCTACAACGCTACTTGGTACATACGCGACACAGCTCAAAAGAAGTAGCGGCTTTAAATCTCGTTAGCACTCCTGATCCTGGTCAGCAACAAATGCCAAATACCGACTCTGATAAAAATCATGAGATCGCGGAAATTGTCGGCCATATAAACCAAAGATATAAAAAGAATGCTGAATTTTTACTAAACAGGCTGCTGCAGAATAAAAATGTTACAGCATGGAATAATAATGCTGAATTTATTTTCAAAGGATCCGTAATACCAGGGTCTAACTTACTGGATTTGGTACGTAGTACAACGCAGAGCCATGCTCTGAACAGTAGAAATTTACCGCCGGGTTGGGATTCATTTATGCAGGCTATGGCCGAGCTAAATATGCCGTCTACAGTTGTGGGCAACCCCGCTACTAGGAAGCTTTTAGATGAATTAAAAATTACCAACAGTGAGACACGCTCTGTATCTACACCGCTGAAGTTAGCGACGGCGCCCCGTACAATTCAATCTTTACATTCCCCGTCATTAGGTACCACACGCGGAACTCTGCTACCTAAAAAAAGGTCTCTACCGATGCTACAAACCATGTGGCTCACGATGTAAAGAATGTACTGGATAAATGCTGTACACGCCTTGTAACGCTATATTAATTATTTTGTAAGAAGTGTAATGATGTATGTTCATTGCACTATTTAATGTTTTTTACTTTTTATATTCTGTAAGAATTTTTATAGTATTGAAATGTCTCTGTAAGAATTTTTATAGTATTGAAATGTCTTTGAAATGTATTAATGTTTTTACTTTTTATATTCTGTGAGAATTTTTATAGTATTGAAATGTCTTTGAGATGTATTTATTTTGCAACAATAAAATCTTTTTTAAATTTTTACAATATCGTGTCTTTGGTTTTATATTCGTATAAAACACACCGCTTCTTACTTGCGTGTGTTGTAATATGGCCACATACATACTGTGCCCGTATAATGAGAAAGGTGTTATAAACCACGTGTAAAATAAATACACGACTAGGATATAATTATAAACATGTGTTATCCCACAAATACGGGAATAATATCAAACTATATAAAACTATATAAAAAGTGTCTTTGGTTTTATATTCGTATAAAACACAAGGTTATCCCACAAATACGGGAATAATATCAAACTATATAAAACTATATAAAAAGTGTCTTTGGTTTTATATTCGTATAAAACACAACGCTTCTTACTTGCGTGTGTTGTAATATGGCTACATACATAATGTGCCCATATAATGAGAAAGGTGTTATAAACCACGTGTAAAATAAATACACGACTAGGATATAATTATAAACATGTGTTATCCCACAAATACGGGAATAATATCAAACTATATAAAACTATATAAAACAAATACGGAATATCAAACTATATCAAAAGGGGAAATCAAACAAGGAGGGACAGCTGGATACCAGCCGTCAGACAAGGGGAGGGGAGGGGTTACACATTTTTGATACACTTTGATAGGGGCGGGGCATACACTTTGATAGGGGCGGGGCACCTGTCAGATTGAGTTTGACGAATCATACCGATTATACACTACTCGAGTTGCATAGGGAGCGTTAGGCGCAATCCACGGCTGCCTCTAGTGTGGTTGGAGAGGATTAGGGATTGCGGTCAGCAGAGTTCCCACGTCTCAGAGCTCGTTCTATGTTTTTGGGTTATTGTCAGGTCACTGTATGTGCTCTGACCTCTATGTCCATTGTGGTACTGAATTACCTTATCATAACAATACACCTTGCATATGCGGCTTCGCTCCGTACACCTCGTACACACACGGCTCCACTCCGTACACCTCGTACACACACGACTGCGCTCCATACACCTTGCACATGCGGCTCCCCTCCGTACACCTCGTACACGCACGGCTCCGCTCCGTACACCTCATACACACATGGCTCCTCTCCGTACACCTCATACACACACGGCTCCGCTCTGTACACCTCGTACACACACAGCTCTGCTCCGTACACCTCGTACACACACGGCTCCGCTCCATACACATTGCACATGCTGCTCCGCTCCATATACCTTGCACACACACGGCTCCGCTCCATACACCTCATACACACACGGCTCCTCTCCATATATCTCGTACACATGTGGCTCCGCTCCGTACACCTCGTACACACGTGGCTCTGCTCTGTACACCTCGTACACACACGACTCTGCTCCATACACCTTTCACACTCTGCTCCGCTCCATACACGTCTTACACACACGACTCTGCTCCATACACCTTTCACAGGCTGCTCCGCTCCATACACCTCCTACACAAGCGGCTGTGCTCCATACACCTCATACACCTGGCTCCGTCCACCTCTTACACACACGACTCCGCTCCATACACCTTTCACACGCTGTTCCACTCCGTACACCTCGTACACACGCGGCTGTGCTCCGTACACCTCGTACACACGGCTCCGTCCACCTCTTACACACATGACTCCGCTCCGTACACCTCGTACACACATGACAGCACTACATACACCTTGCACATGCGGCTCCGCTCCTTACACCTCATACACACACGGCTCCGCTCCATGTACATCATACACACACGGCTCCACTCCGTACATACACGTCTCCGCTCCGTACACCTGGTACACACACGGCTCCGCTCCATACACATTGCACACGCTGCTCCGCTCCATATACCTTGAACACACACAGCTTTGCTCCGCACACCTCGTACACTCGTGGCTCTGCTCTGTACACCTCGTACACACGTGGCTCTGCTCTGTACACCTCGTACACACACGTGGCTCTGCTCCGTACACTTCGTACACACACGGCTCTGCTCCATACACCTTTCACACTCTGCTCCAATCCGCACACCTCTTACACACATGGCTCCGCTCCATACACGCCTTACACACACAACTCTGCTCCATACACCTTTCACATGCTGCTCCTCTCCGTACACCTCGTACATACGCGGCTGTGCTCCGTACAGTACACCTCGTACACACGGCTCCGTACACCTCTTACACACATGACTCCGCTCCGTACACCTTTCACATGCTGCTCCATTCCGTAGACCTCGTACACACACGGCTGCGCTCCATACACCTTGCACATGTGGCTCCGCTCCGTACACCTCATGCACACACGGCCCAACTCTGTACACCTCGTACACACATGGCTCCACTCCGTACATCTCGTACACACACGGCTCCACTCCATACATATTGCACATGCTGCTCTGCTCCGTATACCTTGCACACACACGGCTCCGCTCCGTACACCTCATACACACACGGCTACACTCCATACATCTCTTACACACACGGCTCTGCTCCATACACCTTGCACATGCGGCTCCACTCCGTATACCTCATACACATACGGCTCCTCTCCATACATCTCGTACACACACGGCTCCACTCCATACACCTTACACACACACGGCTCCGCTCCGTATACCTCATACACACACGGCTCCACTCCGTACACCTCGTACACACACGGCTCCGCTCCATACACCTCGTACACATACGGCTCCGCTCCATATACCTTTCACACTTTGCTCCGATCCGTACACCTCTTACACACACGATTCTGCTCCATACACCTTTCACACGCTGCTCCGCTCCGTACATCTCGTACACACGCGGCTGTGCTCTGTACACCTCGTACACACGGCTCCGTACACCTCTTACACACACGACTCTGCTTCGTACACCTTGCACACGCTGCTCCAATCCATACACCTCGTACACACATGGCTGTGCTCCGTACATGTCTTACACACACGACTCTGCTCCATACACCTTTCACATGCTGCTCCTCTCCGTACACCTCGTACATACGCGGCTGTGCTCCGTACAGTACACCTCGTACACACGGCTCCGTACACCTCTTACACACATGACTCCGCTCCGTACACCTTTCACATGCTGCTCCAATCCGTAGACCTCGTACACACACGGCTGCGCTCCATACACCTTGCACATGTGGCTCCGCTCCGTACACCTCATGCACACACGGCCCAACTCTGTACACCTCGTACACACATGGCTCCACTCCGTACATCTCGTACACACACGGCTTCACTCCATACATATTGCACATGCTGCTCCGCTCCGTATACCTTGCACACACACAGCTCCACTCCATACATCTCTTACACACACGGCTCTGCTCCATACACCTTGCACATGCGGCTCCACTCCGTATACCTCATACACACACGGCTCCTCTCCATACATCTCGTACACACACGGCTCCGCTCCATACACCTTACACACACACGGCTCCACTCCGTATACCTCATGCACACACGGCTCCACTCCGTACACCTCTTATACACACGATTCTGCTCCATACACCTTTCACACGCTGCTCCGCTCCGTACACCTCGTACACACGCGGCTGTGCTCTGTACACCTCGTACACACGGCTCCGTACACCTCTTACACACACGACTCCGCTCTGTACACCTTGCACACGCTGCTCCAATCCATACAACTGGTACACACATGGCTGTGCTCCGTACATGTCTTACACACACGACTCCGCTCCATACACCTTTCACACGCTGCTCCGCTCTGTACAGTCATGGACAAAAATTTTGAGAATGAGACAAATATTAATTTTTCCAAAGTCTACTGCTTCATTTTGTCAGAGTGATCAGCTTAACAGCAATTACTGTACTTGCAAAGTCAATATTTGCCCAGAAAATGAACTTTAACCCCCAAAACACATTTCAACATCATTGCAGTCCTGCTTTAAAAGGAGCAGCTAACTTCGTTTTAGTGATTGATCCATTAACACAGGTGTGGGTGTTGATGAGGACAGGGCTGGCGATCAATCAGTCATGATTAAGTAAGAATGACATCACTGGACACCTTAAAAGGAGGCTGGTGCTTGGTATCATTGTTTCTCTTCAGTTAACCATGGTTATCTCTAAAGAAACACGTGCAGCCATCATTGAACTGCACAAAAATGGCCTAACAGGGAAGAGTATCGCAGTTACAAAGATTGCACCTCAGTCAACAATCTATCGCATCATCAAGAACTTCAAGGAGAGAGCTTCCATCATACCAGCAAGCGCCAGGACCGTATCTTAAAACTGTTTCAGCTGCGGGATCGGACTACCAGCAGTGCCGAGCTTGCTCAGGAATGGCAGCAGGCTGGTGTGAGTGCTTCTGCACGCACTGTGAGGCGGAGACTCTTTGAGCAAGGCCTGGTTTCAAGGAGGACAGCAAAGAAGCCACTTCTCTCCAGAAAAAACATCAGGGACCGACTGATATTCTGCAAAAGGTACAGGGAGTGGATTGCTGAGGACTGGGGCAAAGTCATTTTCTCTGATGAATCCCCTTTTCGATTGTTTGGGACATCTGGAAAACAGCTTATTCGAAGAAGAAGAGGTGAGCGATACCACCAGTCTTGTCTCATGCCAACTTTAAAGCATCCTGAAACCATTCATGTGTGGGGTTGCTTCTCAGCCAAGGGAATCGGCTCACTCACAGCCTAAAAACACAGCCATAAATAAAGAATGGTACCAGAATGTCCTCCAAGAGCAACTTCTCCCAACCGTCCAAGAGCAGTTTGGCGCCCAACAATGCCTTTTCCAGCATGATGGAGCACCTTGCCATAAAGCAAAGGTGATAACTAAATGGCTCATGGAACAAAACATAGAGATTTTGGGTCCATGACCTGGAAACTCCCCAGATCTTAATCCCATTGAGAACTTGTGGTCAATCATCAAGAGACGGGTGGACAAACAAAAACCAACAAATTCTGGCAAAATGCAAGCATTGATTATGCAAGAATGGACTGCTATCAGTCAGGATTTGGTCCAGAAGTTGATTGAGAGCATGCCAGGGAGAATTGCAGAGGTCTTGAAGAAGAAGGGTCAACACTGCAAATATTGACTTGCTGCATTAACTCATTCTAACTGTCAATATAACCTCTTGGTACTCATAATATGATTGCAATTATATTTCTGTATGTGATATAAACATCAGACAAACACTAATAAAAACCAGAGGGCAGCAGATCATGTGAAAATATAATTTTGGTGTCATTCTCAAAACTTTTGGCCATGACTGTACACCTCGTACACACGCGGCTGTGCTCTGTACACCTCGTACACACGGCTCCGTACACCTCTTACACGCACGATTCTGCTCCGTACACCTTTCACACGCTGCTCCGATCCATACACCTCGTACACACATGGCTGTGCTCCGTACATGTCTTACACACACAACTCCACTCCATACACCTTTCACACGCTGCTTCGCTCTGTACACCTAGTACACACGCAGCTGTGCTCTGTACACCTCGTACACACGGCTCCGTACACCTCATACACACACGGCTCTGTTACATACACACTGTAAACATCTCCTGACCTCACACTTATGCTTATCCTCATCCGGCGCCATGACAACCAGCAGAGTCCTGTACACGGAGGTCCTCCCGATTATGTGACCCCCTGACTCCTCCCATCCTGTGACCTTATCACAGGTCCTGTGCGCACAGAGCAGCCAATATGTGGTGTGCTGCTCTGCGGGTGCAGGGACTCAGGGAGCCGACCGGGTGATATACATACCTCCCAACCAGTGCAGGACAACTAATGTCCCGCCCGGGATCGTGGGGCTGACTGTCAAATCGGGACAGTCCTGCTGGATCCGGGACGGTTGGGAGGTACGATAATAAGGCTATTTTTTTGCCTCTTTTTTTTTTAACTATGTTCACTGAAGGGGTTAACTATTGGGACAGTTTTATAGGTCGGGCCGTTACGGACACAGCGATACAAAATATGTGTCCTTAATTTTTTTACACATGTAAAAAAAATTTTCTTTTACTTTATAACATTGCCCCGGGGGGGGGGGGGACATCACAGTATAGTGTCAGATTGCTGACATTGACAGGCACTGCAGGGAAGCTTGCTTGCAGGGAGCCCCCTCCCTGCGCGATGCTTCCCTACGCCGCCGGAACGCTGCGATCATGTTTGATCGCAGTGTTCCGGGGGTTAATGTACCAGGAGCAGTCCGTGACCGCTCCTGGCACATAGATAGTGCCGGATGTCAGCTGTAATAATCAGCTGACACCCTGCGGCGATCGGCCGCGCCCTCCCACCCCCCGTGAGCGAGGCCGATCCCCTATGACATACCATCCTGTCCCTGGGAATTAAGTCCCGGGTCACCTCGATGGAATAGTACGTCATATGGGATTAAGGGGTTAATAAGATGGTGAAATACTTGTAACCAGTGCAGGAGTTTGTGAAGCTAGATGCAGTGATCTTCTAGCCCCTCTCTGTCTCGATATCTCCGTGACATGCAGTTTGCTTTAAAGAAAAACACTAAAGACAAACTATGCTTTAGTCTCTCTCTCCCTGTCTCCAGTGCTGAATTCAGTGATTCAGCTACAGTTGTTAACACAATCCACCTAGACAGTGATTGACTGCAGTGCTGCCAGTGACATCAGTAAAAAATAACAGACACCAGAAGTTGTGGCAGTTACTCAGCGCTGGACCCAGGGAAGGTAATTAAAGTACAGCTTTGCTTCCATTTTTTTTAAAACAAACTTCAGCTGGGGGACAAGAGTTTCTTGAAACCATGAAAACCCCTTTAACCCCTTAGTGACAGAGCCAATTTGGTACTTAATGACCGAGCCAATTTTTGCAATTCTGACCACTGTCACTTTATGAGGTTATAACTCTGGAACGCTTCAACGGATCCCGCTGATTCTGAGATTGTTTTTTCGTGACATATTGTACTTCATGTTAGTGGTAACATTTCTTCGATATTACTTGCGATTATTTATGAAAAAAATGGAAATATGGCGAAAATTTTTTAAATTTTGCAATTTTCAAATTTTGTATTTTTATGCCCTTAAATCAGAGAGATATGTCATGAAAAATAGTTAATAAATAACATTTCCCACATGTCTACTTTACATCAGCACAATTTTGGAAACAACATTTTTTTTTGTTAGGGAGTTATAAGGGTTAAAAGTTGACCAGCAATTTCTCATTTTTACAACAACATTTTTTTTTAGGGACCACATCACATTTGAAGTCATTTTGAGGGGTCTATATGATAGAAAATAATGAAGTGTGACACCATTCTAAAAACTACACCCCTCAAGGTTCTCAAAACCACATTCAAGAAGTTTATTAACCCTTTCCGTGCTTCACAGGAACTGAAACAATGTGGAAGGAAAAAATGAACATTTAACTTTTTTTTCAAACATCTTAATTCAGAACCATTTTTTTTATTTTCACAAGTGTAAAAACCGAAATGTAACCATAAATTTTGTTATGCAATTTCTCCTGAATACGCCAATACCCCATATGTGGGGGTAAACCACTTTTTGGGCGCATCGCAGAACTTAGAAGTGAAGGAGCGCCGTTTGACTTTTTCAATGCAGAATTGGCTGGAATTGAGATCGGACTCCATGTCACGTTTAGAGAGCCCCTGATGTGCCTAAACAGTGGAAACTCCCCACAAGTGACACCATTTTGGAAACTAGACCCCTTAAGGAACTTATCTAGATGTGTGGTGAGCACTTTGAACCCCCATGTGCTTCACAGAAGTTTATAATGTAGAGCCATGAAAAAAAAAAAATCGCATTTTTTCTACAAAAATGATCTTTTTGCCCACAAATTTTTATTTTCACAAGGGTAACAGGAGAAATTAGACCACAAAAGTTGTTGTGCAATTTCTCCTGAGTACGCTGATACCCCATATGTGAGGGTAAAGCACTGTTAGGGCGCACCGCAGAGCTTGGAAGAGAAGGAGTGCCGTTTTACTTTTTCAATGTAGAATTGGCTGGAATTGAGATTGGACGCCATGTCGCGTTTGGAGAGCCCCTGATGTGCCTAAACAGTGGAAACCCCCCACAAGTGACACCATTTTGCAAACTAGACCCCTTAAGGAACTTATCTAGATGTGTGGTGAGGACTTTGAGCCCCCATGTGCTTCACAGAAGTTTATAACGGAGAGCAGTGAAAAAAAAAATCGCATTTTTTCTACAAAAATGATCTTTTTGCCCACAAATTTTTATTTTCACAAGGGTAACAGAAGAAATTAGACCACTAAAGTTGTTGTGCAATTTCTCCTGAGTACGTCGATACCCAATATGTGGGGGTAAACCACTGTTTGGGCGCACTGCAGAGCTTGGAAGAGAAAGAGTGCCGTTTTACTTTTTCAATGTAGAATTGGCTGGAATTGAGATCGGACGCCATGTCGCGTTTGGAGAGCCCCTGATGTGCCTAAACAGTAGAAATCCCCCACAAGTGACCCCATTTTGGAAACTAGACCCCCCGTGGAACTTATCTAGATGTGTGGTGAGAACTTTGAATGCCCAAGTGTTTCACAGAAGTTTATAATGCAGAGTCGTGAAAATAAAAAATATTTTTTTTTCCACAAAAAAGATATTGTAGCCCCCAAGTTTTTATTTTCACAAGGGTAACAGGAGAAATTGGACCACTAAAGTTGTTGTCCAATTTATCCTGAGTATGCTGATGCCCCATATGTGGGGGTAAACCACTGTTTGGGCGCACGGCAGAGCTCGGAAGGGAAGGAGCGCCTTTTTGGAATGCAGACTTTGATAGAATGGTCTGTGGGCGTTATCTTGCGTTTGCAGAGCCCCTGATGTACCTAAACAGTAGTAACCCCCCACAAGTGACCCCGTTTTGGAAACTAGACCCCCCAAGGAACTTATATAGATGTGTGGTGAGAACTTTGAATGCCCAAGTGCTTCACAGAAGTTTATAATGCAGAGTCATAAAAAAAATATATATATATATTTTTCCACAAAAAAAAGATTTTAATAAAGCAAGGAGAAAAATAAGGAGCATATAGTAAAGGTATCAGTAAAAAATCTTTATTACTACAAAAAAGTAAAAACAGTCATTGAACATCAGTAATTGTACACAATAACCCACAACATAGCACATGAAAGGGGGAAGAAAACCCCCCCACAACTGACAACCCCAAGACCAAGACCCTTGGAGGGAAGGTTGCCCAGGTTGGTACACAGGGATGCTTACAAGTACTTAATCTTTCTACCCATACTCTCTCAGAGGACCAAATCTATGTCCTCAGTAGGGGTTTGACGTTTTCTCCCACAAACTCTTTTAATTATTTTTCGGCGTTAAAGGATCTCCATTTATTTTCCCGCAAACTCCTCCTCAAGAAACTTCATTCTGGTAGAGATCCTACCTTGGGGATGAGTGAAATAGAGAGGGAGGCTCTTCGGGGTTTGGAGGATTTGCTTGAGGAGCAACAGACATCAGATGTGAGTAAATTCCCTCCATCCACTCGTCCCAGATCGGCCAAGTTCCCCCCTTTGTCCCTGTCTCCAGCGATTGAAGTCTTCACCAAACTGGTTGGTGAGGACTTCAAGAAATTGTCTGCACGGCGGACATTTGACAACTTAACCTCTAGACAGCGTCAAGCGATACAACAACTTCAATCTATGAAGGATGTTGTTTTCAAACAAGCGGACAAAGGGGGGAACGTGGTGATCTGGCCGTGTGTTAAATACGAGCGGGAAGTTTTCCGGCAGCTCAGAGACCCCAATACGTACCTCAGGCTGTCCTCCAACCCCACAGCTCCCTACTTACGGGAACTACAGAACATTTTGGTTGGGGCCCTTGATAACAATGTCATCACTAAGCAGGTCTTTGAGGGCCTCCTTGTTAGATCACCAAGGGTTCCGACCTTTTATTTGTTGCCGAAAGTCCACAAGGATGCCCTCGACCCTCCGGGGCGTCCTATTTTGTCCGGGATCGATGGTCTTTGTGATCCGGTTTGTCGTTTCATAGATTACTATCTTAAACCATTAGTGGAGACGCTACCGTCATTTGTTAAGGACACGACGGACGTCCTGACTAGGGTCGATGGCATCCTTGTGGACGAGGGGACCATATTTGTCACGGCCGACGTTGAAGGCCTATATACCTGCATTGAACATTCACATGGCTTGGCAGCCGTCCGCCGCTTCCTGGGGGCCTCCGACCTGGGCGGTCCTCTGTGTGAGCTGATTCTCGAGCTGGTGGGATATATCCTCACCCACAATTATTTTGTCTTTAAAGATATTTTTTATCTACAGAAGCACGGCTCAGCCATGGGCGCGGCGTGTGCACCCTCGTACGCTAACCTCTTCCTTGGCGCCTGGGAGAGGGAGATTTTTGGCGACGGGGGCCCACCGCTTGCTGCCCATGTGCTGTGCTGGCATCGTTACATCGATGATATTTTGTTTTTGTGGGGGGGGTCTTCCCGCCAGCTCGAGGAATTCATGATGAGCCTTAATGAGAATTTGTTTAACATACGGCTCACTTATCATTCAAGCGAAGTTGCGGTCGACTTCCTGGACATCCGTCTGGAGGTTGACACTGACCGGCGCATCCAGACGGATGTGTACAGGAAGCCGACCGCTGTTAATTCTCTATTACATGCCTCTTCCGCTCACTATTCAGCCACCATTAGGGCCGTCCCGGTCGGACAGTTCCTCAGGGTGCGGCGGATCTGTTCCACCGAGGCCCGTTTTGAGGTACAGGCCACTGATCTGAGGGACAGATTCGTGGCCCGCGGGTACAGTCGCAGGTCTATCAAGGCTGGTTATGATCGGGCTCGTAAAACACCACGCAGTGATTTGCTACATCCTAATGCCCAACGTCGTGCGGTAGGTGGGGATGGTCGTATCAGATTCATCTCCACCTACAATCATGAATGGGAGAGTATGAGGTCTATCTTGAAAAAGTATTGGCCTGTTCTTCAGGTTGAACCTTCCCTGTGTGCTGCCCTGGGCTCCTTTCCTCTTATGACCCCAAGGAGAGGCACTAACCTTAGTAATATGCTGGTGAGGAGCCATTACATCCCTGCTCCAGAAAAAAACTTTTTTGGCCCCGGCGGCCCCCGTGCTGGTTGTGTGCCATGTGGACACTGTCTCGCCTGCGCCAATGTCCTGCGCTGCTCTGACTTTACCTCTAGTGATGGTTCCAGAACTTTCCAGATCAGACAGCGTATATCCTGCGGCACAATCAATGTCATTTATTATGCTACTTGTCCGTGCCCCAGGATATACGTGGGTCTTACGACTCGTGAACTTAGGGTTCGTGTCAGGGAGCATGTGCGGGACATTGGCGCGGCGAGGACGGTGTCAGCAATGGCGGATCTCAAAACTATCCCCCATCATTTTAAGTTGCACCATAATTGCAACGAGAAATTACTGAAAGTGCGGGGGATTGATGTACTCCATTTGGGAGTTAGAGGTGGGGACAACAAAAAAAGATTAGCTCAGATTGAAACGAAGTGGATTGTCACGCTCGACACGGTAACTCTTAAGGGTCTCAATGAGTCCCTTAGTTTTGCTCCCTACCTCTAAATCCGTCTACACATCGTTAATTAGGAAACAGGAGCTTAGTATACATTTTTTGCAAAAAACGTATCAACCAAATACCCTGTTTTTTACATCTTTTACTAGCACTTGCGGATTACTGCAACATTTTTTCAAACTGAGTGTTTTTGGTTTCACTATTCTCTTTTGTGTCTTCAGGTTTCTTGGTGGTGTGTGAACATGATCATACAGACTTGTTCACTGTGCAAGTAGCCCATGTGTTCCTGTTTCCATAATTGTTCTCTTGTGTCTACAAGACTGGGGAGTTCCACCACTCCTCTTGGGCTATCTGCACAAAATCTGTTCTACCCTGTATGCACACATGGATTTTTCCTCTCTGAACCCTGTTCACACAGGTTATATACAGATGATCAGGTTTTTAAATACATCAGATAGGGATTGCATACATTAGTTAGGACTGCTCTGATAAGGGTATACCGTGAAGATTGGTAGAGCAGCTTAGTATACATTTTTTGCAAAAAACGTATCAACCAAATACCCTGTTTTTTACATCTTTTACTAGCACTTGCGGATTACTGCAACATTTTTTCAAACTGAGTGTTTTTGGTTTCACTATTCTCTTTTGTGTCTTCAGGTTTCTTGGTGGTGTGTGAACATGATCATACAGACTTGTTCACTGTGCAAGTAGCCCATGTGTTCCTGTTTCCATAATTGTTCTCTTGTGTCTACAAGACTGGAGAGTTCCACCACTCCTCTTGGGCTATCTGCACAAAATCTGTTCTACCCTGTATGCATACATGGATTTTTCCTCTCTGAACCCTGTTCACACAGGTTATATACAGATGATCAGGTTTTTAAATACATCAGATAGGGATTGCATACATTAGTTAGGACTGCTCTGATAAGGGTATACCGTGAAGATTGGTAGAGCAGCTTAGTATACATTTTTTGCAAAAAACGTATCAACCAAATACCCTGTTTTTTACATCTTTTACTAGCACTTGCGGATTACTGCAACATTTTTTCAAACTGAGTGTTTTTGGTTTCACTATTCTCTTTTGTGTCTACATCGTTAATTAGGTTGTGTCCCATCCCTTTTGTTCTATCGTATCCCATCGGTGGATTCTCTGTTGTTTTTAACTGTTTTTAATTGATTCATTGTTCTTTTCATTATCAGTAGGTACCTCTGGTGAGCCCTGTTCTGTGGCCCTCCTGGCTCTCGGCCGCGTCCTATACTGTTACCTTCTGCCAAAATCATCCGTGCCAGCCATATGTGTGGATATCACTGGAAGGACTTCCTTTTTTCTCATATGTCTCTCTGCAATATCTATGGAGCGACCCACAGGACACGTTGCACGATTCGGATTGCATGATGGACTAACCTACGATATTTTATTGGTGTAGAGATACTTATGTATATCTTTTTTCAGTTTCTTTAGTGTAACTATGTGCATATGTTGTTTATATATGATACGCATATTTGTGGATTGCTCCCGTTTATTATATATCCCCCCTTTTCCATTGTTTGCTTTCTGGTCACCTGATTCTCTGGCACGCCTCATTATGGCCATGCGCATCGCCTTGTGTGCGGTTGGCTTCGGCGTGTGGACAGGTGCCCTTTATGTCCGGTGCGGTGTGCTTCTTCGGCCCCCGTACTCGGCTGGGCGCCGGGTCTTCCTGTCGGGCTTTACCACCGCAATGCGCATGCGCCGATAGCGCTATTCGGATTGGCAGTTCCCGGACATGTGACCGGGGTCAGGGAGGTTATAGACAGGTCGTATCTCACTGCACTACACTTCCCCTTGAGGAAGCGGCGTGTGTACGCCGCGAAACGCGCGTCGGGGCGTTTCCACCGGTGGGATCCCCCCTCATCTTCCTCCCCTCCGCTTATACGGGTAAGCAATCATTCCTGGGCCCCACTATGGTCGCTGGGGTGATCCCAGCTAACACCGCATGCTGGCCTATACCTCTGTGTTGGACATTGGTCCCGCTGTGACTTTCTCATCTCTCCATTGTTCCCCCATCCTGTTGGGTTCCTGATATGCTGCATATTTTATTGGGGTATATAGGGGCCACTATGGCTGTCACTCTTGATCCGCTCCATTTTTGCTGACTAGGTCCTGTATACGTTCTGGGTGGGGTGACATTTTGGTCACAGAGGTTACTCCAGCTGACATTATAGATTTTTTATTCATTTTCTAGGCCCTGTTTTGGTTGTTTTTCCCTTTACTCTCAGTATACATATTGTGTGACGCTCTTTATATTGACAGTATTTTGTACTGTGGGTTGGGGTTGTCAGTTGTGGGGGGGTTTTCTTCCCCCTTTCATGTGCTATGTTGTGGGTTATTGTGTACAATTACTGATGTTCAATGACTGTTTTTACTTTTTTGTAGTAATAAAGATTTTTTACTGATACCTTTACTATATGCTCCTTATTTTTCTCCTTGCTTTATTATTAGTTTTTGGAGCGGATATATAATCTGGGTGGTTACTATAGAGACTATTTCTCCTCTTTCCCAGATTTTTGTTAATATGCATTCGGAATTTTGGTCTATAAAAAAAAGATTTTGTAGCCCCCAAGTTTTTATTTTTTCAAGGGTAACAAGAGAAATTGGACCCCAGAAGTTGTTGTCCAATTTATCCTGAGTACGCTGATGCCCCATATGTGGGGGTAACCCACTGTTTGGGCACACGGCAGAGCTCAGAAAGGAGGGAGCACCATTTGACTTTTTGAGCGCAAAATTGGCTGTCGTGTTTGGAGACCCCCTGATGTACCTAAACAGTGGAAACCCCCAATTCTAGCTCCAACCCTAACCCCAACACACCCCTAACCCTAATCCCAACCTGATCCATAATCCTAATCACTAACCCTAACCATAATCACAACTAGGGTTGAGCGAAACGGGTCGTTCATTTTCAAAAGTCGCCGACTTTTGGCAAAGTCGGGTTTCATGAAACCCGATCCGACCCCTGTGCGGGGTCGGCCATGCGGTACGCGACTTTCGCGCCAAAGTCGCGTTTCAATGACGCGAAAAGCGCCATTTCTCAGCCAATGAAGGTAAATGCAGAGTGTGGGCAGCGTGATGACATAGGTCCTGGTCCCCACCATCTTAGAGAAGGGCATTGCAGTGATTGGCTTGCTGTCTGCGGCGTCACAGGGGCTATAAAGGGGCGTTCCCGCCGACCGCCATGTTACTGCTGCTGATCTGAGCTTAGGGAGAGGTTGCTGCCGCTTCGTCAGAAGCAGGGATAGCGTTAGGCAGGGTCCATTAACCACCAAACCGCTTGTGCTGTAGCGATTTCCACTGCCCAACACCACCTTCGGTGTGCAGGGACAGTGGAAGCTACATTTTTTTTTTTTCCCCTCAGCGCTGTAGCTCATTGGGCTGCCCTAGAAGGCTCCCTGATAGCTGCATTGCTGTGTGTACGCCGCTGTGCAAACCAACTGCTTTTTTCAAAGCACAAATCCTCTTGTTCCTTCCTTTCTGCACAGCTATCTTTTTTGTTTGTCCACACTTTTTATTTAATTTGTGCATCAGTCCACTCCTTATTGCTGCCTGCCATACCTGGCTGAGATTACTGCAGGGAGATAGTAATTGTTGGACACTCCCTGTTTTTTTTTTTTTTTTTTTTTTGTGGGAGATTAAGATTGACATTTCTGCTAGAGTGCCATCCCTGTGTGTGCCATCTCTCACTCAGTGGGCCATAGAAAGCCTATTTATTTTTTTGCTTGATTTGGGTTATAAAATCTACCTGAAAAAATCACTACATCAATCAGTGGGAGAAAAATATTGGCCTCAGGGCTTGTGTGCCACTCTTGACTCCTGTGTGTGCCATCTCTCAGTCAGTGGGCCATAGAAAGCCTATTTATTTTTTTGCTTGATTTGGGTTCTAAAATCTACCTGAAAAAATCACTACATCAATCAGTGGGAGAAAAATATTGGCCTCAGGGCTTGTGTGCCACTCCTGACTCCTGTGTGCATCATCACTCACTCAGTGGGCCATAAAAAAGCCTATTTTTTTTTTTTTGCTTTATTTGGGTTCTAAATTCTACCTGAAAAAATCAATAAATCAATCAGTGGGAGATTAATATTGGCCTTTGGGCTTGTGTGCCAGTCCTAAGCGTGCCATCTCTCTCTCTCAGATAGTGGGCCATAGAAAGCCTATTTATTATTTTTTTTATTGGGTTTATAAATTTTCCCTGGAATAAAAAGAAAAAGTGGGAGATTAATATTGGCCTTTGGGCTTGTGTGCCAGTCCTGAGCGTGCCATCTCTCTCACAAATAGTGGGCCATAGAAAGCCTATTTATTTTATTTTTTTTGGTTTTATAAATTCTCCCTGAAAAAAAAAAGGGAGATTAATATTGGCCTTTGGGCTTGTGTGCCAGTCCTAAGCGTGCCATCTCTCTCTCTCAGATAGTGGGCCATAGAAAGCCTATTCATTATTTTTTTTATTGGGTTTATAAATTTTCCCTGGAACAAAAAAAAAAAAAGTGGGAGATTAATATTGGCCTCTGGGCTTGTGTGCCAGTCCTGAGCGTGCCATCCTCTCACAAATAGTGGGCCATAGAAAGCCTATTTATTTTATTTTTTTTGGTTTTATAAATTCTCCCTGAAAAAAAAAAGGGAGATTAATATTGGCCTTTGGGCTTGTGTGCCAGTCCTAAGCGTGCCATCTCTCTCTCTCAGATAGTGGGCCATAGAAAGCCTATTTATTATTTTTTTTATTGGATTTATAAATTTTCCCTGAAAAAAAAAAGGGAGATTAATATTGGCCTCTGGGCTTGTGTGCCAGTCCTGAGCGTACCATCTCTCTCACAAATAGTGGGCCATAGAAAGCCTATTTATGTTTTTGGTTGATTTGGGTTCTAAATTCTACCTGAAAAAATCAATAAATCAATCAGTGGGAGATAAATATTGGCCTCTGGGCTTGTGTGCCACTCCTGACTCCTGTGTGCGTCATCTCTCACTCAGTGGGCCATAGAAAGCCTATTTTTTGTTTTATTTGTTTTATAAATTCTCCCTGAAAAAATCATTTTTATTTTTTTTGGTTTCTAAATTCTTCCTGAAAAAATCATTTTTTTTTTATTATTTTTTTTTCTAAAGTCTCCCTGGAAAAAAAAAAAATCAAATCAGTGGGAGATTAATATTGCCCTTTCTGCTTGTGTGCCAGTCTTGACTCCTGGGTGTGCCATCTCTCTCTCTCTCTCCAATTGTGGGCCATAGAAAGCCTATTATTTTTTTAGCTTGATTTGGGTTCCAAAATCTACCTGAAAAAATCACTACATCAATCATTGGGAGAACAATATTGGCCTCTGGGCTTGTGTGCCACTCCTGACTCCTGTGTGCGTCATCTCTCACTCCGTGGGCCATAGAAAGCCTATTTTTTCTTTTATTTGTTTTCTAAATTCTCCCTGAAAAAATCATTTTATTTTATTTGGTTTCTAAATTCTTCCTGAAAAAATCATTTTATTCTATTATTTTTTTTTCCTAAAGTCTCCCTGAAAAAAAAAAAAAATCAAATCAGTGGGAGATTAATATTGCCCTTTCTGCTTGTGTGCCAGTCTTGACTCCTGGGTGTGCCATCTCTCTCTCCAATTGTGGGCCATAGAAAGCCTATTATTTTTTTAGCTTGATTTGGGTTCCAAAATCTACCTGAAAAAATCACTACATCAATCAGTGGGAGATAAATATTGGCCTCTGGGCTTGTGTGCCACTCCTGACTCCTGTGTGCGTCATCTCTCACTCAGTGGGCCATAGAAAGCCTTTTTTTGTTTTATTTGTTTTCTAAATTCTCCCAGAAAAAATCATTTTATTTTATTTGGTTTCTAAATTCTTCCTGAAAAAATCATTTTATTCTTTTATTTTTTTTTCCTAAAGTCTCCCTGAAAAAAAAAAAAAAATCAAATCAGTGGGAGATTAATATTGCCCTTTCTGCTTGTGTGCCAGTCTTGACTCCTGGGTGTGCCATCTCTCTCTCTCTCTCCAATTGTGGGCCATAGAAAGCCTATTATTTTTTTTAGCTTGATTTGGGTTCCAAAATCTACCTGAAAAAATCACTACATCAATCAGTGGGAGATAAATATTGGCCTCTGGGCTTGTGTGCCACTCCTGACTCCTGTGTGCGTCATCTCTCACTCAGTGGGCCATAGAAAGCCTTTTTTTGTTTTATTTGTTTTCTAAATTCTCCCAGAAAAAATCATTTTATTTTATTTGGTTTCTAAATTCTTCCTGAAAAAATCATTTTATTCTATTATTTTTTTTTCCTAAAGTCTCCCTGAAAAAAAAAAAAAAATCAAATCAGTGGGAGATTAATATTTACATTTGTGCTTCAGTGACAGTCCTGCGTGTGTGGCATCTCTCTCATTTGTTGCCACCAACAACAGAGTGTGTAACATTGTGCCTGATTTTCGTTGTGGTCTCACTCACCTGTAAAGGGGTAGCTAAATCATACTGAAGTTATAGCTCACCGTGTAAGTTGCGTGACAGCAACAAATACCGTTAGTTTGGTTACGTTTTTAAAACAATGAGGAAGTCTGGTGGAAGAGGTCGTGGCCGGGGGCGTTCATTGTCAGCTGGTAATGAGGGTAGTGGTAGTGGTGGAGCATCAGCTGGTCGTGGGAAAAAAAATATTGCACCTAAGTCTGGAGCTGTGGAGCCAGGTTCGTCGTCTGGCTACACAAGGCCTCGAACGCTCCCTTTTCTGGGAGTAGGAAAACCGCTTTTAAAGCCGGAGCAGCAAGAGCAAGTTTTGGCTTATCTTGCTGACTCAGCCTCTAGCTCTTTTGCCTCCTCTCGTGAAACTGGTAAATGTCAAAGCAGCGCGTCGTTAGTGGATGTTCACGGTCAGGGACAAGTCGCTTCCTTGTCCTCTTCAGCAAAAACAACAACAGAGAAGAATGCAGCAGGCGACACAACGGGTTACTCCATGGAGCTCTTTACACATACCGTCCCTGGCTTAGAAAGTGAAGCAGTTAACAGTCCATGCCCATTACAAGTTGAATCTGACATGGAGTGCACTGATGCACAGCCACAGCCAGACTACTATGCTGGTCCTTTGACTCAGACCACAACATTGCCCTCGCAGGGTAATGATCAAGAATCAGACCCTGATGAGACTATGTTGCCCCATCACGAACGCTATACCACCGACCGACACGGTGACACAGACGAAGTTGCACACGAGCTACAAGAAGAGGTAATAGATGACCCAGTTCTTGACCCCGATTGGCAGCCATTGGGGGAACAGGGTGCAGGCGGCAGCAGTTCTGAAGCGGAGGAGGAGGGGCCGCAGCAGGCATCAACATCGCAACAGGTTCCATCTGCCGGGCCCGTATCTTGCCCAAAACGCGTGGCAAAGCCAAAACCTGTTGGAGGACAGCGTGGCCATCCGGTTAAAGCTCAGTCTGCAATGCCTGAAAAGGTATCCGATGCTAGAAAGAGTGCAGTCTGGCATTTTTTTAAACAACATCCAATTGATCAGCGCAAAGTCATCTGTCAAAAATGTTCAACTACCTTAAGCAGAGGACAGAATCTGAAAAGTCTCAATACAAGTTGCATGCATAGACATTTAACCACCATGCATTTGCAAGCCTGGACTAACTACCAAACGTCCCTTAAGGTTGTAGCACCCTCGGCCAATGAAGCTAGTCAGCAACGCAACATCCCTTCCGGCAGTGTAGGGCCACCATTTTCCGCACCACCTGCAGTATCTGTGCAGGTTTCTTTGCCAGGCCAAAGCAGTCAGGGTCAGGGAATTACCAGTTTCGTAGTAGGAAACACTGCATCTAGGGCACCGGCGGCAACAATACCATCTCCCACCGTCTCTCAGTCTGCCATGTCCACCGGCACCCCCGCTAGTTCCACGATCTCCAGCTCTCCAGTCCAGCTCACCCTACATGAGACTATGGTTAGAAAAAGGAAGTACTTAGCCTCGCATCCGCGTACACAGGGTTTGAACGCCCACATAGCTAGACTAATCTCGTTAGAGATGATGCCCTACCGGTTAGTTGAAAGCGAAGCTTTCAAAGCCCTGATGGACTACGCTGTACCACGCTACGAGCTACCCAGTCGACACTTTTTTCCAGAAAAGCCATCCCAGCCCTCCACCAGCATGTTAAAGAGCGCATCGTCCATGCACTCAGGCAATCTGTGAGCACAAAGGTGCACCTGACAACAGATGCATGGACCAGTAGGCATGGCCAGGGACGTTACGTGTCCATCACGGCACACTGGGTGAATGTTGTGGATGCAGGGTCCACAGGGGACAGCAAGTTTGGGACAGTTCTGCCTAGCCCACGGTCTAGGAAACAGTTGGCTGTAGCCGTTCGCACCCCCTCCTCCTCCTCTTCGTCCTCCTGCAGAAGCGAGAGCTCGTCCACAGACCGCAGTCGCACAACCACTCCATCCGCAGCTGCCACTGTTGCACACCAGGTCTCCCATTATGGGGCAGCTACTGGCAAACGTCAGCAGGCTGTATTGGCTATGAAGTGTTTGGGCGACAACAGACACACCGCGGAAGTTCTGTCCGAGTTCTTGCAGAAAGAAACGCAGTCGTGGCTGGGCACTGTAGATCTTGAGGCAGGCAAGGTAGTGAGTGATAACGGAAGGAATTTCATGGCTGCCATCTCCCTTTCCCAACTGAAACACATTCCTTGCCTGGCTCACACCTTAAACCTGGTGGTGCAGTGCTTCCTGAAAAGTTATCCGGGGTTATCCGACCTGCTCCTCAAAGTGCGTGGACTTTGCTCACATATCCGCCGTTCGCCCGTACACTCCAGCCGTATGCAGACCTATCAGCGTTCTTTGAACCTTCCCCAGCATCGCCTAATCATAGACGTTGCAACAAGGTGGAACTCAACACTGCACATGCTTCAGAGACTGTGCGAACAGAGGCGGGCTGTTATGTTTTTGTGGGAGGATACACATACACGGGCAGGCAGTAGGATGGCAGACATGGAGTTGTCAGGTGTGCAGTGGTCGAAGATTCAAGACATGTGTCAAGTCCTTCAGTGTTTTGAGGAATGCACACGGCTGGTTAGTGCAGACAACGCCATAATAAGCATGAGCATCCCCCTAATGCGTCTGCTGATGCAAAGTTTGACGCACATAAAGGATCAGGCGTCTGCAGCTGAGGAAGAGGAAAGCCTTGATGACAGTCAGCCATTGTCTGGCCAGGGCAGTGTACAGGACGAGTTAGCGGGCGAAGAGGAGGAGGAGGACGAGGAGGATGATGGGGATGATTATATTTTTAATGAGGAAGCTTTTCCGGGGCCACTGGAAATTGGTGGCGCGGCAAGGCCGGGTTCTGGTTTTTGGAGGGACACAAGTGACGTGGATTTGCCTGAAACTGCCCCTCAACCAAGCACAACCGCAGATTTGAGAACTGGAACTTTGGCCCACATGGCGGATTATGCCTTACGTATCCTCAAAAGGGACACACGCATAACTAAAATGATGAACGATGACGATTACTGGTTGGCCTGCCTCCTTGATCCTCGCTATAAAGGCAAATTGCAAAATATAATGCCACATGAGAACTTGGAACTAATATTAGCAACCAAACAATCAACTCTTGTTGACCGTTTGCTTCTGGCATTCCCTGCACACAGCGCCCGTGATCGTTCTCACACGAGCTGCAGGGGCCAGCAGACCAGAGGAGTTAGAGGGGCAGAAATCAGAAGTGGCGTTGGCCAGAGGGGTTTTCTGACCAGGTTGTGGAGTGATTTTGCTATGACCGCAGACAGGACAGGTACTGCAGCATCAATTCAAAGTGACAGGAGACAACATTTGTCCAGTATGGTTACAAACTATTTTTCATCCCTTATCGATGTTCTCCCTCAACCGTCATTCCCATTTGATTACTGGGCATCAAAATTAGACACCTGGCCAGAATTGGCAGAATATGCATTGCAGGAGCTTGCTTGCCCGGCAGCTAGTGTCCTATCAGAAAGAGTATTCAGTGCTGCAGGTTCAATACTAACAGAAAAAAGGACTCGTCTGGCTACCCAAAATGTAGATGATCTAACCTTCATTAAAATGAACCACAACTGGATTTCGAAATCTTTTGCCCCACCTTGCCCGGCTGACACCTAGCTTTCCTATGAAAAGGTCTTGCCTGTGGACTATTCTGAATGCCTTTTCCAATCTCGTAATTTTCTGCACCTGATTGTCCAGCATACGACATGTTTACACCTCACTAAATGGCCAAACTCCCCACACGGGGCCGTGGTATCGACACTTGGCGACAGCACCCGTGAGAGTGCTGTTTGTCTGAAGAGGTGGGTGTGCCCGCTTTTGGTCGACGGCACTGCCACTGGGTCCCTCCTAGTACAATAAAGTGTCTCTGGCGGTGGTGGTGCGCACCCAACGTCAGACACACCGTTGTAATATGAGGGGCCCTGGGCCTGTACCGCCGGCCACAAGACAGTCCCCCCCCCAGCTCAAACAGTGCTCTACCACTTGCAAAATTATCTCACAGCTCCACCAATGTTTAGTCTATGCGCTGACATCCTTCAATGCCTGCCACTGACAATACCATTGTATTGACATTTTTGTTATGTTAGGCCTTCGAAGCCTGTCTGCGGTCACTCCTTCCACTATGCCTCCACTGACCACACCACTGCTGCCCGTGTACCCCTGGAACCAATTTAAAATTGCCTACAGCCATGTGTTATTATTTTAGGCCTTCGATGCCTGTCTGCGGTCACTCCTTACAATATGCCTCCACTGACCACACCACTGCTGCCCGTGTACCCCTGGAACCAATTTAAAATTGCCTACAGCCAGCCCAATTTTTTTATTTTAGGCCTTCGATGCCTGTCTGCGGTCACTCCTTCCACTAGGCCTCCACTGACCACACCACTGCTGCCCGTGTACCCCTGGAACCAATTTAAAATTGCCTACAGCCATGTGTTATTATTTTAGGCCTTCGATGCCTGTCTGCGGTCACTCCTTACAATATGCCTCCACTGACCACACCACTGCTGCCCGTGTACCCCTGGAACCAATTTAAAATTGCCTACAGCCAGCCCAATTTTTTTATTTTAGGCCTTCGATGCCTGTCTGCGGTCCGTTCTTTCTACTACTACTACACTGACCAGGCCACTGCTGCCCGTGTACCCCTGGAACCAATTTAAAATTGCCTACAGCCAGCCCAATTTTTTTATTTTAGGCCTTCGATGCCTGTCTGCGGTCCGTTCTTTCTACTACTACTACACTGACCAGGCCACTGCTGCCCGTGTACCCCTGGAACCAATTTAAAATTGCCTACAGCCATGTGTTATTATTTTAGGCCTTCGATGCCTGTCTGCGGTCACTCCTTACAATATGCCTCCACTGACCACACCACTGCTGCTCGTGTACCCCTGGAACCAATTTAAAATTGCCTACAGCCAGCCCAATTTTTTTATTTTAGGCCTTCGATGCCTGTCTGCGGTCCGTTCTTTCTCCTACTACTACACTGACCAGGCCACTGCTGCCCGTGTACCCCTGGAACCTATTTAAAATTGCCTACAGCCATGTGTTATTATTTTAGGCCTTCGATGCCTGTCTGCGGTCACTCCTTACAATATGCCTCCACTGACCACACCACTGCTGCCCGTGTACCCCTGGAACCAATTTAAAATTGCCTACAGCCAGCCCAATTTTTTTTATTTTAGGCCTTCGATGCCTGTCTGCGGTCACTCCTTCCACTAGGCCTCCACTGACCACACCACTGCTGCCCGTGTACCCCTGGAACCAATTTAAAATTGCCTACAGCCATGTGTTATTATTTTAGGCCTTCGATGCCTGTCTGCGGTCACTCCTTACAATATGCCTCTACTGACCACACCACTGCTGCCCGTGTACCCCTGGAACCAATTTAAAATTGCCTACAGCCAGCCCAATTTTTTTATTTTAGGCCTTCGATGCCTGTCTGCGGTCACTCCTTCCACTAGGCCTCCACTGACCACACCACTGCTGCCCGTGTACCCCTAGAACCTATTTATAATTGCATAGAGCATCCTTTTTTTAATAGTAGGCGTACAAAGTCTGTCTGCGGTTCACTATTGAAATTGTCCTCCACTGCCCAGAGCACTGCAGCTTGTGTACCCCTGTAACTTTTTTCTGCTGCAGTGAGCCACATTTTTGGTTTGAGTCCTACTACCTGTGTCTGTCTGCGCCACTCAATTCAGCTGTGTTCCTTTGAAAAAAGCTGAGCGTCAATAGTCTTGTTTTCAGCCTCTAGGAATTTTAAAACTGCATTGGGTGTACAACTTTGGTAGGGCCTACTAACGGTGTCTGCCTCCCCAAGGTGTTCCCCAGGTTTCCTCTCCATTGCTTCAATCTTCATGCTCTCGTTTAGTAGTTGTTGGAAACTACGCTGCATTAGGCCTACAAATTGGGTATGGGGTGTAGAGAGATGGTGTGTTCCACTCCAAGGTGTTCTCCAGGTTGCCTTTCCTGAGCTTCAATCTTCATGCTCTCGTTTAGTAGTTGTTGGAAACTACGCAGCATTAGGCCTACAAATTGGGTATGGGGTGTAGAGAGATGGTGTGTTCCACTCCAAGGTGTTCTCCAGGTTGCCTTTCCTGAGATTCAATCTTCATGCTCTCGTTTAGTAGTTGTTGGAAACTACGCTGCATTAGGCCTACAAATTGGGTATGGGGTGTAGAGAGATGGTGTGTTCCACTCCAAGGTGTTCTCCAGGTTGCCTTTCCTGAGCTTCAATCTTCATGCTCTCGTTTAGTAGTTGTTGGAAACTACGCTGCATTAGGCCTACAAATTGGGTATGGGGTGTAGAGAGATGGTGTGTTCCACTCCAAGGTGTTCTCCAGGTTGCCTTTCCTGAGCTTCAATCTTCATGCTCTCGTTTAGTAGTTGTTGGAAACTACGCTGCATTAGGCCTACAAATTGGGTATGGGGTGTAGAGAGATGGTGTGTTCCACTCCAAGGTGTTCTCCAGGCTGCCTTTCCTGAGCTTCAATCTTCATGTTCTCGTTTAGTAGTTGTTGGAAACTACGCTGCATTAGGCCTACAAATTGGGTATGGGGTGTAGAGAGATGGTGTGTTCCACTCCAAGGTGTTCTCCAGGTTGCCTTTCCTGAGCTTCAATCTTCATGCTCTCGTTTAGTAGTTGTTGGAAACTACGCTGCATTAGGCCTACAAATTTGGTATGGGGTGTAGAGAGATGGTGTGTTCCACTCCAAGGTGTTCTCCAGGTTGCCTTTCCTGAGCTTCAATCTTCATGCTCTCGTTTAGTAGTTGTTGGAAACTACGCTGCATTAGGCCTACAAATTGGGTATGGGGTGTAGAGAGATGGTGTGTTCCACTCCAAGGTGTTCTCCAGGTTGGCTTTCCTGAGCTTCAATCTTCATGCTCTCGTTTAGTAGTTGTTGGAAACTACGCTGCATTAGGCCTACAAATTGGGTATGGGGTGTAGAGAGATGGTGTGTTCCACTCCAAGGTGTTCCCCAGGTTTCATCGCCATTGGTTCGATCTTCATGCTCTCGTTTAGTAGTTGTTGGAAACTACGCTGCATTAGGCCTACAAATTGGGTATGGGGTATAGAGAGATGGTGTGTTCCACTCCAAGGTGTTCCCCAGGTTTCCTCTCCATTGCTTCGATCTTCATGCTCTCGTTTAGTAGTTGTTGGAAACTACGCTGCATTAGGCCTACAAATTGGGTATGGGGTGTAGAGAGATGGTGTGTTCCACTCCAAGGTGTTCTCCAGGTTGCCTTTCCTGAGCTTCAATCTTCATGCTCTCGTTTAGTAGTTGTTGGAAACTACGCTGCATTAGGCCTACAAATTGGGTATGGGGTGTAGAGAGATGGTGTGTTCCACTCCAAGGTGTTCTCCAGGTTGCCTTTCCTGAGCTTCAATCTTCATGCTCTCGTTTAGTAGTTGTTGGAAACTACGCTGCATTAGGCCTACAAATTGGGTATGGGGTGTAGAGAGATGGTGTGTTCCACTCCAAGGTGTTCTCCAGGTTGCCTTTCCTGAGCTTCAATCTTCATGCTCTCGTTTAGTAGTTGTTGGAAACTACGCTGCATTAGGCCTACAAATTGGGTATGGGGTGTAGAGAGATGGTGTGTTCTACTCCAAGGTGTTCTCCAGGTTGCCTTTCCTGAGCTTCAATCTTCATGCTCTCGTTTAGTAGTTGTTGGAAACTACGCTGCATTAGGCCTACAAATTGGGTATGGGGTGTAGAGAGATGGTGTGTTCCACTCCAAGGTGTTCTCCAGGTTGCCTTTCCTGAGCTTCAATCTTCATGCTCTCGTTTAGTAGTTGTTGGAAACTACGCTGCATTAGGCCTACAAATTGGGTATGGGGTGTAGAGAGATGGTGTGTTCCACTCCAAGGTGTTCTCCAGGTTGCCTTTCCTGAGCTTCAATCTTCATGCTCTCGTTTAGTAGTTGTTGGAAACTACGCTGCATTAGGCCTACAAATTGGGTATGGGGTGTAGAGAGATGGTGTGTTCTACTCCAAGGTGTTCTCCAGGTTGCCTTTCCTGAGCTTCAATCTTCATGCTCTCGTTTAGTAGTTGTTGGAAACTACGCTGCATTAGGCCTACAAATTGGGTATGGGGTGTAGAGAGATGGTGTGTTCCACTCCAAGGTGTTCCCCAGGTTTCATCGCCATTGGTTTGATCTTCATGCTCTCGTTTAGTAGTTGTTGGAAACTACGCTGCATTAGGCCTACAAATTGGGTATGGGGTGTAGAGAGATGGTGTGTTCCACTCCAAGGTGTTCCCCAGGTTTCCTCTCCATTGCTTCGATCTTCATGCTCTCGTTTAGTAGTTGTTGGAAACTACGCTGCATTAGGCCTACAAATTGGGTATGGGGTGTAGAGAGATGGTGTGTTCCACTCCAAGGTGTTCTCCAGGTTGCCTTTCCTGAGCTTCGATCTTCATGCTCTCGTTTAGTAGTTGTTGGAAACTACGCTGCATTAGGCCTACAAATTGGGTATGGGGTGTAGAGAGATGGTGTGTTCCACTCCAAGGTGTTCCTCAGGTTTCCTCTCCATTGCTTCGATCTTCATGCTCTCGTTTAGTAGTTGTAGAAAACTACACTGCATTAGGCCTACAAATTGGGTATGGGGTGTAGAGAGATGGTGTGTTCCACTCCAAGGTGTTCCCCAGGTTTCGTCCACATTGCTTCGGTCTTACGACTCTCGTTTAGTAGTTGTAGAAAACTACACTGCATTAGGCCTACAAATTGGGTATGGGGTGTAGAGAGACGGTGTGTTACACTCCAAGGTGTTCCCCAGGTTTCGTCCACATTGCTTCGATCTTCCGACTCTCGTTTAGTAGTTGTTGAAAACTACACTGCATTAGGCCTACAAATTGGGTATGGGGTGTAGAGAGATGGTGTGTTCCACTCCAAGGTGTTCTCCAGGTTGCCTTTCCTGAACTTCTATCTTCAGGCTCTCATTAAATTGTAGTTAAATGGAACAACTGCATTTGGCGTACTAGTTGGTTTGGGGCCTACTATCGGTGTCTGCCACTCCTTGCTGTTCTCCTGGTTTCCTGTCCTGAAATTCCATTTTCAGGCTCTTGTTAAGTAGTTGTTAATGTTAGACTGCATTTGGCCTACTAGTTGGGTTGGGGCCTACTATCGGTGTCTGCCACTCCTTGCTGTTCTCCTCAACTGAACAAAGCTGGGCCGCCTGTTTACTACGGTTGCCAATTTTGAACTGCATGTCGACTACTTACTGATTTGGGCCTACTCTCTGTGTCAGCCTCTCATTCCAGTTGTCCTCCACTGCAATGCCCCCTGGTTAGTCCTGTGTTACCAATTTTGAACTGCATTTAGCCCACTTTATTCTTTGGGCCTATATCTGTGTTTCCTCCTCATCCTGCCCATTGCCCAGCCAGTGATAGATGAGTCTGCTGGTACATTGACCCATAACGCAAAATTCCCCGTGCACGCTACACAGCAAAATTGTGACCCTGCTGAAAGTCAGGTTCCTCTTCCCGCATACCATACCACCTTACACGGGGACAAAGAGGAAGGTGCAGATGAAAGTGCAGGTTCCTTCATCAGGTGGGGGGAGGAATACTAGTTGGCGACGTCACTGGCACAGGGCCTCTCATAGTACGCAAAAGTGTTGCTGCCGGTGGGAGGCGCCCCCGCCGTGCAAACACACCGCTGTACTTTGAGGGGCCCTGTGCCAGTGCCAATGCCAACGAGTGGGCCCCCCCCTGCTTGCTCAGGATCACAGCACTTGCAAAGTTTAAATACTTACCACTCCCTGCTCCACTGCCGTGACGTGGTCCAGATTTACTGGGCCCACTAATTACTTGAACCAGCCCTACCCCCCACAACTTTAGCCAAATGACCCCCAATTTCAAATGCCTTCCAATTATTATAAGGTAAATTACGATTGACAAGCTTCTTTAAAGGGAACCTGTCACCTGAATTTGGTGGGACTGGTTTTGGGTCATATGGGCGGAGTTTTCGGGTGTTTGATTCACCCTTTCCTTACCCGCTGGCTGCATGCTGGCTGCAATATTGGATTGAAGTTTATTCTCTGTCCTCCATAGTACACGCCTGCACAAGGCAAGATTGCTTTTCACAGGCGTGATGACCTGATACCAGAAAGTCCAAGAATAGGGACATTCTACATGCTTCCCAAAATCCACAAATATGGAAATCCAGGAAGACCAAGTATTTCATGTGTGGCACCCTTAGGCCCCTTTCACACATCAGTTTTTTGTCATCAGTCGCAATCCGTCAAATTTTGAAAAAAACGGGTCCAGTGACTGATGCCGCCGGATCTGTTTTTTTTTTCTCATAGACTTGTTTTAGCGACAGATTTTGATGGATGGGCTCACGTTTCATCCATCATTCACCGGATCCATCGAAAATTGTTTGTCCGGCAGCCGGAGACAACTGACAAAGTAACATTTTTTGTGTACGTCGCCGTCCATTGCTAGAATGCAAGCCTATGGCACCGGATTCCGTTTTTTTAACTGAGCATGCTCCGATCCAAATAGCGGGATCCGCTAGTCGGATCCGTCCAAAAAACGGATCCGTCGAGCCAACGGATTGGGACTGACAGCAAAAAACTGATGTGTGAAAGGGGCCTTACTGAGAAGGTATCTGGATGGGTAGAGGGTATTCTTAAACCACTGGTAAAGGATACACCCAGCTACATTCAGGACACAACTGACCTATTGAATAAACTATCAGCAATATGAAGGAACCATCCTGGCCACCATGGATGTGGAATCTTTGTACTCTAATGTCCCACACCAGGATGGACTAAATGCCTGCAAATTCTTCCTGGAAAACACAGGGATTGATGCTGATTCTGTGGTGAAACTTACAAAATTCATCCTCACCCACAATTACTTTGAATTTGACAACAAGATCTATCTACAGGAGACTGGCACAGCAATAGGAAGTAAAATGGCTCCACCGTATGCTAATATTTTCATGGTCAAGTTTGAAAGCGACTTTTTGTCCTCATGTCCCATCAGGCCTCAGGCCTACTACCGCTACATTGTTTATATTTTATTCATCTGGATGGAGTCTGAGCCACAGCTAAAGATGTTCCATGAACAGTTCAATCAATTTCATCCCACCATCAACTTAACACTCAACCACTCCAGCGCTGAAATTAACTTTTTGGACACCATCATTAAGCTGCAGAACAATTAAATAGAGACATCAGAAGCCAATCGACCGCGCAACATACCTCAAAAGGGACAGTTTCCATCCAAAACACACAAAAAACTCTATTGCCTACAGCCAAGCCATCGGATACAATTGTATATGTTCCAACCCCATGGATAGAGATGAACACCTTGGTCGCCTCAGAAAGACCTTTTTGAATCAGGGCTACCATCCAAGAACAATTCAAAACCAAATTACAAGAGCAAATAAAATATTAAGGAATCACCTGCTACATTACAAAGCTATAGAAGAAAATAACCGGGTGCCTCTAGTCAGCGTTGGACTGGAGCACCTTGGACCCACCAGAGAAAATCATTCTTGGGGCCCACTATGTAGCTACATAGAAATAGATACAAGACCACCAATTGTGCGGTTAAAAGCGCTAATATCAGGGTATAATATAAGGTAGTACACGTCTTAATTATGTAGCAAGGGTTGGGGTAGCCCCCTCACAGAATATAATTTAGCCCCCTCAGAGAATATAATTTAGCCCCCTCATAAAATATAACGCAGTCCCCTCATAGAATATAATGCAGCACCCCACAGCATATAATGCAACCCCCTCATGTATAACGCAGTCCCCACCATAGAATATAATGTAGCACCCTCATAGGGTATAATGCAGCCCCCTCATATAGTATAATGCAGCCACCACAGAATATAATGTAGTCAACTGAGAGAATGCAGCCCCACCACAGAATATAATGCAGCCCCCCATAAAGTATACTGCAGCCCCCTCACATAGTATGATGTAGCCCCCCATAATATAATGTAGTCCCCTGAGAATGCAGTCCCCCCACAGAATATAATGTAGCCCCCTCATAAAGTATAATGCAGCCCCTCTCCACCCCATCATTGTCCTCATCACCACCTCCATCATTGCCTTCTCCCCCACTACCCCTATCATTCTCCCCACCACCTCCATCACTGCCCATTCCACCACCTGCATCATTGCCTCCTCCCCACGATCATTGTCAATTTCATCACCTCCATCATCACTTCCACCATTGCCTCCCCCCACCACCATGATTGCCCATCACCTCCATCATTGCCTCCCCCACCACCATTGCCAATTTCATCACCTACATCATTGCCTCCCACCACCACCATCATTGCCCATCACCTCCATCATTGCCTCCCCACCATCATTGCCTATCACCTCCATCATTGCCTCCCATACCATCATTGCCCATCATTTCCATCATTGCCTCCCCTCACCCTCATTTCCCATCACCTCTATCATTCCCTCCCTCACCATGATTGCCCATCACCTCTATCATTGTCTCCCCCACCATCATTGCCCATCACTTCCATCATTGCCTCCCCTCACCTCCATCACTGCCTCCCCACCACCACCATCATTGCTCATCACCTCCATCATTGTCTCCCCCACCACCATCATTGCCCATCACTTCCATCATTGTCTCCCCCACCACCATCATTGCCCATCACCTCCATCATTGTCTCCCCCCACCAATATCATTGTCCTTCACCACACACACACACACACGCACAGCTCACGGCCGCAGCAGCTCATCTCACACACACACACGCAGGTGGATCGCCCCCGTATAGGGCAAGGGGTACTCGGTACCGGTCCTTCGGCTCTCTAAGGGGGATGTCACGGTGGTTGACCCGGTCCGTGGCTCTCAGGTGGTCCGTTGTAAAAGGGAAAGGTCTTTAAAGGGGAAATGTTCATGACGCCACCTGTGGTATTTGGTCTGAGTGACCAATACTGGTTAGGGGTCCGCTGGGGTTATGGCAGCTAGATGGTATACCTTCCCACAGGTGAAGTATGTCCCCAGGGCTTCCCAATGTGTAGATGGTAGATGTTGTGGGGCGCAGTGAAGAACGAGGACACAAGGGTGCAGTCTCTTTACCTTTTTACTGAAGGCTTCAGCATCCACAGTCCAGAGCACCAGATCACAAGGCAGGCTTAGTCCGGTCGGTCTGAAGGCAAATCCAAAGTCCCCTTATCCAGGTGGAAATCAGTAGCCTTCCTCTAGCACATGGGTGTTGTAGTACCTTCCTGCTGAGCTTCTCGGTAGGGTCCTCACAACTGTGGTAGATCTTATAGATGTTATGACTCTCTCTGTCCACCAGATGGATAGGAACAAACCCGTATGACTGGTGGCCTGGGGCTTTTTACAGGGACTCTAGCACGCCCCGACCCCCACAAGTTGCCACTGTGCCTCCTGGGTATAGGTTGGGCAGGTAACGTGGAATTAGCTGTCCTGCCGGTCACTGGAGCAAGGCATGGAGACGGTTGCTCCCTCTGTGTTCCTGCCTGTATGGGGCAGAACTCCTTCTGGTTTCCTCTCCTTTTCCTATAACTTCGCTTCTCACCCTCTACAATACAATTCACTGTTCTTGTCTCTTTCTTAGGATGCTGCCGCACGTGGGGCAGGTGCAGCTCCGTGACCTTCTGTCTAGGCCTCCGACAGGATCCCACCCCTATCAGGGACCACCCTATCGGCAACTGCGAGATGTTCCTCCTTTCCCTCTGTCTGCCTGACAGGGACTGACTGAGTGAAGCTCAGCCAGCTTCTGACTAATGTCCTATCCAGACCACCAGTTTTACCTAATTGTGAGGAGTGCCCTAATAAATAGGAGCATAGCTCCCCCTGGTGGACTGGAGTGTGAAATGTGTTACATGGTTTGTGATACCTGGTAAAGAGATCTCCTTTATTGCCTTCAGACGTAACATCACTCCCCCCTGGTGGAAGAATGATATTACTGCAACGACCAGGACCCTGGGGCGCTGCACAGGCACACACACATGCAGGCACGCACACACACACGCAGGCACACAGCACAGCTCACCTCCCCGCAGCAGCAGCTCATCCCAGCAGCCTCTTCCTCACTGGATTCCTGGAAGCTTTCTGACTGAGACAGCAGCACACTGGATGATGACGTCATCCAGCAGGGCTGTCTCAGACAGGAAGCAGGACGCCAGGAGGTGAGCTGCTCTTTGAGTCTGTGTGCCTGCATGTGTGTTTGTGTGCGGTGCGGTGCTGTGAGTGTGTGTGTGTGTGGTGCGGCTTTACAAACGGGCAGTGTTAGCTGCAGCCAGCGGCTAATGCTGCCAGCTATTAAAGAGAAATGGTATTCACGCCTCTCCACGCCCATAGGGGCGCAGGGAAGCATGAATATTCATTTTGCTTTAGCAGCGGAGAAAGGATCCTGTCTCCAGCTGCTACTACTGGCACAGAGCGGGCCCCCTTGACTCAGGGGCCCTATAGCCACTGGCAAGGGGCCCCTGGAGCAGTAGGGGCCCTAGGCAGCTGCTGGCCAGTATGGCCGCAGGGGTCAGTGCCTGGGCCCACCGAAAAATCCTCTTGTTCTCCGGTGGGCCAGTCCGAGCCTGCCTCTAGTAGTCACCTACAATCCAAACCTGGAGGTGCTAAGGGCAGCTGCACGGAAATGACAACCTTTACTACAAAAAGATGCCCGATTACAATCCATTTTTTCCAGACTCCCCCCCCACTACTGTGTTTTAGGCAGCCCCCAAATTTAAGAAGCATCATTGTCAAAAGCTCCCTGCCCTCTCAAACAGCTGCAGGAACCTTTCCTTGCAACCAGAAAAAAAGTGAAACCTGTCCATTTATAATGACCACTGACAAGATAAAGATCCCCAATTCACATCAGGACTACAAGATCCCAGGTACTTTCAGCTGCATCACATCTAATGTGGTGTACCTAATTATTTGTACTAAATGTCCAACTGGGGGTCTGTGTGTAGGGGAGACAGGACAAAAACTGAGAACAAGGATAAATTCTCACTGCCACACAATAAAATAAAAAAGAATGGATCTATCTGTGGCCAAACATTTCTGTATGTCTGATCATAGCACAATGGACCTGAAATTACTTGTATTGAAAGGTAGCTTCAAATCTCAGAGAGACAGGAGAATTTGGGAGTATAAATTTATGACAACCTTTGACACACTTAGTGCAGGAATGAATGTGTCACAAGGATTTATGAACGTTTACATCAATTAAAGAATTTGCACTCAGACCTTATGGGGCATAACAGTACCAGACCCCAATCAGAGGACAACAAAACATTCACTCCTTATCTAGGAACTTTCCAATATTTATGGACACAACTGTTTATCACTTATCACTCTCCCATAATAACAGTTCTGTGCTGTGTTGTGTATAAATATGTGATTCTTCAGAATTTCTTTTAGTCTAAGCATGATGAAGGGACCTGAGTAGTCTCGAAAGCTTGCAATTTGTTACCATCTTTTCAGTTAGCCATTAAAAGGTATCAACCACTGAGGACTCTCAATTCTAAATATTTTTTTTCTCACATAATGGTAATTCTGCATCACGTCACCTGTCTTACCTATGGCATTATTTCTGGGCTGTATTATACATAAATATGTGATTCTTCAGAATTTCTTTTAGTCTATGCGTGATGAAGGGACCTGAGTAATCTCAAAGCTTGCAATTTGTTACCATCTTTTCAGTTAGCCATTAAAAGGTATTAACCATTGAGGACTCTGAATTCTAAATATTTTTCTAAGAGAAAATAATGTGATTTATCGCCACCTACTGTGCACTTTCATTATGTGCAAATCACAGCTATTGAATCATCTGCATTACAGCCACCCAGGATTCTGCAATACGATCTTTCACATAGCATTACGTTTCCATGCATCCACTACCTGGTTCCCCTAGGTAGGAAGACAATATCAGATCCCACAGAATTCCTAATACATTTAGATACTGAATCCTTTTTTTTTTTCCATGAGGTCTCCATGGAATAATTATACAAAATTAGCTGAGGAATTTGCCCATTGATGTAAAGCATAATAATCTGCACATAAATGATATTGTAAAAAGGTCTGTGTCTCGCTGTGTTGTCCAGGTGGCTCCACACCAGCCATTCACGGACACGGTCCCACTACTGATCAGCAAGGGGGTTTTGCCCTGCTCCGTTTCCGACCTGGGCCAGATCACCCCTCCTTTAACAACCCAGCAGCTCTGAGCTCCCTCAAAGCCACCAAATCGATACCGAACATAGTGCGGACACTCGACCGAGATAGTCCAGAGCGGACCAGAACTCCTGGACTCAAGCGATCCGCCAGCCTCAGCCTCCCAGGTAGCTGGGATTACAGACGCACGCCACTGTGTCCGGCGAAAAGCAAAGGCTGGTCCGTGATAGAAGAATCTGTGTGATGCAAGAGATACATCCAGCACCACCTACTGTCACATTTATATACTCACACCATGCACTGCCCACAATCAAGCACTCCAAGAAAATCCCTAGCAGTCCCCTAACCCTTCCCATAATAATAATAATCTTTATTTTTATATAGCGCTAACATATTCCGCAGCGCTTTACATTTTGCACACATTATCATCACTGTCCCTGATGGGGCTCACAATCTAAATTCCCTGTCAGTATGTCTTTCGAATGTGGGAGGAAACCGGAGTGCCCGGAGGAAACCCACGCAAACACGGAGAGAACATACAAACTCTTTGCAGATGTTGTCCTTGGTGGGGTTTGAACCCAGGACTCCAGCGCTGCAAGGCTGCTGTGCTAACCACTGCGCCACCGTGCCGCCCAATAGAAGCAATATGGAAGATGTTTGCATTCACAGTTTGCATAGTGAGAAGTGTAATAAAGAAAATAGAAGTTACATGACAGATGTGAGTTTTATCCCCAGATTTTGAGGATTCTTGCCATACTGGTGCCCTTAATATACAATGTTTTCTCTACCATCCAGAAGTGTAAATTGAAGCTTTTGCCCCACAATAAATAAACAGCCATTATTAGCTTTCTTTTTTCTTTTTCCTCCTCTTCTTGCAAGAGCTATAAGGATACGTGTCCACGTTCAGGATGGCCGGCGGTTTTGACGGAGCGGCAAACTCGCTCTGCCCAAAGCTTCGCCCCCTTCTGGAGACGCGATGATGCCGGATGTGTTCATTGCACACATCCGGTATCATCGCACCCCACACATAGGGCCCTGTGCTATACCTTGCGGCGGCGCAGCGGCACCGTAAGGTAAACGGACATGCTGCGATCAAAAAAGATGTGCCGCATGTCCGGAATCGCAGGGCCGCCCGGTGCGTGTTACCACGCATAGTGGAGACGGAATTTCATTAAATCCCCTCCACTATGCTGCAACATCTGGACGCTGCGTGTTTGACGCTGCGTCTCTCTGCAGCGTCAAACACGCAGCATTTCTTGAACGTGGAAACATACCCTTACTTTTTATTTTTCTGGGGACACAACCATATGAAGACTTGTATTTTTGTGGGACAAGCTGTAGTATTGAATGACAATATAATGTACTAGAAAAACAGTAACAAACATTCTAAGTGTGGTGAATGAAATGGAGAAAAAAAAGGCAATTCCACCATTGTTTTTTTATGTTTTGGTTTTAAGGTGTTCAGTGTGCAGTAAAAAAAGATCTGGCGACATGATTCTCCAGGTCAGTACGATTACGGCGATACCAGATCTATACATTTGTTTTATTATTTAAGTGGTGAAAAAATATGAAGTTGAAAAACAAAAATGTTGGATTTTTTTTGCCATCCTCCAAGACCAGTAACTTTTTATATTTTCTGTCTATGAGCTTGTTTTTTTGTGTGCTGTATTGGAATTTTGAATGGGGGGTAAATGCGACATATTGATTGCTTTTTAATGTATTTTTTAAGGAAAGTGCAGCAATCAAAAAGCAACAATTTTGGCATTTTATTAATTTCCAGCATTTAATTTTATACATTGGACTTCAAAAGATGAGGAGGGGGATATAATTTTTGTGTTTTATTCATTCACAATTGCAATAAATTGGTTAAATAGCAGCAAACTGAGCTAACTGTGGTCTCGGCTGTTGGAGGCAGAAACCAGCAATGAAACACAGATGGCATCTGCTCTGTGTGGGGTAGGCTTAGCATCTGCATAGCTCTATACACCTGCACTGGCTCTATGGCATGGAACCACATCATGTGACAGGAATACGTTAAAAAGTTATTCTCATCTTTTATCTTCAAGATCGCACATCTGTTCTGTCTGATGGCTTTCAGGGATGGGGGGCTGTGCGCTCCTGAAAAGTTCAGACCAACTGCATAGAAAAACCACTGGGCCAAACTGCATGCTCTCTTGGAAGCAGAGAAAGCTTAGCCTCTTCAGCACCGGAAAATCACAGGGACTCTGAAGCAGTCTGGATCCAGACGATATAAGAGCAGAGCTTGCCTAGGAAACCAACTACTGCTGATAGACTGCAAAGGTGGCCAGTTAGTAAGGCAATGAGCAGTAAACTATAGAATTAAAAATCCCATTGTATTTAAAAACGGAGAGGATTTTTTAATGAAAGGTAAAATGCAAAGTTGCTTGTTTTTACAAACAATTGGCAATTTTACCCAGTTATGATGATGAGAAAACCCCTTTAATCACATCCTCCCAGCTCTAGTGTTACATAGTGACAAGGGACTGTGGACACCTACCCGGGCTCTCAAACTAGGGGCGCCCTAGGCTATCCCAGTACTCCCCGTGAGGTGCAGACGTCGGGATCCCATACCTTGCTGCGTTCCTATCTTACAAGGATAAAAGAAAACTACTATCATACAAATACACTCACGAAACAACAGAGTGGGAAACAGGAGAGGAATAGGAGGCACAAACCAAATTGTAGTGGATAAAGATAAACACACTAACAAACTCCACGCACAAGTTTCCTGAAAAACTCTCTATCCACCAACTTCACAAGCTGAAAGTCTCCTTCATCTCCAAACCGGTAAGTGTAAAAATTATCACTCGCCACTCCCGAGTGCCAGTGGCATGTATACAGTATATACCAGAGGGGAGTGGCCAACACATAACAGCTGAGACAATTCAGGATGGAGTTAGTAACAACTGATGCTGTTCATCTGAGTCAGAGTAGGATAATCATACAATTCTTAACAAATTTCCAAAGCAAATAAACCCTATCTAAAAACCATACAAATTAACTTAACTTAATTAGACTATTTAAAGGAAAAAACTTTAAAAATCTGCTTAGTCCATATAATTCTTACGATATTGGTATGCTGCATATTATATTAAAGTCATAATTATGCTTAATATTCTGACAACAGTGTATTCTTTTACGGTTAGGGTACAGTATATTGTTGAGCCGCTACCTATATTATCCCATAAGAGAATGACCCATAGAAACACTGACTAGCCACCAAATCTTTAGTGGCCTTGCCAATGATGCCCTAACCCTAAAAAAATGCACTGTTGTTAGGATACTAAACATAATTATGACTTTAATATAATAAGCAGAATACCAATATATTAAGACATATACTGACTAAGCAGATTTTAAAAGTTTTTTACTTTAAATAGTCTAATTAAAAGTTAATTTTTATAGTGTTTAGATAGTATTTATTTGCCTTTGGCAATTTGTTAATAATTCAGGATGGAGAGCTCCAGCAGATCAGCTGAACTGATTAACCCTTGAAATGACAGGAAGGAAACCTGTTCTGTTTAATAGCATGATGAAATAATAGCATGATGAAATAATACTAATCAGTGCAGGAGCCCTTGTAACCAGATGTCGAGATCATCGGGACCCTCTCTGTCGCGGTATCCCCGTGACATCTCAAGCCTCAACAAACCCTCACAGGTTACGTCCTCTGCACTGAGTGGTTCTGCGGTTGAAGTTGAATCTACTATATACTGGTTATGATTATGGGCCCTGGTAAGAGGGAAATTATTAACTTTTAAGTTAGTGCAAGTAGGGCTGCCACTAGGAATTTCGGGGGCCCCATACTATAAAAATTTTCGGGGCCCCATTGAGACTCCGCCCAGGCTCCACCCCAGCTCCGTCCCCACCCCTGAACTGTTCAAAGTCCCACCGCTCTCTCTTAGAAAACTCCATTTCTCACCAATCACACGTTAACAGTCCCCATCACCAAATCACACATATAGTCAGCAGCTTTTGTTTTGGCCAAAAGATTTTTCTAATCTGCCACCACGACAAGGTAGACTCTTTTGGCCGGGCCCTACTCTACGCTAACCTATTAAAAATTTGTTAAAATATGCAATATAATTTAGGTATATTTTTATTTATTTTAAAATTTTTAAAATGACCAATAATATCACATACAAGGGACAAAACCACCGCACCATGACCAGACATCATATTACCACCACATAGTGACCTATAATACCACATACAAGGAACAAATACCACCACACCATGTCCAGATCACATATTACCACCACAGTGACCGAATAATAGCACATACAAGGGCCAAATACCACCACACCATGTCCAGATCACATAATACCGCCACATACGATACGATACGATACACTTTATTGATCCCGTGGGAAATTATAGTATCACAGCAGCACAACTTAAAGGGACACTGTCACCTGAATTTGGAGGGAACAATCTTCAGCCATGGAGGCTGGGTTTTGGGGTTTTTGATTCACCCTTTCCTTACCCGCTGGCTGCATGCTGGCTGCAATATTGTATTGAAGTTTATTCTCTGTCCTCCATAGTACACGCCTGCGCAGGGCAAGATTGCCTTGCGCAGGCGTGTACTACAGAGGACAGAGAATGAACTTCAATCCAATATTGCAGCCAGCATGCAGCCAGCGGGTAAGGAAAGGGTGAATCAAAAACCCCAAAACCCCGCCTCCATGGCTGAAGATTGTTCCCTCCAAATTCAGGTGACAGTGTCCCTTTAAATCATAAAAATCATAAAAGAATTACATAGTTGACATGACAGTGGAGTTGACAGAAGAACATTATACATTATACATTAGAATAGGACATACACAACGAGTCAACTGAAATGTAGAGAAATAAGTAGACATTCACCTTGGTGGTTTAACCCTAATGTTATTGTTGTACATTCCCATGGCAGTTGGCACAAACGATTTCCTATATTTTTCCTTCTTACACCTCAGAAGTATTAGCCGGTTGCTGAAGGTGCTCCTCTGTCTCATGAATAGCTCATATAGTGGATGTGCATTATTGTTCATAATTGCCATACACTTTTTCAGAGTTCTTTTCTCCACTACCTCCCCAAAAGAGTCCAGATTACAGCCCATGGCAGAACTTGCCTTCTTAATAATCTTATTCATCTTATTAGCATCAGAGGCCCACACACTACTACCCCAGCACGTGATTGCAAAAAAGATGGCACTTGCCACTACAGATTGGTAGAACATTTCTAACATTTTGCTACACACATTAAAAGACCTCAGTTTCCTTAGGAAATACAGTCTGCTCATCCCCTTCTTGTAGACAAACTCTGAGTGGCATCTCCAGTCCAGTTTGCTATCCAAATGGACCCCCAAATATTTGTAACTCTCCACCTGCTCTACCTCCTGACCAGCAATAGTGATCGGTAAGCATTCCATCTTTATCCTGCTATAGTTGGCCACCAACTCCTTAGTTTTCTTAACATTTAGTTGTAGATAGTTACCATTGCAACAATCCACGAAATTCGACACCACCCTTCTGTATTCCTCATCCCCCTGATCTCCCCTAATGCATCCCACAACCACGGAGTCATCCGAAAATTTTTGAAGGTGGCAAAGTTCAGATTTATACTGAAAGTCTGAAGTATACAGAGTGAAAAGAAAGGGCGCAAGCACCGTTCCCTGGGGGGCACCAACACTGCTCAGTAATCTGCTTGACACAACTGCTCCCATCTGTACAAACTGTGGCCAATCTGATAGGTAGTCAGTTATCCAATTTCTCATCCCCACCTCCACCTTCATATCAGTCATCTTTTTGTGTAGTAAAAGTGGCTGCAGGGAGTTAAATGCACTCGAGAAATCGAAGAACATCGCTCGCACCGTGGTTCCGTCAATCTCCAGAAATGAATGTACACTATGTAACAGAGAAAGAATAGCATCATCCACCCTCAATCTATGTCAATAGGCAAACTGAAGGGGATCGATAAAAGCATAGTGACTGAATACTGATCATTAATTAAAAAAAACATAATACCATCACCATAAGTGCCATTATACACAGGAGATCTATACTTAGTATGCAGTGTCTGTGTACAGGTAACACAATGACTCACCAGTGACGTCTCTAGATGAAGTCCTTCAGCCTCGCTTTCCAGCTTCATCCAGCATAGACCACCATCACGTCTTCCAGCCAGGACTCGTCTCTGCAGGAAATAACACAGTTATCTAGAGCTCCGCTTGCTGAACACATTGCTTAATTTTTTCCCAACTTCTACACTACACCAGATGAAGAAAAAAAGGCGACATAGTGTCGCTCTGCAAAGTAACAGGACCGCCCCCCATTTAAAACAGTATACTCAAAAAATAAAATAAATACATCACTGCAGTAATAATATCCCTTAATTAGCCCCTATGATAATAATATCCCCCATCTTGGCCACGTATCTCATTCCTGGCACCAGCCATATGATCTCACATCCTGCCCTCATGAGTATCCATTCAGCCCCCATATGATCTCCCTATCCTGCCCCATCTGTCCCATGATTCTGACCCATCTGTCCCATGATCCTGACCCATCTGTCCCATGATCCTGCCGCCCCATCTGTATCCATCGTATCCATCCTGCCCTATGATCTTGTACCATGTGTCTCCATCCTGCACCATGATCCTGCCCCATCTGTCTCCATCCTGCCTCATATTCCAGCCCCATTTGTCTCCTTCCTGCCCCATTTGTCTCCATCCTGCCCTGTGTCAATCAGCCTGCTCCCGTGTCTCACATCCTGCCCCCTGTGTCTCACATCCTGCCCCCCTGTGTCTCACATTCCGCTCCACCTCACATCCCACCCCATCTCACATTCTGCCCCCTGTGTCTCATATACTGCCCCCATGTCCCACATTCTGCTCCCATGTCTCACATTCTACCCCCCATGTCACACATTCTGCCCCCATGTCTCACATTCTACCCCCTGTGTCACACATTCTGGCCCATGTGTCACACATTTTGACCCCTGTGTTGTTTCCATTCCTGCCCCCTGTGTTGTTTCCATTTCTGCCCTCTGTTTTGTTTCCATTCCTGCCCCCTGTGTTTTTTCCATTCTTGCCCCTTGTGGTGTTTCCATTCCTGCCCCTTGTGTTGTTTCAATTCCTGCCCCCTGTGTCTCACATTCTGTCCCTTGTGTTCTTTCCATTCCTGCCCCGTGTTGTTTCCATTCCTGCCCTCTGTGTCTCACATTCTGCCCCCCCGTGTTGTTTCCATTCCTGCCCCGTGCCTCACATTCTGCCCCGTGTTGTTTCCATTCCTGCCCCGTTCCTCACAATCTGCCCCCTGTGTTGTTTCCATTCCTGCCCGCTGTGTCTCACATTCTGCTCCTTGTGTTGTTTCCATTCCTGCCCCTTGTGGTGTTTCCATTCCTGCCCCGTGCCCCACATTCTGCCCCCTGTGTTGTTTCCATTCTTGCCCCCTGTGTCTCACATTCTGCCCCTTGTGTTGTTTCCATGCCTGCCCCCTGTGTTGTTTCCATTCCTGTCCCGTGCCTCACATTCTGCCCCCTGTGTTGTTTCCATTCTTGCCCCCTGTTTCTCACATTCTTCCTCTTGTGTTGTTTACATTTCTGCCCCCTGTGTTGTTTCCATTCCTGCCCCATCTCTCACATTCTGCCCCCTGTGTTGTTTCCATTTCTGCCCTGTGCCTCACATTCTGCCCTCTGTGTTGTTTCCATTCTTGCCCCCTGTGTCTCACATTCTACCCCTTGTGTTGTTTCCATTCCTGCCCCCTGTGTCTCACATTCTGCCCCCTGTGTTTTTTCCATTCCTGCCCTGTGCCTCACATTCTGCCTCCTGTGTTGTTTCAATTCCTGCCCCCTGAGTCTCACATTCTGCCCCTTGTGTTGTTTCCATTCCTGCCCCTTGTGTTGTTTCCATTCCTGCCACCTGTGTTGTTTCCGGTCCTACCACCTGTGTTTCCATTCCTGCCCTGTGCCTCACATTCTGCCCCCTGTGTTGTTTCCATTCTTGCCCAATGTTTCTCACATTCTGCCCCTTGTGTTGTTTCCATTTCTGCCCCCTGTGTTGTTTCCATTCCTGCCCCCTGTGTCTCACATTCTGCCCCGTGTTGTTTCCATTCCTGCCCTTGCCTCACATTCTGCCCCCTGTGTTGTTTCCATTCTTGCCTCCTGTGTCTCACATTCTGCCCCTTGTGTTGTTTCCATTCCTGCTACATGTGTTGTTTCCATGCCTGCCCCTGTGTTGTTTCCATTCCTGCCCCCTGTGTCTCACATTCTGCCCCTTGTGTTGTTTCCATTCCTGCTACATGTGTTGTTTCCATTCCTGCCCCGTTCCTCACAATCTGCCCCCTGTGTTGTTTCCATTCCTGACCCATGTGTCTCACATTCTGCCCCTTGTGTTTTTTCCATTCCAGCCTTGTGTTGTTTCCATTCCTGCCCCCTGTGTTGTTTCTATTCCTGCCCCCTGTGTTGTTTCTATTCCTGCCACCTGTGTTGTTTTCATGCCTGCCACCTGTGTTGTTTCCATTCCTGCCCCCTGTGTTGTTTCTATTCCTGCCCGCTGTGTTGTTTTCATGCCTGCCACCTGTGTTGTTTTCATTCCTGCCCCCTGTGTTTTTTCCATTCCTGTCCTGTGCCTCACATTCTGCCTCCTGTGTTGTTTCCATTTCTGCCCCCTGTGTCTCACATTCTGCCCCTTGTGTTGTTTCCATTCCTGCTACATGTGTTGTTTTCATTCCTGCCCCATTCCTCACAATCTGCCCCCTGTGTTGTTTCTATTCTTGCCCCGTTTCTCACATTCTGCCCCTTGTGTTGTTTCCATTCCTGACCCCTGTGTCTCACATTCTGCCCCTTGTGTTGTTTCCATTCCAGCTTTGTGTTGTTTCCATTCCTGCCTCCTGTGTTTTTTCCATTCCTGCCCTGTGCCTCACATTCTGCCTCCTGTGTTGTTTCCATTCCTGCCCTTGCCTCACATTCTGCCCCTTGTCTTGTTTCCATGCCTGCTCCTGTGTTGTTTCCATTTCTGCCCCCTGTGTCTCACATTCTGCCTCCTGTGTTGTTTTCATTCCTGCCCCTTGTGTTGTTTCCATTCCTGCCCCTTGTGTTGTTTCCATTCCTGCCCCTTGTGTTGTGTTCATTCCTGCCCCCTGTGTTGTTTCTATTCCTGCCCCGTGTTGTTTCCATTCCTGCCACCTGTGTTGTTTCCATTCCTGCCCTGTGCCTCACATTCTGCCCCTGTGTTGTTTCCATTCCTGCCCCATATCTCACATTCTGCCCCTGTGTTGTTTCCATTCCTGCCCCATATCTCACATTCTGCCCCCTGTGTTGTTTCCATTCCTGCCACCTGTGTTGTTTCCATTCCTGCCCCATATCTCACATTCTGCCCCTTGTGTTATTTCCATTCCTGCCACCTGTGTTGTTTCTATTCCTGCCCCTTGTGTTGTTTTCATTCCTGCCCCCTGTGTTGTTTCTATTCCTGCCCCGTGTTGTTTCCATTCCTGCCCCTTGTGTTATTTCCATTCCTGCCACCTGTGTTGTTTCTATTCCTGCCCCTTGTGTTGTTTTCATTCCTGCCCCCTGTGTTGTTTCCATTCCTGCCACCTGTGTTGTTTCCATTCCTGCCCCATATCTCACATTCTGCCCCTGTGTTGTTTCCATTCCTGCCCCATATCTCACATTCTGCCCCCTGTGTTGTTTCCATTCCTGCCACCTGTGTTGTTTCCATTCCTGCCCGTGCCTCACATTCTGCCCCCTGTGCAGATGAGACGGCTCCCGATGCAGGCCACCTCTGCCCACCGGGCCCATACGCCAGTCAGGGCAGTAATGCCCTAATGGCGGCCCTGAGTACAAGGAGTTATGCCTTGACAAATTGGTGACTCTTTTGTCAAGCATGACCTGAGTGAGCTACAAGTGCTGACTGTGCAGGCTCTCCAGTCAACCCTGTAAAAGCCAGAGGTGAAAAATACTTCATCCTGCAACATTGAGTGAAACTGCAGCCGGTAGAATTAGGTTCTACTCTGGGCTGCACCAGTAAGTAACATTGTGACCTGCAGCGAGTTCTGAGTGGCCAGGCAGTGCTCATAGCTGATCACAACCTCCTTCTGTGAAACATATTAAAAGATTGCTCCTGTTGTAAACTGTACCTGACAAGTTTTGTGTCACAGTTCTGATGTGTAACCACTAAGCTGTGCCTTGACTCTGATGTGTAAGGACCAAGTGGTGTTAGGCTATATGCACACGTTGCGGATTTACTGCGGTTCCGCAGCGTTTTTTTTTCGTGCGAAAATGCTGCAGAACCGCATGTGATTTACAGTACAATGTAAATCAATGGGAAAATAAAAATGCTGTGCAAATGGTGTGGAAAATTCTGCACGGAATACGCAGCGGATTAAAATAGGACCATGTCAATTCTTTGTGTGTTTCTGCAGCGCTTCTGCACCCATTCCATTATAGGAAAATGTAGGGGTAAAAACGCATGAAATCCGCACAAAATCTGCAGCAAAGCCGCAAGAAAAACGTACAAAATCCACATGAAAAATGCGCAGATTTTAACCTGCGTTATCTGCCAAGAGATGCAGAATCCACACGGAAAATTCCACAGGCAAATCCGCAAAGTGTGCACATAGCCCTCACTTTTTTGTACTAAACTCTGTATCTCAATCATGAAGTATACTACCAAGTCTTGTGTCATCATTATTTATCATGTAACCATTAATATCTGTGCCACTACTTAGCATAAAACCATCAAGTTTGTGCTCTCTTTGAGAGATTGTAACTACTATCAAACTTGCTCCTCCTGCCAAACAAAAAGAGTAAACCTGTTGTCGTCACTGGATGTTAATGCAGAAACCAGGATATTATGAAAAAGAGTGTTGTGATAGTGTAGCAACTCACTCGCAAAATAGGTAATGCACGAAAAACTGCAACTAACCCTGCTAGAGAACCCTACTAGACTAGAGAACCTGAGCCTGCAGTTCCTAGTGGTTACTGCGAGAGCAGAGATAGCCTAACCACTGCCTGGATTATGGCAAATCGGACCTATGCTGCCTGAAAGGCCCTTGAGTGCTTCACCTTCCTCTAAAGAACCAGAGGGCAAAGCAGAGTGAAAATTACCTACAGAAGGGAAAGTGTATTGGACTAGAGAGAGATCCTAGAGTGAGTTAAAAAAAAAAACATGTAATAAAAAATAAAGTAGTAAGAACGTAGTACTGATAGAGAATATGTGGCTTAATTCCTAAAAAGAAACAAAAGATATGTGCAGGGGAAAGAACATAAACAGCAATGAGATAAACGCAACCTGGTCTTGCACTGATTGGTTTAAACTAAAGCAGTATGACTGGACATACAAATTATGCTATCACCATCAGGAAATACCAACAGGGGGAAAGTATATAAAGCTGCACCCGAAAGGTGATAGGGCAGACAAATGAGTAAATGACAATACCTGTTACCCTAAAAAGACTGAAGCAAGGATAACAGAAATGATACAACCAGAGAAAGGGTGCATTTGCAGTAGCACCAGCGTCCCTACACACTTCTTCTCTTCCCCGGCAGGGAAGCCAACTTACTCACTGCCGCAGCCCCCGTGACGCTCCCCTTTTTGCTGCTGCCCGAGGTCTGCAAAGGGCTTGCAAATCCCCAGGCACTATGCTTAGGGTGCATGCATGCTCCCTTCCTCTTAAAGGGACAGCGCATGTTGTCTTAAAGTGTCCCTAGCCAATGGCTGGGAGACACCTATTATTTAAGGAACTTCCACCTGTTGGGAGGTGCTTTAGCAACATGCATGCTCTGCTTGTTGCATGCTTGCTAGTTCTCAGGCTGCTGTTGTAAGTTTGTCTTCCAGTACCTCCCTGTACCTCTCCATGCCAGCCTGTATACCAGTCATTCGCCATACCTGTCGTGCTCACCTGTATACCAGCCTGCACCTGTTGTGCTCCCCTGTATACCAGCTGTATCAGCCAGCACCCGCCAGTGCCTACCCGAATACCAGCTGTACCATCCTGTACTTGCCAGAGCCTGCCTGTATATCAGCCTATACCTGCCAAAACCTGCCTGTATATCAGCCATTCCCACCAGCTCCTGTGGTTCCTGTGTTCCTTCCATGCCAGCCTGTACCATCTGTATCTTTCTTCTGACCCATTGCAGCTTCCTCCCCCTTAGGGGTTAGCTGCCGTACGTCCATGGTCTGTCATGATGTAGCACTTGGTGTCCATCTGGACCCAAGTCTAACCCCACCATCAAAAACTCTAGTGAAGACTCAGGTGTTCACCTAGTTACGCCCCTCCAGGCTCTCCGCAGACAACGGTACAGTGGTTCCAACCCACCTGTTACAGTTTGCTCAGGGCATAGAATTCGCTGGCTCTCAATCGTCTTCCATCTCCAACCTGTACCAGGAAGTCTCTTGCCAGAAAGACCAGCAGGATAAGATCTATCTGCGGAGAATTACCCCCTCGCCTGGACACACTGAAATTTGTGCCGCATCTGTTACTCCTCAAGCTGCGGCAACCTCGGCCTTCACCCTCCAGCCTGCCAGCTATCTGTCAGACCCCATAGGACGGCTCCATCATGTTTTGATGGTGAGCCTTTCTATTTTGAGAGTTCATAAAAAAAATGCACGCTGCATTTTGAACTCTTGACACACCAGTTCACTTCATATCAGGCCAAAGTGCTGTCCTTCATGTCCCATCTTACTGCTGAAGCTCTGGTGTGGCTCAATCTTCTATGGGAGAGAAGTGATCCTCTAGTTTCCAATCTCCAGTTGATGAGCCTGGTTGCATCTCCTCTGCAGCATCTTCCCTCTGCAGATTGCCACCGCCTCTGAGTCCATGCAAATCGATCGAGAGAAGCTAGTCAAGTGTCGTCAGGAGGTCCGGTGTGCAGAGGGAAGGTGCTTCTATTACAAAAGTTCCAATCTTTTAATCTGCTCCTGTCCTGAATAAACAGGAAACTCCAGAGCCTAGGGTCTGTTGGAGAGGCTACCCTGGGTGAGGACCACTCCTCTCCTTCGCTGACTCTGTCAGTATCCATTTCCTGTGGCAACATCTGCTTTGTCGAATCGCCTTTTTGGATTCTGGTTCTGCAAGAAATTTCATTCAACAGACTGTTGTAAAGCAGTATCAAATACCGATCCAATGTCTACAGAATCCGTTGGTGGTATTGTCTGTGGATGGGTAGCCTCTATCAGAGGCCGCTCTTTAATTTCTGAACCTGAGGAACTTCGGATCAGAATGTTGCACTCGGAGACAATCTCTCTTCATGAACTGTTTGGTCTGTCCCATCCCCTGCTCCTGGGCTTACCATCGCTACAAAAACAGGAGCCTGGCTTAGATTCAAGATCCAGAGAAGTACTGCGTTGGGGCCAGGCCGTCAGGAGATGTGCTTTGTCCCCATTCGTCCTGCCAGACTTCCTGCTGCTCCATCAAATTTACTGGGCCTGCCTCCTGCTTATTGGACTTATGTGGTTGTCTTTTATAAAAAGGAGGATGACACCAACACCACACAGGCCGCATGACTGCAGTATAGCCATCTTTCCTGGCCTTCTCCTCTACGAGGCCGTATCTACCCTCTCTCCCAGGATGAGACCCGAGCCATGTCTGAATATATCAAGGAGTACCTAGCCAGAGAATTTATCCGGAAGTCTACCTCTCCGGCTGGAGCAGGATTCTTCTTTGTAAAGAAAAAGGACGGTTCACTTTGTCCCTGTAGAGACTATAGGCGTCTCAATCTGGTAAAGGTCAAAAATAAAAATCCTCTACCTCTCTTATCAGAGCTGTTTGATTGTCTCAAAGGTTCCAGAGTCTTTACCAAACTGGACCTACAGGTGGAGTATAACCTAATCTGAATACGCCAGGGAGATGAATGGAAGACTGCCTTTAACTCTCATAATGGCCATTATGAATATCGTATAATACTGTTTGGACTCTGTAATGCCTCAGAAGTCTCCCAAAAACTGGTGAATTATATCTTCCGGGATCTTCTCTACTTGTGTGTGGTGGTTAACCTGGACGACATATTAGTGTTCTCTACCGATCTGTCCACTCACATGAGGGATGTTCACCAGGTTTTGCAGAGACTGTGGAAAATTCATTTGTACACAAAGTTGGAAAAAAAATAAAATAAAATAATAATAATAATAATAAAGTTGGAAAAATGTGTCTTCGAGCAAATTTCTCCTCCATTCCCTGGGTGCATCATATCTTAGACAGGACTAAGGATGGAGCTTTACAAAATACCTGTTGCTCTGAAGTGGCCTTGTCCTTGCGGTCTGAAGGAAATCCAGTGGATTCCTCGGATTTGCTAATTACTATTGCCTGTTCATCACGCATTTCTCCTCTCGGACAGCTCCAATCTCTGCCCTGACCTGCAAGGGTGGTAAAGGCCCCGTCACACATAGCAACGCTGCAGCGATACCGACAACGATCCGGATCGCTGCAGCGTCGCTGTTTGATCGCTGGAGAGCTGTCACACAGACAGCTCTCCAGCGACCAACGATCCCGAGGTCCCCGGTAACCAGGGTAAACATCGAGTAACTAAGCGCAGGGCCACGCTTAGTAACCCGATGTTTACCCTGGTTACCATCGTTAAAGTAAAAAAAAACAAACGCTACATACTTACCTACCGCTGTCTGTCCCCGGCGCTCTGCTTCTCTGGTCTGGCTGTGAGCACAGCGGCCGGAAAGCAGAGCGGTGACGTCACCGCTCTGCTTTCCGGCTGCCCGGCGCTCACAGCCAGTACAGGAGGAGTGCAGAGCACAGCGCTGGAGGACAGACGGCTGTAGGTAAGTATGTAGTGTTTTTTTTTTTTTTACTTTTAGGATGGTAACCAGGGTAAACATCGGGTTACTAAGCGCGGCCCTGCGCTTAGTTACCCGATGTTTACCCTGGTTACCAGTGAAGACATCGCTGAATCGGTGTCACACACGCCGATTCAGCGATGTCTACGGGGAGTCCAGCGACCAAATAAAGTTCTGGACTTTCTTCCCCGACCAGCGACAGCACAGCAGGGGCCTGATCGCTGCTGCCTGTCACACTGGACGATATCGCTAGCGAGGACGCTGCAACGTCACGGATCGCTAGCGATATCGTCTAGTGTGACGGTACCTTAACTCCAGTGTGTGGATTCTGGAGGCTGAAAGTGCCTTTGTCTCCTTAAAACAGGCCTTTGCCCCCACTCTAGTGCTGCACCAACCGGACAACAATAAGCAATTCTTTTTGGAGATGGATGCTTCTTCCTCTAGTGCCTGAGCCGTCCTCACCCAGAACTCTCCTTCCTGCCATATGGTGACCTGCATTTTTTTCTCTAAAGCCTTCTCAGCTCCAGAATACAACTACTTAATAGGTAATTGAGAACTGTTGGTGATATAACTGGCTGTGGAGGAATGGTGTTTTCTACTTGTGGGAGCAGCTCATCCTGTAACTATCTATACGGACCAAAAGAACTTGGCCTACCTTCAATCCACACAGTGCCTAAAGCCAGGTGGTCTTTGCTCTTCGCCACTTGGATCTTGTCCCCCACTTCCTGATGGCAGGCAACATCAAAGCAGACATGCTTTCCAGGTCTTTTCTGTCTTCTGACCAGGAGAAGGAGCCTCAGAGCATCATTGAACCCTCCAAGATGCTTACTTACTCCTTAGAATCATAGAATGGTAGGGTTGGAATGGACCTCTTGGGTCATCTGCTTCAACCCCCTGCTCAAAGCAGGATAAAACTGAACAGGAAACGGGTGCTTCCCTGGGGTCACTTGTACAAATTGGATGGTCATGCTGGTCAGAATAAAACAGCTCTTCTCATTTCATGGCACTATTCGAGGCTATCTCTGTGCAAGGATATTGCGGATTTCATCTCAGCCTGTCCTTCCTGTGCCAAGAATAAGACTCTGAAACAGCTTTGAACTGGCCAGTAAGTTCCCTTGCCCGTACCATCTGCTCCCTGATTGATATTGCGATGGACTTTATAACCGATCTTCCAGTATCTTTCCAGTATCGGCCAGAAGTACCGTCATCTAGTTAGTTCTCTAAAATGGCTAATTTTACTCCGCTGTCCGGCCTCCTGTCTACTCCTGTGCTTGCCAAGAAGTTCATTCAACATATTTTTTGCCTCCATGGGTTACATCTGTATATTATCTCTGATAGAGGTGTCTAGTTTTCGTCTCGCTTCTGTAGGGCTACCTAAACTACTGAATATCACCTTAGACTTCTCTTCTGTCTACCATCCATAAGCCAATTGCCAGGTAGAGCGGGTTAACCAGATCCTGACCAACTACCTGTGGCACACAGGTGATTGGGCCGAACTCCTGCCTTGGGCCAAATTCTCATGCAACAATCATGTGAGTGAATGCTCAGCTGTCTTTCGTGGTGTACAGTCAACACCCTAATATTCTGTTTCCTGTTTCTGCTACAACCGATATTCCGATATTCCTGCTGCTGTTACTCTCCTAAGATCTGGGAGGACACCAAGACCTCTCTAAATCTTCCGAATGGATGAAGAGACACGCAGATGAGAGACATCTGAACCTACCTTTCTTTTCGCCCCGGGGATAAGGTTTGGCTTTTGTCAAAATATGTCAGTCCCAAGCTACCCTCATATAAACTGGGTACTTGCTTCATCAGTTTGTTTGAGGTTCTCAAACAGATTAATGCTGTAGCTTACAAACTCAAACTCTTGGCCTTTCTACAAATCCCCAATTCATTTCACATGTCTCTCCTCAAGCCTGTTGTCTTCCGTAATTTCTTCAAGAACCCAGGTACTACTCCTGCTTCTGTCAGCACTGAAGATGTTTTCGAGGTAGAGAATATTATAGCCACTAAGAAGGTAAGAGAAAACATTTTTCTTCTTATTGATTGGAAGGGGTTCGGTCCTGAGGAGAGGTCGTGGGGGCCTATAGAGAACATTCATTCCCCTCTCCTCCAGGGGACCTGAAGAAGAGGGGTTGTAAAGGGGATGCTGTAGTGCCGACGTCCCTGCATGCCTCCTCCCTCCCCTGACAGGGATGCCACTTTACTCACTGCCGCGAGCCCAGTCCCAGTCGTCCTGCTGCTGATGCCTGGGGACTGTGCACAACTCGCAGATCCCGGGCACTATTTTTAAGGCAAGTGCACTCTCCTTCCCTCTTAAAGGGACTGTGAGCGTCGTTCTAAAGTGTCCCCATGCAATTATTTACTGTTTGAGGCACCTCCACCTGTTGAGAGGTGCCTGAGCAATGTGTATATGTGACACCCCAGGGTTCTGGTTGTCACAGTAGCATTGCTTTCCTCACGGGGAGAGTGATGTCATGCTTGGAAGCGACGGAAGATCTCTTTCACCAGGTAAACACAAGCATACAACACACTCCAGGCCAGAAGGGGGAGCTCTGATCCAGCTTGTGGGTGGCTCCCCTACAGAAATATTCTGGTTTGGAGGGAAAGTGAGAGGAGCTTGTCACGGAACTTCAGCTAGGCAGAGTTGGTAAGGAAGGAGTATAGTTGAGCAGATGCGGGAGTCTGCAGCTCCTGGCAGAAAGAGAGATAAAGGACTGTGGGGCCATGCAACCACGAGAAAGAGCTGCAGTGCCTGGACAGAGATAACACAGAAAGACGAACAGAGTTGTTGTGAGCGTGCAGGAGAGTGAAACAAAGGCGAGTGACAACTGGGGACGACAGCTGCGATTGAGCTACCTCCCTGCAGATACCGGTAGCCGGGAATCGAGGTTGTGAGGGACTCCAAGATTTACAGCAGAAACCGGCAGTACAGCTGAACTACACATAACCTGTCTGCCCTAGTACCCAGGAGACACAGTGGCGCATAGAGCCCGGGTTGTGATAGAGACCTTGTAAAAAGGCTCGAGCCACCTGTCATACGGGTTTGTGTCCCACCTTTAAGGAGGACAGAGAACTGTGAGGACCTTGCCAGAAGCCATAGGCAGTAAGGGACTACACCACGCTAGTAGGAAGGCTTCTAACTCCACCTGGTAAAGGGGACTCTGAACTTGCTTCCAAGCCGGCCGGACCCTGCCTGTACCTGTGATCTGATGCCCTGGACTGTGGCTGCCTGAAGTCTTGAGTAAACCAGGTAAAGAGACTGCAAACCTGTGTCCTCCGTTCTTTACTGCACCATTCACCATCCTCATCCATACACCGGGGCCCCGGGGGCCTACTTCACCTGTGGGAAGTTATACCATCTAGCTGCCATAACATCTACCCAGCGGACACCTTTTAGCGTCGGTCCCCTCTGACCGAATACCACAGGTGGCGTCACGAACACAAACTTTATTCATAACTCCTTTAAAGACTTTTCCTTTTACATGGGCGCATAGGGCCACGGACCGGGTCGCTGCCACCGTGACACATCCCCTTAAGTACCAGACCCGGTACCGAGTACCCCACGGCCCTGGCAGGCTACTCATGTACTCTGCTTGTTACATGCTTGCTAGTTTTCAGGTCCTCTGTTCTAAATTTTTCTTCCAGTACCTGTCTGTACCTGCCGATGCCAGCCTGTATACCAGCTGTGTTTTCAGATCCCTGGCCTGTGTGTGAAATGCTGTGTCATCTGAGCAAATGCGACGTACTCACAAGAATTGTCCTATAGGGATAGAGCTTTTTAATTTAGGTGGATGTGATGAGGTAAAATGTAATAGAGAATTTGTCGCCGTGGTTTTTCTGAATATATCTGTACTGACAGACCCATCATTTAATTTTGAAATTTGAAGATCTAAAAATTCTACAGTGGTTTGGCTGTACTTCCAGGTCAATTTGATGTTCAGTATGTTATTATTGAGATGACAGGAATGACTCAAGGTGCGACGCGGAGCCCTACCATGTAAAAAATATGTTGTCGATATAACGTAGCCACGAGATAACCGAGCTGTGACCAGGTGTGTCAAGGACCGTATCCCTCTCCCACAGCTCCAGGAACAAATTAGCGTATGAAGGCGCACATGACGCCCCCATCGCTGTTCCCTGAAGCTGTAGGAAGGGGCGGTCCTTGAACACAAAAAAATTGTGAGTAAGTATGAAATCCAGTAGATCAAGAATGAACTGTATGAGTGCAAAATCAAAATTCGTCATCTCAAGAAAAAATCGCGCAGCTCGGATCTTGTGGCTATGTCCAATCGAAGTGTAAAGGGACTCCACGTCACAAGTAACAAACCACATGTCATCATCAAGAGTGAGACCATCAAGTCTTTTGAGGACATCGGTGGTGTCCCTAACAAAAGATGGGAGTGTCTCCACACACTTCTGTAAATAAAAATCAATAAACCTACATGCTGGTTCACAAAGACCCCCGATGCCCGAGACTATGGGTCTCCCAGGTGGGCAGCGGGGGTCCTTGTGAACTTTAGGAAGCATGTAGAAAGTTGGAATGATGGGGCACTCTGGTAGTAAGGCATTTTGTTAGTGGTGATGTTATTCCCAACTCCCTCTTCCACCAATTGGGCAAGTTCACGTTGAAAAACAGAAAGAGGTAGAGCATCCAAGCGACGATAACATGTCTTATTATTAAGTTGCCTGAATGCTTCTGCCTCATACATTTCAACAGGCCAGATGACAATATTTCCCCCCTTGTCGGCTCGTTTGATGACCACATCCTTGATATTTCTTAATGTTTTTATGGCCTTTCTCTGTGGTCTACTCAAATTATCCTGGGTAATATGCGTGTTCAACTTACCAATGTCATTTTTAACCAACTTTACAAAAATCTCGACCGGGGGACAAGCCGACAGGGGGGGAAAAGTCCGTGAGCGCTGATGAAAATGTACTGGTACAAGAGAGGTTTCAGTATGTTCATTTTTGGCCGCCAGATCTTCAAGATCTCTAAGAGTTTGCTGATCATTTATAGACATTGTGGGATCAGTTTTAGGGTACCGTCACACTATACGATTTACCAACGATCACAACCAGCGATACGACCTGGCCGTGATCGTTGGTAAGTCATAGTGTGGTCGCTGGAGAGCTGTCACACAGACAGCTCTCCAGCGACCAACGATGCCGAGGTCCCCAGGTAACCAGGGTAAACATCGGGTTACTAAGCGCAGGACCGCGCTTAGTAACCCGATGTTTACCCTGGTTACCAGCGTAAAAAAAAAAAACAGTACATACTTACATTCCGGTGTCTGTCCCTTGCCGTCTGCTTCCCGCACTCACTGACTGCCGGCCGTAAAGTGAAAGCACAGCACAGCGGTGACATCACCGCTGTGCTCTGCTTTCACTTTACGGCCGGCAGTCAGTGAGTGCGGGAAGCAGACGGCAAGGGACCTGACGGACACCGGAATGTAAGTATGTACTGGTTTTTTTTTTTACATTTACGCTGGTAACCAGGGTAAACATCGGGTTACTAAGCGCGGCCCTGCGCTTAGTAACCCGATGTTTACCCTGGTTACAAGCCAAAGCATCGCTAGATCGGTGTCACACACACCGATCTAGCGATGACAGCAGGAGATCCAGCGACGAAAGAATGTTCCAAACGATCTGCTACGACGTACGATTCTCAGCAGGATCCCTGATCGCTGCTGCGTGTCAGACACAGCGATATCGTATGGATATCGCTGGAACGTCACGAATCGTACCGTCGTAGCGACAAAAGTGCCACTGTGTGACGGTACCCTTAGGTGAAAAATATTTCTTGAGGATCAGTTTACGGGCAAATAGTTCAAGATCCTTGAGAAGTGTGAAGTGGTCTAAACCCTCCACCGGTGAGAAAGAGAGACCTTTTGAAAGGACTTCAATTTGTGATGGTGATAATAGATGTTTTGAAAGGTTAATTACCTTTAGGGCCTCTTCCCCCTCTTGTTGTCTCTTGTGTAGTGTATGGATGTTTTTTCTTTTTCATGGCTGGTGTATACGGGTTTAGTGAGTAATTGCCCGTTGGACCTCCGGTTGTTATAGGTCCATTGTTTTCGCCTAAAAATTGATCTCCACATATTCCCTCAGATGTAGTTGAGGCACTAGAGAAAGAATGTGATCTGGATTGAATCTTGGTTTGTTTTTTTCCGCCACCGGTACACTTTTTATTGTTGATAATCGTCCAAATCACAAATTTCTTTGTTTTATTGTTTTGTATCTCCAGTTCTCCAGTTCCCATTTGGAGAGATCCTCTTCCAGTAATGAGTCAAATTTTTTATACTCGTCACTGGAGAGTGTTTCTTGAATTTTAGTACGTATAGCTTCTATCTCTTTTTCAATAGTTTCTAATCTCCTCTTATCAGCACCGATGAGAAGCTCTAGCAGAGTACGGGAGCATTTAGACAGTGTATCTTCCCATTTGCTGATGAAAGTGGAATCCTCTATGTCAAGTGTAGGGAAAAGCTGAATGCGCAACCCTCTTGGTATAATGTCTTTGTGCAGATAATTCTCCAAAGCCGCCTTATTCCACCAAGTTTTTATCCTCTTTTTCAAGAGTTCTCTAACTTTGAGTTTCAAGTCCTTTATATCAGAATTTTCTCTTACTAGATGGCAGCCCGATTCTAAAGAATCGGGAGTCTAGAATCCATATATACTTTATTTATTCAAATGTAAGAATAATACAATTAATAAATAATAGTAAGAAAGAACAAAAATAATAGGCAGTATATGGAGAAAACACCAAACAAAAGTTCAAAATTGGTGTGAAAATGTCACTGAACCACTTCACAACTAAATATATATAGTTTTGGTAAATGGTATTATTATTTTTTTGACGAAATTCGGCAGGAGCTTGAAGAGCAACGTCACTGGGCCCGCCTCCACGCAGTAGAAACTTGCTGTGAGGTAAAAATTCAAAAATCACACCAAAATGGCGGGCGGAGTGTGTCACAGTACGGCACGTTTCTGATTGGTCGCTCGCAGCAGGCGGCAACCAATCAGACACTGGACACTGTTGACGTCACTTATCTCTGGACATTAGCTCTGGACATTAGCTCCGGACATTAGCTCCGGACAAAGCCACGGAAGTTGGCACAAATTGCAGAAAGTAGTATTCTAGGCAATTATATATTAGATCATTCAACTGTCTCTCACCAAACACCACCTTAAGTTGCGTTACCCAGGTTTTGTCGCGTTTCTTGAAGTCCATGAAACCTGTGAGGGAGTCTATAGACACAATACGAATTAAGCATAAAAACCTACAATGTGGTCGCCATAGCTAATTGGGACCATACCCCTAAAGCTAATTGCATAAAATCAAAAAAGAGTTCCCAATTGGGTCTAGGCAAAGTCACCAGTATAAGGGTTAGTTATATGGAATGATAACCACCAATAATATGTAAATGCCCAGAAGTACAAATGAGAAGAAAAACAGGGTATTAATGAAAATATATCAATTTATTGCACATATAAAGGTATACAGACAAAAAAGGGGCATAAGGTAGAAAGACAGCTAAAGAATATCGGCGATGTGAAGGTGGAACTTGCAGGGCTCTGAGTTAAGTCACTATCATCCCTGAGAATGGTCAATTCTCGGGAGTCTGCAGATAGCTATAACTATGAGAAACGTTAGCTCATATAGAAGCCAACCTTATTTGGTCTGCAAAAGACTTCAAGTCTGTGGAGACCACACCCGCATCTAGGCTACATCTGCATGGGATGCCATCTGAGGGTTGTCCAGTTAAAACAAGTTGTCCCCAATCTGCTGAATAGGTGATAACTTGCTGATCTGTGGGTGTCCAAAAATTGGGACCCGATTGGCATATCGAGGGATTTTAATCCTCGATAGTGAATTTTTATCCCCGTAATAAAAAAATTGGGAGGCAGGTCAGGCTCACAATCCCAAATCCATTATGTCATGATACAGGCCGGGGTTTGTTTCTTGCCATTCTCTCTCTGGTCTGTGAGATTGTCCTCTGACCTGTTTCTCTGTCTTACATCTCTGACATCTCTGCTCCCGACTGGCTCCGACTTCTTTGGCTTGTATCTGACCACGTGTATTGCTGTTTCCCCTGGTACTGAATTTCCCATCCGTTCCTGACCCGGCTGGTCTGATCTCTCTCTCACCACCTAGTGGCGCCTGCGCTGCCGCACTGAAGTTATACGCCGTGAGTGCTTCCTATCTTCCCTCTCCAGCACCCCCTGGGATAGGATGCATGATACTGCGCTGCGGTAGCATTACACATTCATTACATCGCTCGGCAGTACCTTAAGGTACTAATAGAGCTCAGGTGGCACATGCACACTACCACTCTATTCTAACTAAGATTAAAGCTCATCAATGTGGGGCCCAGCAGTCAGACCCTACCAATCAACAAGGTATCACCTAATCTGTCATAACTTGCTTTTACTGGACAACTCCTTTACAGTATATTGAGAGTTTTACTTTGTCAATTTCTAGACAGCGGTGGAAAGACGAATGTGTCTCTGAGTCTGTGTAAAGTTAACATTAGCCATTGGTAATATTCAAATGTTCAATTTATTTTCCGAAACATTCAAGTATTCTGTGTGCCACCCTTCCTTGTGTCCTAATGTGTGAATATATCCATTAAGTGTGTTGTGTCGTTAGTATTTTGGAGGAAATAAAGCAAATCAAGAATTCACTCTTCCTTTTAGGGGCATCTTCAACCACATTGTTTTACTTGACCTATACCTGTGCATTTTCCCATAACGTCCAATGAGAAGTTCTTAGTGTTCTCACTCAAATACAGAAATGTAATCTATTTTGAAACCAAAATTAATATTTTTGTAAATGTCTCAAAGGTTTATCTATCTATGGATTTCACACTAGATGGCAGTAGAGCTGCATTACAGAGTTTTGCTGGGCAACCACTACATACCAAAACTTACTGGCAGTATTCACTAAAGACCAACCAGCACTACCCGGTTCCCGTCTTTCTGCTTGGCAGTCTGCTCCTGAAGATTGATATTTGGTCCGGTGGCATGGCTGAGCTGCTGAACTGAACTGTATACAATTCGATGCTGTGCAGTTTTGCCTTTGCAACATTGGAGGATCACACCGATCCGTCCGGTTACAAACCAGCACTTGTAAAGTTGTATGGCAAACAGCTTGTAAGTGTGCACTCCTTACCTTGGAGATCGCAAGTAACCTTAGCAAACAACCGGACACTACAGAATTAAAGAACTAAACAATTCTCTAAAAAGTGCAACTGGAGCAATATGGAAGCAGACAAGAGGCCTCATAATTTCTAATTTTAGGTTGTCTCTGAATTAGAGAGTGGAGACTAGCTGATATAATGTCTCTCAAATGCTGTATACGCAGTCATAAGGGATTTCTGCTCTACTGCCTCTATGAACCAAATGGAGGACATCATCCAGCATCACTGAGCAGTGTAGCTGTGAAGTTAGCACTGGAGAGATATAAAACAATTACGGTAATAGAAAGTGGCAACCTAGGTCTGTGTGTCTCTCTGACGCTCTCAATCTGCTTTATTCTCCTCCTCCAATCTCCATGTGTGCGTTCACTCTCAATTATAGTCATTGGGAAGAAGAGAAGTAGAGGTAGACGCTCAGTTTATGTATTTCCTATAGACAATAATGGAGAATAAAATGCATTTTTAACAAATAGAAAGGAGGGCTAAGGCTAAGTGCACATGTCGCAGAATTTCCGCGGAAATTTTGGCGGCAATTCTGCAACTCCTACCGCGGGTATATCGCATGCGGAATTGGCATGCATATTCCTGCTAAAAACTAGCGTTTTGCAAGCATAATTAGCTTGCGGAATGCTAGCGTTTTCCAAGCGATCTGTAGCATCGCTTGGAAAACTGATTGAAGGTTGGTCACACTTGTCAAACATAGTGTTTGACAAGTGTGACCAACTTTTTACTATTGATGCTGGCTATGCAGCATCAATAGTAAAAAGATATAATGTTAAAAATAATAAAAAAAATTAAAAAATGGTTATTCTCACCATCCGAAAGCCCCCGATCTCCTCAGCGATGTAGGCGGCGGCTTCCGTTCCTATAGATGCTTTGTGTGCAGGACCTGGGATGATGTTACGTGACCGCGACGTCATCGCAGGTCCTTCACACAAAGCATCCATGGAAACGTGAGCGGCCGCGTGCACCGCTGAGAGGCGGGAGGACTCCGGGGCCATCAGAAGGTGAGTATATCACTATTTTTTATTTTAATTCTTTTTTTTTAACAATTATGTGGTGCCCAGTCTGTGGAGGAGAGTCTCCTCTCCTTCACCCTGGGTACCAACTGCACATGATCTGCTTAGCATAGCCCCATGCGCAAAGTAAGCAGATCAATGCATTCCTATGTGTGCGGAATCCCCGCAATTCCGCAAATTTAATGAACATGCTGCGTTTTTTTCTGGAATGCGATTCCGCTCAGGAAAACAACGCAGCATGTGCATAAAAAATGCTGATTGCATTCTATTAAATAGGATGCTTAATGTGAGCGTTATTTTCGAGGTTTTATAGCAAAAAACTGCTAAAAAAACACGAAAAATCTGCTAGCCTTAAACTTATGGCGGAAGTCAAATAAATGTGCCAATCTTGACTTTTGGATATGGGATGGACCCCACTCCTTCTTAAAACCACCTTAACTACTGTAAACCTAGGTACTAAAATAAATACACAAAACACATTATTTTGTTTGTCAAAATGGCCACAGCTTTTATTCAAATCACAGGATTAAATAATCACAGAAGGAGTCAGGTGGAGTGCTAGTACATTGGGATTCACAAGTACTGTGATATCACCAGCTGTCTGACATACAGCACCAGGACAGACCACCATAAAGGGGCGGCACGCACTGGCTTGTCATTCAAGCAGAGCAAGTAAACTTTCAGGGCACCAATGACCCTATTATCCTCACTCCTGTGCTTAACCCCTGATTGATGTTACCATTATAATGCCCTTGAGGCTGGCCACCAAAGCCGAGCCTGCTCACCACCATGAGGTTTTACATCCTCTATTAGTTAAAATGAGTCCACCTTAACTTGTCTGCAACTTCCACCTGACTCCTTAGGCTACTTTCACACTAGCGTTTTTGGCTGCACGTCGCAATGCGTTGTTTAGGTGAAAAAAAGCATCCTGCAAAGTTGTCTGCAGGATGCGTTTTTTCCCCATAGACTAACATTACCGACGCATTGCGACGTATTGCCACACGTCGCAACCGTCGTGCGACGGTTGCGCCGTGTTGTGGCGGACCGCCGGCACAAAAAAACGTTCAATGTAACTTTTTTTGTGCACTGTGTCCGCCCCCTCCTCCCCGCAACTCACCATGGGGCAGCGGATGCGTGGAAAAAAATGCATCCGCTGCCCCCGTTGTGTGGCGCTTCCACAGTATGCGTTGGTACCTCGGCCCGACGCACTGCGACGGGCCGAGCCTGACGCTAATGTGAAAGTAGCCTAAACCGCAAAGCCGCGAAGGGTTATAAATTCAAGTCTCATTTGACACGATTTTTTTTTTATAATTAAATCATTTTTGTGAACTTAAAAACTAGAAGTCTGTTATGATCCGGTGACCTTGGAGCAGCATGAAAACTTTCACTGGAGTAGGTGGTAACTATACTGACTGCAAATCCTGATCTTAGCACCGCAACTAAAAGTAGCCGTGGGGTGTACCTAACAAACCCTAGACACCTCGTCACAGCCGGAGGACTAGATACCCCTATAGATGGAAATAGGAATACTATCTTGCCTCAGAGCAGAACCCCAAAGGATAGGCAGCCCCCCACAAATATTGGCTGTGAGTAGGAGAGGAAAGACAAACACAGGCAGAAAACAGGATTTAGCACAAGAGACCACTCTAGCTAAAATAGGAAAGGATAGAACAGAGTCCTGTGCGGTCAGTATTAAAACCCTTCCAAAAATATCCACAGCAGATTATACAAAAAATTCTTCCATCTAACTAAAGACGTGGAACGTATATCTGCAAATCCAGAGACTACTAAACTCAGAGCAGGAATACAATCAAAAAACAAGCAGAAAAAAAAAGACAAAAAGAAACAGACACTTATCTTTGCTGAATTGGCAGCTAAGCAGGAGAAGCCAGACAGAGATCCAACACTTCCCAAGAAACATTGACAACTGACAAGGACTAATGAGTCCTGCAAACCTAAATACCCCAGTCAGAATTGCAATCAGCAGATACACCTGTCCAGGACTGCAGGCCAGGGACAACTGCATTACCACCTACAACCACCGGAGGGAGCCCAAAAGCAGAATTCACAACAGAAGTCCCTGCAAAAGCATTAATGGGACTAAACTTGGCAAACCTCCGACTCACAAAGAGTCATCCTACAGCGCTCAGGAGAGGAAAAAACCCCTGTGGAGGAAACCTCTAGGGAACCATGGCTGAAGGATTGCCCTTCCCTTGGGCTTAGAAGGTTACTGCAAATAAATACAATTGAACCTGGTACAAGATATACAATGACAAATTCAAAAATACAATAAAGCATTTATCATTATACAAGCAATAATTTAAAAGTTTTAGGACAGAGATTATAAACAGGGCAGGAGGGCGGGCAATGTTTCCTCCTGTCCATTCTGTGAGAGAAAGATGGAAAGCCAGAGTTGCCTCCTCTATATAAGCCCACCCTCCTCACAGTAATACACCAGGCACAAGCATCTAAACTCCTTCCTCTTAAAGCAACAACACTCTTGTTTAAAATCTACACCGCAATACAAACAAAAGCTGCAGGAGTTCTCGGTCCACCCATCCCCAAGTCATGTCCACCTCCGTCTAGTCTCCGGTGGTTTCTATCTATATAATCGTCTAAGGGGTACTTCTGTCTGTTTGTGTGTCTGTCTGTTACGGAAATCTCGCTTCGCTGATTGGTTGCGGCAGGCAGGTCGCGACCAATCAGCGAAGGCTTAGCCTGGCCGCGAATTGGCCCCTCCCTACTCTCCTCTAGTCAGTGCCCCCCTCCCTACTCCCCTCCAGTTAGTGCCAGTGTGTCACCCCATCGCGGACCAACTTTTTTACTGTTGATGCTGCCTATGCAGCATCAATAGTAAAAAGATATAATGTTAAAAATAATTAAAAAAATAAAAAATTGTGCTATTCTCACCTTCCGCCGTCCACCGATGCGCACGATGCTGCCGCCAGCTTCCGTTCCCAGTGATGCATTGCAAATTACCACAGATGACAGGAGGGCATCTGGGTAATTTCGCAATGCATCACTGGGAACGGAAGCTGGCGGCAGCATCGCGTGCATCGGGACAGCTTCGGTGGATGCCAGAGGGTGAGTATACAACTATTTTATAATTTAATTTTTAGGAGGGATATGGTGTCCACACTGCCATATACCGCTATACTATACTGTAGTATATAGCAGCCACATAGTATATAGCAGTCACATAGTATATAGCACAGCCCATGTAACACAGACAGCCACGTACTATATAGCACAGCCACATAGTATATAGCAGCCACTTAGTATATAACACAGCCCACGTAATATATAGCACAGCCCACGTAACATATAGCACAGCCCACGCAGTATATAACACAGGCCATGTAGTATATAACACAGCCCATGTAGTATATAGCAGCCAGGCAGTATATAGCACAGCCCATGTGATATATAGCCCAGCCCACGTAGTATATAACACAGCCCACGTAGTATATAACACAGGCCACGCAGTATATAACACAGGCCATGTAGTATATAACACAGCCCACGCAGTATATAACACTGCCCACATAGTATATAGCAACCAGGCAGTATATAACACAGCCCACATAATATATAGCACAGCCCATGTAGTGTATAATACAGCCCACTTAGTATACAACACAGGCCACACAGTATATAACACTGCCCATGCAGTATATAACACAGCCCATGCAGTATATAACACAGCCCACGTAACATATAGTACAGCCCACGTAGTATCTAACACAGCCCACATAGTATATAACACAGCCCACGTAATATATAGCACAGCCCACATAGTATATAACACAGCCCACATAGTATATAACACAGGCCACGCAGTATATAACACAGGCCACACAGTATATAACACAGGCCACGTAGTATATAACAGAGCCCACGTAGTATATAACACTGCCCACGTAGTATATAACACAGCCCACGTAGTATATAGCACAGCCAACGAAGTACATAACACAGCCCACGTAGTATATAGCACAGCCCAAATAATATATAGCACAGCCCACTTATTATATAACACAGCCCACGTAATATATAGCACAGGCCACGCAGTATATAACACAGCCCATGCAGTATACAACACAGCCCACATAGTATATAACACAGCCCACGCAGTATATAGCACAGCCTACATATATAGCAGTGTGGGCACCATATCCCTGTTAAAAAAAAAAACCCCAAAAAAAACAATAGTCCACCGAAGCTGTCCCGACGCACGCATCAGTGGACGGCGGAAGGTGGGAATAGCACAATTATTTTTTTTTTATTATTATTTTTAACATTATATCTTTTTACTATTGTTGCTGCGTAGGCAACACACTGGCACTGACTGGAGGGGGGCACTGACTGGAGGAGAATAGGGAGGGGCCAATTCACGGCCGGACTAAGCCTGTCGCTGATTGGTCGTGGCCTGCCTGTGGGATTTCCATTACAAACAGACAGACAAACAGATGGATGTACCCCTTAGACGATTATATAGATAGATGATTTCTACTTTTTGTATTGTAGAACTGAAATAAATTTACTTTTTGGTGATATTTTAATTTAGTGATAAGCACTTGTATATTAAGGTGCATTTAGATGGGCGCTGAGGATCAGTTAAAAAGATACTTAATCATACTGCAAATCACCCGATAAACTAGCAAAATGCTTTGCATGGTTGTCGGGTGATCAAACTATTTACCGCCTCTTTAGGTGAGCTGATCCAGGTTGTTAAGTGACCTTCGATTGTCTATATGTAAGCTGATCGCTGGTTGTTTACACAAGCCGACAATCCCTGAACAACGTTGGTAACTCATTGACACTGTTCACTGGTCTACCTGTGCAATGGCCACCATCACTATGCTGTGTCACTGAATGGCCAAAGTGAGGGATAAGTGGCCACAGTAATACAACACCTTATTATTCTTTTTTTTTCAAATTGCGACCACCACCTCTAGGGTGGTATGTAGTAGCAACCTAGGCCCGTCTCCTAGCTCTGCCTACCCTCCGTCCTGGCACTGCAATGAAAACAAACAAGTCCATAATAAGGGACCAGTTTTACTGCAGAAGTGACACAACTGCTGACTAAAATCAGTAAAATCAGATCAGCAAACCATCATCAGAAAACATTATGCTTTTACCAACAATTTATCAGAAACACCACAATAGAGAGAGAGATAACATTCAGAAAGATATCACAGGACTTAGGGTACCGTCACACAGTGGCATTTTGATCGCTACGACGGCACGATCCGTGACGCTCCAGCATCGTAACAATATCGCTCCAGCGTCGTAGACTGCTGTCACACTTTGCAATGTACGACGCTGGAGCGATAATTTCATGACGTATGTGCAATGTAGTAGCCGTTGGTTACTATGCGCACATCGTATACAATATCGTGCACACCTCTGTTACACCATGCAATCATGCCGCCACAGCGGGACACTAGACGACGAAAGAAAGTTTCAAACGATCTGCTACGACGTACGATTCTCAGCGGGGTCCCTGATCGCAGGAGCGTGTCAGACACAGCGAGATCGCTGGAACGTCACGGATATATCGCTGGAACGTCACGAATCGTGCCGTCGTAGCGATCAAAATGCCACTGTGTGACGGTACCCTATGGGTGGAGTGTGCACAAAAAACCCTCTAAGCTAAAATAACCAGGAAAATATATGAAAGAGAAAGCTTGGTGCAGAAGAATATGGATTGTAGCGGATTGTACGCGACAAGTATATATATTATACACACGGACTTCCATGTGGCCATATTTTCCTTCGGCTGAGCATTTTATTCCTTTTATTAGATGTAAAATGAGGAGCTTTGCCCGGTGACAAATACAGCTGAAAGAGGATAAGTTGTAGAGACAGACCTCAAGATGTAAGGATATGTAACTCGTATATTAGATTCTAAGTAGGTTTGGAAAACACCTAGAGCTTGACTAGCAATAAAATACAGGCCTGGACACAGTAGCCCATTCATTTTTTTAGTAAGTAGATATTCTTATGCTGTACATGAATTTATACACATAAACTTTATACTCATTAAATATAATGAGCAAAAGTTTAAGGTAGTGTGGAAAAAAATGCTGCAAAGTAAGAAGCTTTCACTATAGAAATTTTAATAGTTTATTTCAACTAACACAAAGCAAAGTGAATAAACTAAGGAGCTATCTAAATTACATCAATGTTTGGTGTGACTGCTCTTTGACTTCAAATCAGCAACACATTGTCACAGAGATACTGCGACAGAGAGGGGCCAGAAGAATCGAGGCATCTGGTTGCACGAACCCCTGCACGCATTAGATCTGCTTCACCTTCCTTTTAGCAGTGCATGTCTTCCTTGCACTATTATGGCAAGGGTTAATCAGTTCTGTCTATATCCTGGAGCTCTCTGTCCTGAATTGTCTCTTCTGTTCTGTGTTGGCCACTCCTCTCAGGTATATATGCTTACCACTAGCACTAGGGAATTGCTGGTGATAGTTTACAACTTCCTGGTTTGGTGTTGAAGGAGTAATCGGAATTAGTAGCAGTCTCTTGGTGTTGTTTCAGGAGATATCTGCGTGGATTTGGTATTGTGTGTTTATCTTAATCCTCTACCCATTTGGTTTAGCCCTCCTACTGGTCCCTTGATTTCCGCTCGGCTGTTTTGTGAGTGTATTTGTATGATTGTAGTTTTCTTTTATCCCTGTCTGTTTCCCCTGTCTATTAGGTTTGTGTTATCCTATACACTTCTGTCCTATACCTCCCTGGGTGGGGGAGGAAACAGATCGACGTGCATATAGGAGCCTAGCAAGGTATGAGACCCTAGCATCTCCACCATCAAGGGTAATCTGAGGAACAGGGGTAGCCTAGGGTTCTCCTAGCTTGAGGGACAGGGAATGAGCCCATTGTGCCATGAAATCCTGCTACAGTATCGTGACACACATCCTACAGGTACACTTTTACGTGAACACAGTTTATTTAGGAACTCAGCAGAAGGTTGTTCCAGACATATTGGAGAACCACATATTTTCTCTGTGCGGAGCTTGTGCAGATCCTTCTGTCTCGACATGTATAGAAATAAGGACTGGAGAGAGGTGGCTGGATGCCCCCTGAGGAAGCGGTAAAGTTTGAACGCGAAACGCGCGTTGGGGTATGCTATCCAGGACCGATACGGGACCCTCCTGCACACATGGGTAATTTACCACTTTGAGTCTATTTAGATTTTGTTGTTTGATGTCTTTGAGATGTGTGGTCACCTTTATGTACGGCCACTGGCAATTTACTATTGGGGTTGATTGCCACACATCCATATGAACATTGCTCATGTGTGGGTGATACATGTTTTGACACTTTTGATTATATGGTCATTTTACCTTAGCGGTCCTGTACCTGGATGACCGGATGTACTTATGGATACAGTTGCTATTATGGCTATATACCACTGATTATTGTCGGTTATTTTTGTATTTATGTAATTGATTTTTCAATAAATATTTCTTTTTACGAATTTTTGGCCAGTTTTGACTCTTGGTTCTCCTGGTGTTATTATCTGTTAAATGAGTCGCCAACAGTGCTTAGATAGTATTTTTATACTGACGCTTTTTTTGTGTATTTGTATGATTTTAGTTTTCTTTTATCCCTGTCTGTTTCCCCTGTCTATTAGGTTTGTGTTATCCTATACACTTCTGTCCTATACCTCCCTGGGTGAGGGAGGAAACAGATCGATGTGTGTTGTGAATTCCGCTCTTGGGCTCCCTCCGGTGGTTGTAAGTGGCACATTTGTGAGTTCTGCTCTTGGGCTCCCTCTTGTGGTTTCAAGTGGTATGGCTGCTCCTTGGAGTTAGCTGTCATCAGCTGCCTCCACTTATCGTCTCTTCTGCTCTGCTATTTAGACCTGGCTCTTTCCTTCAGCCAGTGCCACTTGTAAATGGTTCCTGGTTGGATTCACATCTCTTTGGATTTCCCTGTTATCCTGACCAGTTCAGCAAAGCTAAGTTTTTGCTTGCTCTTTTCTGTCCATAGATTGTGGACTTATCCATTCTGTGCTTTCTATGTTTGTCCAGCTTATCAGTATGAATTAATTCTGTCTTGCTGGAAGCTCTGGGAAGCAGATTTATCCTCCACACCTTTAGTCAGGTGTGGAGATTTTTGTAAACTCTGCGTGGATTTTTTGTAGTGTTTTATACTGACCGCACAGTATTCCATCCTGTCCTATCTATTTAGCTAGACTGGCCTCCTGTGCTCATCCTGGTTTCATTCTGTGTATGTCTTTTCCCTCTCCACTCACAGTCATTATTTGTGGGGGGCTAATCTATCCTTTGGGGATTTTCTCTGAGGCAAGATAGCTTTCCTGCTTCTATCTTTAGGGGTAGTTAACTCTTAGGCTGTGATGAGGTGCATAGGGAGAGTTAGGAGCATCCCACGGCTACTTCTAGTGTTGTGTTGAGCTTAGGGACTGCGGTCAGTACAGTTACCACTTCCTTCAGAGCTTGTTCTATGTTGCTCCTAGACCACCGCATCATAACAGTACAAGTGGCCAAAAATGAATTAATTGCATCTCAAAAGAAGGAAAAGAAAGTTCTGAACCATTTTTTTTTCTGTGCTCTGGTTTGTCTTTTTTTTCCTCTTGATATCTGGGTGGTTCAGGATATATGCTTTGGCATGGATGTTCAGGGTTTGTTTTCTCGTGTGGATCAACTTGCTGCAAGAGTACAGAGTATCCAGGACTATGTTGTCCAGACTCCGGCTTTAGAGCCTAGAATTCCTACCCCTGATTTGTTTTTTGGGGACAGATCCAAGTTTTTGAACTTTAAAAATAACTGCAAATTGTTTTTTGCTTTGAAACCCCGTTCTTCTGGTGATCCCATTCAGCAAGTAAAAATCATCATATCCTTGCTGCGTGGTGACCCTCAAGACTGGGCTTTTTCTCTTGAAATAGGGGATCCGGCATTATTGAATGTTGATGCATTTTTTTCAAGCGCTCGGATTATTGTATGACGAACCCAATTCTGTGGATCATGCAGAAAAAACCCTTTTGGCCTTGTCTCAAGGTCAGGAAGCGGCAGAGTTATACTGCCAGAAATTTAGAAAATGGTCTGTGCTCACTAAATGGAATGAAGAGGCTCTGGCTGCTATTTTCAGAAAAGGTCTTTCTGAAGCCCTTAAAGATGTTATGGTGGGCTTTCCTACGCCTGCCGGTTTGAGCGAATCTATGTCGCTAGCCATTCAGATTGATCGGCGTCTGCGCGAGCGCAAAGCTGTACACCATATGGCAGTATCCTCTGAGCAGAGTCCTGAACCTATGCAATGTGATAGGATTTTGACTAGAACAGAACGGCAGGAATTCAGATGTCAGAATAGGCTGTGTTTTTACTGTGGTGATTCTGCTCATGTTATCTCTGATTGACCTAAGCGTACTAAGAGAGTCGCTAGGTCTGTTACCATTAGTACTATACAGCCTAAATTTCTCTTATCTGTGACCCTGATTTGCTCATTGTCGTCCTTTTCTGTCATGGCATTTGTGGATTCAGGCGCTGCCCTGAACTTAATGGACTTAGAATTCGCCAGGCGCTGTGGTTTTTCCTTGCAGCCTTTGCAGAGCCTATTCCTTTGAGGGGTATTGATGCTACACCCTTGGCCAAGGATAAACCTCAGTACTGGACACAGATGACTATGTACATGGCTCCTGCACATCAGGAAGATTGCCGTTTTCTGGTGTTGCATAACCTGCATGATGTTGTTGTACTGGGTTTTCCATGGTTACAGGAACATAATCCGGTGCTGGATTGGAAAACTATGTCGGTGACTAGTTGGGGTTGTCAAGGGGTACATAGTGACGTTCCTTTGATGTCAATTTCCTCTTCCCCCTCTTCTGAGGTCCCTGAGTTTTTGTCGGATTTCCAGGATGTATTTGATGAGCCCAAGTCCAGTTCCCTTCCTCCGCACAGGGACTGTGATTGTGCTATTAACTTGATTCCTGGTTGCAAGTTCCCTAAGGGCCAACTTTTCAATCTGTCAGAGCATGCCGCCATGCGGAGTTATGTTAAGGAGTCTTTGGAGAAGGGGCATATCCGGCCCTCTTCATCACCATTGGGAGCGGGTTTCTTTTTTGTTGCTAAGAAGGATGGCTCCTTGAGACCCTGTATAGATTATCGTCTTCTTAATAAGATCACGGTCAAATTCCAATACCCCTTGCCTTTGCTTACTGATTTGTTTGCTCAGATTAAGGGGGCTAGTTGGTTTACTAAGATTGACCTCCGAGGGTCATATAATCTTGTTCGTATTAAACAGGGTGACAAATGGAAAACTGCATTTAATACGCCCGAAGGCCATTTTGAATACCTTGTGATGCCATTTTGGCTCTCTAATGCTCCATCTGTGTTCCAGTCTTTCATGCACGATATTTTCCGCAATTATCTTGATAAATTCATGGTCGTATATTTGGATGATATTTTGATTTTTTCCGATGATTAGGAGTCTCATGTGAAGCAGGTCAGGATGGTGTTCCAGATCCTTCGTGATAATGCTTTGTTTGTGAAGGGGTCTAAGTGCCTATTCGGAGTTCAGAAGGTCTCTTTTTTGGGTTTTATTTTTTCTCCCTCGTCTATAGAAATGGATCCTGTTAAGGTCCAAGCTATTCATGACTGGATCCAACCCACATCTGTGAAAGGCCTTCAAAAATTTTTGGGCTTTGCTAATTTCTATCGCCGTTTCATTGCCAACTTTTCCAGTGTGGTTAAGCCCCTTACTGATTTGATGAAGAAAGGCGCTGATGTGACGACTTGGTCCTCTGAGGCTGTTGAGGCCTTTCGGGAGCTTAAACGCCGATTTACTTCTGCCCCTGTGTTGCGTCAGCCGGATGTTTCTCTTCCATTTCAGGTTGAGGTTGACGCGTCTGAGATTGGGGCAGGGGCCGTTTTGTCTCAGAGGGAGTCTGATGGTTCTTTGATGAAACCGTGTGCTTTTTTTTCCAGAAAGTTTTCGCCTGCGGAAACGCAATTATGATGTCGGCAATCGGGAGTTGTTGGCTATGAAGTGGGCATTTGAGGAGTGGCGACATTGGCTTGAGGGAGCTAAACACCGCGTTGTGGTCCTGACCAATCATAAGAATCTGATTTACCTCGAGTCGGCCAAGCGGCTGAATCCTAGACAGGCTCGATGGTCCCTGTTTTTCTCCCATTTTGATTTTGTGGTCTCGTATCTTCCGGGATCTAAGAATGTTAAGGCTGATGCCCTCTCTAGGAGTTTTTCACCTGATTCTCCTGGAGTCCTTGAGCCGGTTGGCATTCTTAATGAGGGGGTGATTCTTTCTGCTATCTCCCCTGATTTGCGGCGGGTACTTCAGGAATTTCAGGCTGATAGGCCTGACCGCTGTCCAGTGGGAAAGCTGTTTGTTCCTGATAGATGGACAAGTAAGGTAATTTCTGAGGTTCATTGTCCAGTGTTGGCTGATCATCCTGGGTTTTTTGGTACCAGAGATTTGGTTGCTAGGTCCTTTTGGTGTCCTTCCTTGTCGCGCGATGTGCGTGCTTTTGTGCAGTCCTGTGGGACTTGCGCCCGGTCCAAGCCTTGCTGTTCCCGCGCTAGTGGGTTGCTTTTGCCTTTGACGGTCCCTGAGAGGCCCTGGACGCATATTTCCATGGATTTTATTTCGGATCTTCCTGTTTCCCAGAACATGTCTGTTATCTGGGTTGTTTGTGACCGGTTCTCTAAAATGGTCCATCTGGTGCCTTTGCCTAAGTTGCCTTCCTCCTCAGATCTGGTTCCATTATTTTTTCAGCATGTGGTTCGTTTGCATGGCATTCCAGAAAATATTGTGTCTGACAGAGGTTCTCAGTTTGTCTCTAGATTTTGGCGGGCCTTTTGTGCTAGGATGGGCATTGATTTGTCTTTTTCTTCGGCATTTCATCCTCAGACTAATGGCCAAACTGAGCGAACTAATCAGACCTTGGAGACCTATTTGAGATGCTTTGTGTCTGCTGATCAGGATGATTGGGTGTCTTTTTTGCCGTTGGCCGAGTTTGCCCTTAATAATTGGGCTAGTTCGGCTACTTTGGTTTCACCTTTCTTTTGTAATTTTGGTTTTCATCCTCGTTTTTCTTCTGAGCAGGTTGAGTCTTCTAATTGTCCTGGTGTTGATTCTGTGGTGGACAGGCTGCAGCAGATTTGGACTCATGTGGTGGACAATTTGACGTTGTCTCAGGAAAGGGCTCAACGTTTTGCTAACCGCCGTCGGTGTGTTGGTCCCCGGCTTCGTGTGGGGGATTTGGTTTGGTTGTCTTCTCGTCATGTTCCTATGAAGGTTTCTTCCCCTAAGTTTAAACCTCGGTTTATTGGCCCTTATAAAATTTCTGAAATTATTAATCTGGTGTCTTTTCGTTTGGCTCTTCCAGCCTCTTTTGCCATTCATAATGTTTTCCATAGATCTTTGTAGCGGAGATATGTGGTGCCCGTTGTTCCCTCTGTTGACCCTCCTGCCCCGATGTTGGTTGAGGGAGAGTTGGAATATGAGGTTGAGAAGATTTTGGATTCTCGTTTTTCGAGTCGGAGGCTTCAGTATCTTGTCAAGTGGAAGGGTTATGGCCAGGAGGATAATTCTTGGGTTGTTGCCTCTGATGTCCATGCCACCGATTTGGTTCGTGCTTTTCATTTGGCTCGTCCTGATCGGCCTGGGGGCTCTGGTGAGGGTTCGGTGACCCCTCCTCAAGGAGGGGGTACTGTTGTGAATTCCGCTCTTGGGCTCCCTCCGGTGGTTTCAAGTGGTATGGCTGCTCCTTGGAGTTAGCTGTCATTATCTGTCTCCACTTATCGTCTCTTCTGCTCTGCTATTTAGGCCTGGCTCTTTCCTTCAGCCAGTGCCACTTGTAAATGGTTCCTGGTTGGATTCACATCTCTTTGGATTTCCCTGTTATCCTGACCAGTTCAGCAAAGCTAAGTTTTTGCTTGCTCTTTTCTGTCCATAGATTGTGGACTTATCCGTTCTGTGCTTTCTATGTTTGTCCAGCTTATCAGTATGAATTAATTCTGTCTTGCTGGAAGCTCTGGGAAGCAGATTTACCCTCCACACCTTTAGTCAGGTGTGGAGATTTTTGTAAACTCTGCGTGGATTTTTTGTAGTGTTTTATACTGACCGCACAGTATTCCATCCTTACGAAAAGCGGCTTAGAAAGCCTTAGCCAGCTCACCAACCAGACCAGCAGTAATGGAGCACGAGAGTCCGTCTTGATCCAAACGTCCAGCAACAGCAAATCCAACAGAAAATAGATACTCCAGCTCCGATAAAAACTTGAAATCTTTAATAATCCAAATGGTTAAACTAGATAATCCTTACATGTGGTGGACCAAACACGTGTTTGTAATAAATAAGGCTACGCGTTTCGACCTAAATCGGTCTTACTCATGCCTGTGTTACATTGCAAATGAAAGTTACACATATAGTGTTCCTAGACAGAAGGTTCCGCCCTCTCCACATCACATGATCTCTAGTGAAAGGTCCTACAAGGTCCTACAAACACATATGTGATATACAATTTAAAACAATAACACTAAACAATTAGCAATAGTAGTATAATAATTTGTTTCTTTTATTTAACCCTGATGGAAATCTAGTGTTGAGATTAAAAATCCAGAACGCCTCTCTTGTGAGTAGACGTCTTTTTATGTCTCCTCCTCGATTAGGCGGATAGATTTTTTCTATGCCATGCACTGGATGAAGTATCACCATTATGCATCGTACGAAAATGTTTTGCAGCCATTGATATATTTCTATTAGTCATATTACACATATTGACATCTTTCAGGTGCTCTGTAATGCGAGTTTTTAATTTGCGCGATGTGCAGCCCACATAGGATTTCTGACATGTAGTGCACTCTATTTCATAGACTACATTTTTTGTATGACAATTTATAAAGCTATTTATATTATAGCTTTTAGATTTATCAGAGTTCCAGAATTTATTTCCCAGCTGCGCATGAATACAAGTGCTGCACGCTGCGGTACCGCATTTAAAGAAACCCTTGCAGTCTAACCAAGTAGTGGACTTAGATTTAGTTTTAGATTGAAGTGAATTAGGGGCAATTATATCACCAATGGTTTGTGCCCTTCTAGCAACTATATTTACACCATCCTTTAATAAATGTGATAGCCCTTCATCTTCATATAGAATAGGTAATCTGTTATTGATAATATTTCTGATTAAATTAAACTGTGGGGAAAATTGTAACCATAAATGTAAATTATTTGCATATTTTCTGTTTTTATTTTTATTGTCATTAGTACCTTTTTTGATTTTAGAAGGGACTAGAAGGTCCTCCCTTTGTTTTTTCTCCACTATATTAATGGCCCTATTCAGTGTCCAATTTGGATAGTTTCTAGCTTTTAGCTTGGTTTTTAGTTCCTGGAACTCTTTTGATTGATCCTCTTTTTTGCTGCAATTTCGTTTCAGCCTAGTGAACTCCCCCACTGGTATGGATTTTATAGTGTGAGATGGGTGACTACTATTAGCATGTAGAATTGTATTGCCGCTAATTGGTTTTATATGAGTTCGACTAGTGATTTCTTCGCCAACAGTACCACTTAGCTCCAGATCTAAAATAGAAATGGATTTGTTGTCCTGAACATAAGTGAATTTTATACCAAAATTATTAGAATTAATGTATTCCATAAATCCCGGTATGGCAGACACATCACCCCCCCAAATAATGAGGGTGTCATCTATGTATCTGCCATACCAGGAGATGTGGTCAACAAAGGGGTTCTCAGCAGCATAAATAAATTCTTGTTCCCAATAAGCCATTGTCAGATTTGCCAGAGATGGTGAGTATTTTGAAATTATCCAAAGAAAATCAGGATGAATCATTGGAAGGAACTACAAACGCATCTAAAAACTTTAAGACTAAAAACCCTTACTTCTACCCTATACAGACTAGGGTGGAATGTATGGATAAGTTTCAAGAACTAGTCGAAAAAGACCTAAAGAACTTAGAACATAGTCTGAATAGTAACAACAAAATGCAGAGAAACCTTTCTTATCGGCAGCGGAAAGCACTTAATGAACTAAAATCCTTTAAAAATATTATCATTAAAAACAGTGATAAGGGGGGTCTAATAGTTATCTTAAATGAAAAGGATTACAAGGACAAAATGTATGAATTATTATCTGATAATGCTACCTACAACAAATTAAAAAAGAATCCAACCAAAGAATATAATGAGAAAATCAAAAAATTAATTGAGGAGGGTGCATTTTTAGCAGTCCTGAGTAAAAAACAAGCCGAATATTTATATGTAGAAACCCCAAAACTGCCTATCATGTATGGCCTTCCTAAGGTACACAAAAGAACAGGTTTACCAGCCATGCGACCGATAATTTCGGGCATAGGCTCCATGTCAGAACACCTATGTGAATGGGTTGACTCATTATTGCAGCCTTTGGTGAAAAAAATGCCAGGATATGTGAAAGACTCCAGACAAATTTTAAAAACATTTAAAAATCGTATATGGGAGGTTAATCACACCTGGCTCAGTTGTGATGTAATCTCGTTATACACAAGCATACCCCATAATGTAGCCATGAAAGCGCTAGAGTTCCATTTAAAAGATTATGGTCAATACTCTCAAAACCTGATAGATATTCTATTGAGAGTAACGTATTTTCTTATGGAACATAATATTTTTTCATTCGATGGTGAAATATATATTCAGAAGTCGGGAGTCCCAATGGGGGCAAAATACTCACCATCTCTGGCAAATCTGACAATGGCTTATTGGGAACAAGAATTTATTTATGCTGCTGAGAACCCCTTTGTTGACCACATCTCCTGGTATGGCAGATACATAGATGACACCCTCATTATTTGGGGGGGTGATGTGTCTGCCATACCGGGATTTGTGGAATACATTAATTCTAATAATTTTGGTATAAAATTCACTTATGTTCAGGACAACAAATCCATTTCTTTTTTAGATCTGGAGCTAAGTGGTACTGTTGGCGAAGAAATCACTAGTCGAACTCATATAAAACCAATTAGCGGCAATACAATTCTACATGCTAATAGTAGTCACCCATCTCACACTATAAAATCCATACCAGTGGGGGAGTTCACTAGGCTGAAACGAAATTGCAGCAAAAAAGAGGATCAATCAAAAGAGTTCCAGGAACTAAAAACCAAGCTAAAAGCTAGAAACTATCCAAATTGGACACTGAATAGGGCCATTAATATAGTGGAGAAAAAACAAAGGGAGGACCTTCTAGTCCCTTCTAAAATCAAAAAAGGTACTAATGACAATAAAAATAAAAACAGAAAATATGCAAATAATTTACATTTATGGTTACAATTTTCCCCACAGTTTAATTTAATCAGAAATATTATCAATAACAGATTACCGATTCGATATGAAGAGGAAGGGCTATCACATTTATTAAAGGATGGTGTAAATATAGTTGCTAGAAGGGCACAAACCATTGGTGATATAATTGCCCCTAATTCACTTCAATCTAAAACTAAATCTAAGTCCACTACTTGGTTAGACTGCAAGGGTTTCTTTAAAAGCGGTACCGCAGCGTGCAGCACTTGTATTCATGCGCAGCTGGGAAATAAATTCTGGAACTCTGATAAATCTAAAAGCTATAATATAAATAGCTTTATAAATTGTCATACAAAAAATGTAGTCTATGAAATAGAGTGCACTACATGTCAGAAATCCTATGTGGGCTGCACATCGCGCAAATTAAAAACTCGCATTACAGAGCACCTGAAAGATGTCAATATGTGTAATATGACTAATAGAAATATATCAATGGCTGCAAAACATTTTCATACGATGCATAATGGTGATACTTCATCCTTTAAAGTGCATGGCATAGAAAAAATCTATCCGCCTAATCGAGGAGGAGACATAAAAAGACGTCTACTCACAAGAGAGGCGTTCTGGATTTTTAATCTCAACACTCGATTTCCATCAGGGTTAAATAAAAGAAACAAATTATTATACTACTATTGCTAATTGTTTAGTGTTATTGTTTTAAATTGTATATCACATATGTGTTTGTAGGACCTTGTAGGACCTTTCACTAGAGATCATGTGATGTGGAGAGGGCGGAACCTTCTGTCTAGGAACACTATATGTGTAACTTTCATTTGCAATGTAACACAGGCATGAGTAAGACCGATTTAGGTCGAAACGCGTAGTGTTGTGAATTCTGTGGCTGAATTCACTCCTGTGGTCACAAGTGGTACTGCAGCTTCTGAGCTTCCTCCCTCAGGTGTTCTGGTGAGCTCGTTAACTGCTTCATTACTTAACCCCGCCTGATGCTGCTATCCTTGCTCCTTGTCAATGTTTCAGTGTTGGATCTGAGCTTCTCCTGATTGTTCCTGTGACCTGCTGCTCTGTATAGCTAAGTGCTTTTGCTTTTTTGTTGCTTTTTTTCTGTCCAGCTTGTCTTTTGTTTTGCTGGAAGCTCTGAGACGCAAAGGGTGTACCGCCGTGCCGTTAGTTCGGCACGGTGGGTTTTTTTTGCCCCCTTTGCGTGGTTTTGCTTTAGGGTTTTTTGTAGACTGCAAAGTTCGCTTTACTGTCCTCGCTCTGTCCTAGAATATCGGGCCCCACTTTGCTGAATCTATTTCATCCCTACGTTTTGTCTTTTCATCTTACTCACAGTCATTATATGTGGGGGGCTGCCTTTTCCTTTGGGGAATTTCTCTGGGGCAAGTCAGGCCTATTTTTCTATCTTCAGGCTAGCTAGTTTCTTAGGCTGTGCCGAGTTGCCTAGGTAGTTGTTAGGCGCAATCCACAGCCGCTTTTAGTTGTGTTTAGGATAGGATCAGGTGTGCAGTCTACAGAGTTTCCACGTCTCAGAGCTCGTTCTTGTATTTTTGGGTATTTGTCAGATCTCTGTGTGCGCTCTGATCGCTAAGCACACTGTGTTTCTGGATTGCCTTCATAACACCTGTCATTAGCAAACATAACAGTACAAGGAGCCAAACTAATGATTCTCAATAGAGGGAAAGAAAAAGTTCTGACATCATTTTTTTTTTTTTTCTGCTCTGTGTTCACTTTTTTTTTTCCCCTAGACATTTGGGTTATTCTGGACACAGGTGTGGACATGGATATTCAGGGTCTGTGCTCTTCAATGGATAATCTCGTTATAAATGTACAAAAAATTCAAGATACTATTGATCAGAAATCTATGTTAGAACCAAGAATTCCTATTCCTGATTTGTTTTTTGGAGATAGAACTAAGTTTCTAAGTTTCAAAAATAATTGTAAGCTATTTCTGGCCTTGAAACCTCATTCTTCTGGTAATCCTATTCAACAGGTTTTGATTATTATTTCTTTTTTGCGCGGCGACCCTCAAGACTGGGCATTTTCTCTTGCGCCAGGAGACCCTGCATTGAGTAGTGTCGATGCGTTTTTCCTGGCGCTCGGATTGCTGTACGATGAGCCTAATTCAGTGGATCAGGCTGAGAAAAATTTGCTGGCTTTGTGCCAGGGTCAGGATGATATAGAAGTATATTGTCAGAAATTTAGGAAATGGTCAGTACTCACTCAGTGGAATGAATCTGCGCTGGCAGCTTTGTTCAGAAAGGGTCTCTCTGAGGCTCTTAAGGATGTCATGGTGGGATTTCCTATGCCTGCTGGTTTGAATGAGTCTTTGTCTTTGGCCATTCAGATCGGTCGACGCTTGCGCGAGCGTAAATCTGTGCACCATTTGGCGGTACTGCCTGAGGTTAAACCTGAGCCTATGCAGTGCGATAGGACTATGACTAGAGTTGAACGGCAGGAATACAGACGTCTGAATGGTCTGTGTTTCTACTGTGGTGATTCCACTCATGCTATTTCTGATTGTCCTAAGCGCACTAAGCGGTCCGCTAGGTCTGCCGTCATTGGTACTGTACAGTCCAAATTCCTTCTGTCCATTACCTTGATATGCTCTTTGTCGTCGTTTTCTGTCATGGCGTTTGTGGATTCGGGCGCTGCCCTGAATCTGATGGATTTGGATTATGCTAAACGTTGTGGGTTTTTCTTGGAGCCTTTGCGGTGTCCTATTCCATTGAGAGGAATTGATGCTACACCTTTGGCCAAGAATAAACCTCAATACTGGGCCCAGCTGACCATGTGCATGGCTCCTGCACATCAGGAAGTTATTCGCTTTCTGGTGTTGCATAATCTGCATGATGTGGTCGTGTTGGGGTTGCCATGGCTACAAACCCATAATCCAGTATTGGATTGGAATTCCATGTCGGTATCCAGCTGGGGTTGTCAGGGGGTACATGGTGATGTTCCATTTTTGTCGATTTCGTCATCCACCCCTTCTGAGGTCCCAGAGTTCTTGTCTGATTATCAGGATGTATTTGAAGAGCCCAAGTCCGATGCTCTACCTCCGCATAGGGATTGTGATTGTGCTATCAATTTGATTCCTGGTAGTAAATTCCCTAAAGGTCGATTATTTAATTTATCCGTGCCCGAACACGCCGCTATGCGCAGTTATGTGAAGGAATCCCTGGAGAAGGGACATATTCGCCCATCGTCATCACCACTGGGAGCAGGGTTCTTCTTTGTAGCCAAGAAGGATGGTTCGCTGAGACCATGTATTGATTACCGCCTTCTTAATAAGATCACTGTTAAATTTCAGTATCCCTTGCCATTGTTATCTGACTTGTTTGCTCGGATTAAGGGGGCTAGTTGGTTCACTAAGATAGATCTTCGTGGTGCGTATAATCTGGTGAGAATCAGGCAAGGAGATGAATGGAAAACTGCATTCAATACGCCCGAGGGTCATTTTTAGTATCTAGTGATGCCGTTCGGACTTGCCAATGCTCCATCTGTGTTTCAGTCTTTTATGCATGACATCTTCCGTGAGTATCTGGATAAATTCCTGATTGTTTACTTGGATGACATTTTGATCTTCTCAGATGATTGGGAGTCTCATGTGAAGCAGGTCAGAATGGTTTTTCAGGTCCTGCGTGCTAACTCTTTGTTTGTGAAGGGATCAAAGTGTCTCTTCGGTGTGCAGAAAGTTTCATTTTTGGGGTTCATCTTTACCCCTTCTACTATCGAGATGGATCCAGTTAAGGTCCAAGCCATCCAGGATTGGATTCAGCCGACATCTCTGAAAAGTCTGCAAAAGTTCCTGGGCTTTGCTAATTTTTATCGTCGCTTCATCTGTAATTTTTCTAGCATTGCCAAACCATTGACCGATTTGACCAAGAAGGGTGCTGATTTGGTTAATTGGTCTTCTGCTGCTGTGGAAGCTTTTCAGGAGTTGAAGCGTCGTTTTTGTTCTGCCCCTGTGTTGTGTCAGCCAGATGTTTCTCTTCCGTTCCAGGTCGAGGTTGATGCTTCTGAGATTGGAGCAGGGGCGGTTTTGTCACAGAGAGGTTCTGATTGCTCAGTGATGAAACCATGTGCTTTCTTTTCCAGGAAGTTTTCGCCCGCTGAGCGTAATTATGATGTGGGCAATCGAGAGTTGCTGGCCATGAAGTGGGCATTCGAGGAGTGGCGTCATTGGCTTGAAGGAGCTAAGCATCGCGTGGTGGTATTGACTGATCATAAGAACTTGACTTATCTCGAGTCTGCCAAGCGCTTGAATCCTAGACAGGCCCGTTGGTCGTTATTTTTTGCCCGCTTCGACTTTGTGATTTCGTACCTTCCGGGCTCTAAAAATGTGAAGGCGGATGCTCTGTCTAGGAGTTTTGTGGCCGACTCTCCGGGTTTATCTGAGCCAGCGGGTATCCTCAAGGAAGGAGTCATTGTGTCTGCCATCTCCCCTGATTTGCGGCGGGTGCTGCAAAAATTTCAGGCGAATAAACCTGATCGTTGTCCAGCAGAGAAACTGTTCGTCCCTGATAGGTGGACTAATAAACTTATCTCTGAACTTCATTGTTCGGTGTTGGCTGGTCATCCTGGAATCTTTGGTACCAGAGAGTTAGTGGCTAGATCCTTCTGGTGGCCATCTCTGTCACGGGATGTACGTACTTTTGTGCAGTCCTGTGGGATTTGTGCTAGGGCTAAGCCCTGCTGTTCTCGTGCCAGTGGGTTGCTTTTGCCCTTGCCGGTCCCAAAGAGGCCTTGGACACATATTTCGATGGATTTCATTTCTGACCTTCCCGTTTCTCAAAAGATGTCAGTCATTTGGGTGGTCTGTGATCGCTTTTCTAAAATGGTCCATCTGGTGCCCTTGGCTAAATTGCCTTCCTCCTCTGATTTGGTACCTTTGTTCTTTCAGCATGTGGTTCGGTTGCATGGCATTCCTGAGAATATTGTTTCTGACAGAGGTTCCCAGTTTGTTTCAAGGTTCTGGCGAGCCTTTTGTGGTAGGATGGGCATTGACCTATCCTTTTCCTCGGCTTTCCATCCTCAGACTAATGGCCAGACCGAACGAACCAATCAGACCTTGGAAACATATCTGAGATGTTTTGTTTCTGCAGACCAGGATGATTGGGTGTCCTTTTTGCCGTTGGCTGAGTTCGCCCTTAATAATCGGGCCAGCTCGGCTACCTTGGTTTCTCCATTTTTTTGCAATTCTGGGTTCCATCCTCGTTTCTCTTCAGGACAGGTTGAGTCTTCGGACTGTCCTGGTGTGGATTCTGTGGTGGATAGGTTGCAGCAGATCTGGACTCAGGTAGTGGACAATTTGATCTTGTCCCAGGAGAAAGCTCAACTTTTCGCTAATCGCAGACGCCGTGTGGGTCCCCGACTTCGTGTTGGGGATCTGGTTTGGTTATCTTCTCGTCATATTCCTATGAAGGTTTCCTCTCCTAAATTTAAACCTCGTTTTATTGGTCCGTATAGGATTTCTGAGGTTCTCAATCCTGTGTCTTTTCGTTTGACCCTCCCAGACTCCTTTTCCATACATAATGTATTCCATAGGTCGTTGTTGCGGAGATACGTGGCACCTATGGTTCCATCTGTTGAGCCTCCTGCCCCGGTTTTGGTGGAGGGGGAATTGGAGTATATTGTGGAGAAGATTTTGGATTCTCGTGTTTCTAGACGGAAACTCCAGTATCTGGTTAAATGGAAGGGTTATGCTCAGGAAGATAATTCCTGGGTTTTTGCCTCTGATGTTCATGCTTCTGATCTTGTTCGTGCCTTTCATGCGGCTCATCCTGGTCGGCCTGGGGGCTCTGGTGAGGGTTCGGTGACCCCTCCTCAAGGGGGGGGTACTGTTGTGAATTCTGTGGCTGAATTCACTCCTGTGGTCACAAGTGGTACTGCAGCTTCTGAGCTTCCTCCCTCAGGTGTTCTGGTGAGCTCGTTAACTGCTTCATTACTTAACTCCGCCTGATGCTGCTATCCTTGCTCCTTGTCAATGTTTCAGTGTTGGATCTGAGCTTCTCCTGATTGTTCCTGTGACCTGCTGCTCTGTATAGCTAAGTGCTTTTGCTTTTTTGTTGCTTTTTTTCTGTCCAGCTTGTCTTTTGTTTTGCTGGAAGCTCTGAGACGCAAAGGGTGTACCGCCGTGCCGTTAGTTCGGCACGGTGGTTTTTTTTTGCCCCCTTTGCGTGGTTTTGCTTTAGGGTTTTTTGTAGACTGCAAAGTTCGCTTTACTGTCCTCGCTCTGTCCTAGAATATCGGGCCCCACTTTGCTGAATCTATTTCATCCCTACGTTTTGTCTTTTCATCTTACTCACAGTCATTATATGTGGGGGGCTGCCTTTTCCTTTGGGGAATTTCTCTGGGGCAAGTCAGGCCTATTTTTCTATCTTCAGGCTAGCTAGTTTCTTAGGCTGTGCCGAGTTGCCTAGGTAGTTGTTAGGCGCAATCCACAGCCGCTTTTAGTTGTGTTTAGGATAGGATCAGGTGTGCAGTCTACAGAGTTTCCACGTCTCAGAGCTCGTTCTTGTATTTTTGGGTATTTGTCAGATCACTCTGTGCGCTCTGATCACTAAGCACACTGTGTTTCTGGATTGCCTTCATAACACCTGTCATTAGCAAACATAACAGTACAAGGAGCCCAACTAATGATTCTCAATAGAGGGAAAGAAAAAGTTCTGACATCATTTTTTTTTTCTGCTCTGTGTTCACTTTTTTTTTTTCCCCCTAGACATTTGGGTGATTCTGGACACAGGTGTGGACATGGATATTCAGGGTCTGTGCTCTTCAATGGATAATCTCGTTATAAATGTACAAAAAATTCAAGATACTATTGATCAGAAATCTATGTTAGAACCAAGAATTCCTATTCCTGATTTGTTTTTTGGGGATAGAACTAAGTTTCTAAGTTTCAAAAATAATTGTAAGCTATTTCTGGCCTTGAAACCTCATTCTTCTGGTAATCCTATTCAACAGGTTTTGATTATTATTTCTTTTTTGCGCGGCGACCCTCAAGACTGGGCATTTTCTCTTGCGCCAGGAGACCCTGCATTGAGTAGTGTCGATGCGTTTTTCCTGGCGCTCGGATTGCTGTACGATGAGCCTAATTCAGTGGATCAGGCTGAGAAAAATTTGCTGGCTTTGTGCCAGGGTCAGGATGATATAGAAGTATATTGTCAGAAATTTAGGAAATGGTCAGTACTCACTCAGTGGAATGAATCTGCGCTGGCAGCTTTGTTCAGAAAGGGTCTCTCTGAGGCTCTTAAGGATGTCATGGTGGGATTTCCTATGCCTGCTGGTTTGAATGAGTCTTTGTCTTTGGCCATTCAGATCGGTCGACGCTTGCGCGAGCGTAAATCTGTGCACCATTTGGCGGTACTGCCTGAGGTTAAACCTGAGCCTATGCAGTGCGATAGGACTATGACTAGAGTTGAACGGCAGGAATACAGACGTCTGAATGGTCTGTGTTTCTACTGTGGTGATTCCACTCATGCTATTTCTGATTGTCCTAAGCGCACTAAGCGGTCCGCTAGGTCTGCCGTCATTGGTACTGTACAGTCCAAATTCCTTCTGTCCATTACCTTGATATGCTCTTTGTCGTCGTTTTCTGTCATGGCGTTTGTGGATTCGGGCGCTGCCCTGAATCTGATGGATTTGGATTATGCTAAACGTTGTGGGTTTTTCTTGGAGCCTTTGCGGTGTCCTATTCCATTGAGAGGAATTGATGCTACACCTTTGGCCAAGAATAAACCTCAATACTGGGCCCAGCTGACCATGTGCATGGCTCCTGCACATCAGGAAGTTATTCGCTTTCTGGTGTTGCATAATCTGCATGATGTGGTCGTGTTGGGGTTGCCATGGCTACAAATCCATAATCCAGTATTGGATTGGAATTCCATGTCGGTATCCAGCTGGGGTTGTCAGGGGGTACATGGTGATGTTCCATTTTTGTCGATTTCGTCATCCACCCCTTCTGAGGTCCCAGAGTTCTTGTCTGATTATCAGGATGTATTTGAAGAGCCCAAGTCCGATGCTCTACCTCCGCATAGGGATTGTGATTGTGCTATCAATTTGATTCCTGGTAGTAAATTCCCTAAAGGTCGATTATTTAATTTATCCGTGCCCGAACACGCCGCTATGCGCAGTTATGTGAAGGAATCCCTGGAGAAGGGACATATTCGCCCATCGTCATCACCACTGGGAGCAGGGTTCTTCTTTGTAGCCAAGAAGGATGGTTCGCTGAGACCGTGTATTGATTACCGCCTTCTTAATAAGATCACTGTTAAATTTCAGTATCCCTTGCCATTGTTATCTGACTTGTTTGCTCAGATTAAGGGGGCTAGTTGGTTCACTAAGATAGATCTTCGTGGTGCGTATAATCTGGTGAGAATCAGGCAAGGAGATGAATGGAAAACTGCATTCAATACGCCCGAGGGTCATTTTGAGTATCTAGTGATGCCGTTCGGACTTGCCAATGCTCCATCTGTGTTTCAGTCTTTTATGCATGACATCTTCCGTGAGTATCTGGATAAATTCCTGATTGTTTACTTGGATGACATTTTGATCTTCTCAGATGATTGGGAGTCTCATGTGAAGCAGGTCAGAATGGTTTTTCAGGTCCTGCGTGCTAACTCTTTGTTTGTGAAGGGATCAAAGTGTCTCTTCGGTGTGCAGAAAGTTTCATTTTTGGGGTTCATCTTTACCCCTTCTACTATCGAGATGGATCCAGTTAAGGTCCAAGCCATCCAGGATTGGATTCAGCCGACATCTCTGAAAAGTCTGCAAAAGTTCCTGGGCTTTGCTAATTTTTATCGTCGCTTCATCTGTAATTTTTCTAGCATTGCCAAACCATTGACTGATTTGACCAAGAAGGGTGCTGATTTGGTTAATTGGTCTTCTGCTGCTGTGGAAGCTTTTCAGGAGTTGAAGCGTCGTTTTTGTTCTGCCCCTGTGTTGTGTCAGCCAGATGTTTCTCTTCCGTTCCAGGTCGAGGTTGATGCTTCTGAGATTGGAGCAGGGGCGGTTTTGTCACAGAGAGGTTCTGATTGCTCAGTGATGAAACCATGTGCTTTCTTTTCCAGGAAGTTTTCGCCCGCTGAGCGTAATTATGATGTGGGCAATCGAGAGTTGCTGGCCATGAAGTGGGCATTCGAGGAGTGGCGTCATTGGCTTGAAGGAGCTAAGCATCGCGTGGTGGTATTGACTGATCATAAGAACTTGACTTATCTCGAGTCTGCCAAGCGCTTGAATCCTAGACAGGCCCGTTGGTCGTTATTTTTTGCCCGCTTCGACTTTGTGATTTCGTACCTTCCGGGCTCTAAAAAGGTGAAGGCGGATGCTCTGTCTAGGAGTTTTGTGGCCGACTCTCCGGGTTTATCTGAGCCAGCGGGTATCCTCAAGGAAGGAGTCATTGTGTCTGCCATCTCCCCTGATTTGCGGCGGGTGCTGCAAAAATTTCAGGCGAATAAACCTGATCGTTGTCCAGCAGAGAAACTGTTCGTCCCTGATAGGTGGACTAATAAACTTATCTCTGAACTTCATTGTTCGGTGTTGGCTGGTCATCCTGGAATCTTTGGTACCAGAGAGTTAGTGGCTAGATCCTTCTGGTGGCCATCTCTGTCACGGGATGTACGTACTTTTGTGCAGTCCTGTGGGATTTGTGCTAGGGCTAAGCCCTGCTGTTCTCGTGCCAGTGGGTTGCTTTTGCCCTTGCCGGTCCCAAAGAGGCCTTGGACACATATTTCGATGGATTTCATTTCTGACCTTCCCGTTTCTCAAAAGATGTCAGTCATTTGGGTGGTCTGTGATCGCTTTTCTAAAATGGTCCATCTGGTGCCCTTGGCTAAATTGCCTTCCTCCTCTGATTTGGTACCTTTGTTCTTTCAGCATGTGGTTCGGTTGCATGGCATTCCTGAGAATATTGTTTCTGACAGAGGTTCCCAGTTTGTTTCAAGGTTCTGGCGAGCCTTTTGTGGTAGGATGGGCATTGACCTATCCTTTTCCTCGGCTTTCCATCCTCAGACTAATGGCCAGACCGAACGAACCAATCAGACCTTGGAAACATATCTGAGATGTTTTGTTTCTGCAGACCAGGATGATTGGGTGTCCTTTTTGCCGTTGGCTGAGTTCGCCCTTAATAAACGGGCCAGCTCGGCTACCTTGGTTTCTCCATTTTTTTGCAATTCTGGGTTCCATCCTCGTTTCTCTTCAGGACAGGTTGAGTCTTCGGACTGTCCTGGTGTGGATTCTGTGGTGGATAGGTTGCAGCAGATCTGGACTCAGGTAGTGGACAATTTGATCTTGTCCCAGGAGAAAGCTCAACTTTTCGCTAATCGCAGACGCCGTGTGGGTCCCCGACTTCGTGTTGGGGATCTGGTTTGGTTATCTTCTCGTCATATTCCTATGAAGGTTTCCTCTCCTAAATTTAAACCTCGTTTTATTGGTCCGTATAGGATTTCTGAGGTTCTCAATCCTGTGTCTTTTCGTTTGACCCTCCCAGACTCCTTTTCCATACATAATGTATTCCATAGGTCGTTGTTGCGGAGATACGTGGCACCTATGGTTCCATCTGTTGAGCCTCCTGCCCCGGTTTTGGTGGAGGGGGAATTGGAGTATATTGTGGAGAAGATTTTGGATTCTCGTGTTTCTAGACGGAAACTCCAGTATCTGGTTAAATGGAAGGGTTATGCTCAGGAAGATAATTCCTGGGTTTTTGCCTCTGATGTTCATGCTTCCGATCTTGTTCGTGCCTTTCATGCGGCTCATCCTGGTCGGCCTGGGGGCTCTGGTGAGGGTTCGGTGACCCCTCCTCAAGGGGGGGGTACTGTTGTGAATTCTGTGGCTGAATTCACTCCTGTGGTCACAAGTGGTACTGCAGCTTCTGAGCTTCCTCCCTCAGGTGTTCTGGTGAGCTCGTTAACTGCTTCATTACTTAACTCCGCCTGATGCTGCTATCCTTGCTCCTTGTCAATGTTTCAGTGTTGGATCTGAGCTTCTCCTGATTGTTCCTGTGACCTGCTGCTCTGTATAGCTAAGTGCTTTTGCTTTTTTGTTGCTTTTTTTCTGTCCAGCTTGTCTTTTGTTTTGCTGGAAGCTCTGAGACGCAAAGGGTGTACCGCCGTGCCGTTAGTTCGGCACGGTGGGGTTTTTTTTGCCCCCTTTGCGTGGTTTTGCTTTAGGGTTTTTTGTAGACTGCAAAGTTCGCTTTACTGTCCTCGCTCTGTCCTAAAATATCGGGCCCCACTTTGCTGAATCTATTTCATCCCTACGTTTTGTCTTTTCATCTTACTCACAGTCATTATATGTGGGGGGCTGCCTTTTCCTTTGGGGAATTTCTCTGGGGCAAGTCAGGCCTATTTTTCTATCTTCAGGCTAGCTAGTTTCTTAGGCTGTGCCGAGTTGCCTAGGTAGTTGTTAGGCGCAATCCACAGCCGCTTTTAGTTGTGTTTAGGATAGGATCAGGTGTGCAGTCTACAGAGTTTCCACGTCTCAGAGCTCGTTCTTGTATTTTTGGGTATTTGTCAGATCACTGTGTGCGCTCTGATCGCTAAGCACACTGTGTTTCTGGATTGCCTTCATAACACCTGTCATTAGCAAACATAACAGTTTTCATGAAAAATGTCAGTAGCAGGCCCCCTTAGTGTTTAAAAGTTGCTAACAACAAAACATTGTTTACTATCTTTTAGATTGTATACCATTCTATACCAGAGAGAGAGAGAGGAAAATAAGTATTTGATAAACTGACAATTTTGCAAGTTTTCTGAACTACAAAGAATGGAGAGGCCTGTAATTTTTATCGTAGATACAATTCAACTGTGAGAGACAGAATCTAAAAACTGGAAGAAAAAAAACAAACAGAAAATCACATTGTATGATTTTTTACATAATTAATTTGCATTCTATTGCATGAAATAAGTATTTGATCACCTACCAACCTGTAGGAATTCTGGCTCTAGTAGACCTGTTAGTTTTTCTTTAAGAAGCCCTTCTAGTCTGTACTCATTACCTGTATTAATTGCACCGGTTTAAACTCGTTGCCTGTATAAAAGACACCTGTTCACACACTCAATCACCCTCCAACATCTCCACCATGGCCAAGACCAAATATCTGTCTAAGGACACCAGGGACAAAATTGTAGACCTGCACAAGGCTGAGACGGGCTACCAGACAATAGGCAAGCAGCTTGGTGAGAAGGCAACAACTGTTGGCTATTATGCCGCTGCTGCTGCCTCCTCAGCCCTGTCATACTTACCTGTCTTCAGCGTCCCGGCGCACCTCTCCTTCTGCAGCTTCTTTCCCTCTGCGCTCGCTTCAGGTCTCTGTTTCTCATGCTCATACCAGGTTCAGTGCGCGTGCGCACTTCTAATCTTCTGTCGGCGCTCCTTGCCGTCCTCTCTATGGTCCTGGAGGACTAGTACCCGGAAGTCGGCGCTCCTTATTGTCCTCTGTATGGTTCTGGCGGACTGGAACCCGGAAGTGCTCCTGGCCGCCCTTGATCTCTGAAAGTTCGTACCCTCTGACTTTGGGTTAATCCTGTCTTTCCAGTATCCTGTCAGTCCCCGTACCGCTGCAGTACCTCCGTCAGTCCCTGTGTCACTGCAATACCTCCGTCAGTCCCCATACCGCTGCAGTACCTCCGTCAGTCCCTGTGCCTCCGCAGTGCTTCGGCAGTGTCTGTGTTGCTGCAGTGTTCCCGCTATCCTTTTGTCCCTGTCATACCCACCAGTTCTGTGTCCCTGCAGTACTCTCCTATCCTGTGGTCCTACTGTCTCTGCCTCTTTTTGGTCTTCTCCCATCCCGGCCCTCCAGCTTCTGTGGCAATAGTCCCTCACGGGCCTGCCCCTAACTCTCCCTGTATAGGGGCGGTCTATCTGGTCAGCTCGTCCGTGGGGGGGTTCGTTGTCACGGTCTAGAGGGTCCACTTTCCGTTTTTCCCTCTTAGAACCGTCACATTGGCAAAAATATTAGAAAATGGAAGAAACACAATATGACTGTCAATTTTCCTCGGTCTGGGGCTCCATGCAAGATTTTTCCTTGTGGGATAAAGATGAATCTGAGAAAGGTCAGGAATCAGAGCAGAACTACATGGGAGGACCTGGTCAATGACCTGAAGAGTGGTGGGAACACGGTCTCAAACATTTTCATTTTTCATTAGTCATGGATTAAAAGGTCCCCCTGCTCATGCCAGGCCCACTTGAAGTTCACCAATGACCATCTGGATGATCCATAGGTGGCATGGAGGAAGGTCATGTGGTAAGATGAGACCAAAATATAACTTTTTGTTATCAACTCCAATCTCCATGTTTGGAGGAAGATGAAGGATGAGTACAACCCCAAGAACACCGCCCCAACCATGAAGCATGGAGGGGAAACATCATACTTTGGGTGTGCTTTCCTGCAAAGGGGACAGAAAGACTGCAACGTAATGAAGAGACGATGGATGGGATCATATATTGTGAGATTTTGGCCAACAACCTCCTTCCCTCAGTAAAAGCATTAAAGATGCATTGTGGCCGGGTCTTCCAGCATGGCAATGACCTGAAACACACAGCCAGGGCAACTAAGGAGTGACTCCGTAAGAAGCATTTCAAGGTCCCGGTTTGGCCTTGCCAGTCTCCAGACCTTAACCCAATAGAAAATCGTTGGAAGGAGGATGAAACTCAATGTTTAACAGTGACAGCCCCGGAACCTAGAAGACTTGTATGGAGGAATAGGCCAAAATCCCTGCTGCAGCATGTGTAATACTTGGTCAAGAACTACAGGAAACGTCTGACCTCTATAATTGCAAACAAAGGTTTCTTTGCCAAATATTGAGTTCTGTTTTTCTATTGTATCAAATACTTATTTCATACACTAAAATGCAATTTAATTATTTAAAAATCATACAATGTGCTTTTCTGGTTTTTAGTTTTAGATTCTGTTTCTCACAGGTCCTACTATAAAATTATAGACCTCTCCATTCATTGTAGGTGGGAAAACTTGCAAAATCGGCAGTGTGTCAAATACTTATTTTCCCACTGTATATTTTTTATTATTATTTCTTTTAATAAAATATTAATACATTAAATTTGTACTATTGTTGGAAAACAATAAATAATTTTTATAACGTATTCCCTTTAATTCTATTTTCATTATGTCCGTTTTGTTTTTTATTTTCTTCAATTCCAGGAGAACCCCTTTAAGAGTACAACCATAGCCATGTAAGTTACAGTTGATCTGATGGACTCACAGTTCTTATTTCTTCCCATGATGCTATGAGTAGTCCTAATAAGATTCTTATTTACAGGGACACTTGATGATGAATTACAGTCTGTAATTAATCTGTAACAACGTCTCCACATCTTGACACATATCACATCTTGGTGACATATTAATTAAGTTTTCAGCCTTCACTGTGGTGTTAAAATATGTTCTAATCTTAAAGACTGCCTCACAAAAATGAAGAAGAATAATAGCTTTTGGTAATCAATGTACAGTATGTAAGATTGATGTTGTGCAGCCCTGGATTAAGATGTGCCTAATTAATTACGAGGAATGTGCTTCTTATTGAATTAGACGCATTCTACACCTGCAGTGAGTTACCATCAGAAATCTTACTCCAGTTCCTTTCATAAATTTGTGGGGCGGGCTCCACTACGCCCTATCCAAACTTTGCCCGTTTTGGCGGAGCTGGCCGGGAATGGCATAAAAAAGCCAAAAGCTGCAGAATATTTGCACAAGTTTGAGTTGCAACATTTTAAGGTGATTTACACCAGAAAACTAAAAAAAAAAAACCTTGCTTAATCAAGCTCTAGCTCTCTATCCATATATACATATACAGGTCCTTCTCAAAAAATTAGCATATAGTGTTAAATTTCATTATTTACCATAATGTAATGATTACAATTAAACTTTCATATATTATAGATTCATTATCCACCAACTGAAATTTGTCAGGTCTTTTATTGTTTTAATACTGATGATTTTGGCATACAACTCCTGATAACCCAAAAAACCTGTCTCAATAAATTAGCATATCAAGAAAAGGTTCTCTAAACGACCTATTACCCTAATCTTCTGAATCAACTAATTAACTCTAAACACATGCAAAAGATACCTGAGGCTTTTATAAACTCCCTGCCTGGTTCATTATTCAAAACCCCCATCATAGGTAAGACTAGTGACCTGACAGATGTCAAGAAGGCCATCATTGACACCCTCAAGCAAGAGGGTAAGACCCAGAAAGAAATTTCTCAACAAATAGGCTGTTCCCAGAGTGCTGTATCAAGGCACCTCAATGGTAAGTCTGTTGGAAGGAAACAATGTGGCAGAAAACGCTGTACAACGAGAAGAGGAGACCGGACCCTGAGGAAGATTGTGGAGAAGGACCGATTCCAGACCTTGGGGAACCTGAGGAAGCAGTGGACTGAGTCTGGTGTGGAAACATCCAGAGCCACCGTGCACAGGCGTGTGCAGGAAATGGGCTACAGGTGCCGCATTCCCCAGGTAAAGCCACTTTTGAGCTACAGAGAAGCAGCACTGGACTGTTGCTAAGTGGTCCCAAGTACTTTTTTCTGATGAAAGCAAATTTTGCATGTCATTCGGAAATCAAGGTGCCAGAGTCTGGAGGAAGACTGGGGAGAAGTAAATGCCAAAATGCCTGAAGTCCAGTGTCAAGTACCCACAGTCAGTGATGGTGTGGGGTGCCATGTCAGCTGCTGGTGTTGGTCCACTGTGTTTCATCAAGGGCAGGGTCAATGCAGCTAGCTATCAGGAGATTTTGGAGCACTTCATGCTTCCATCGGCTGAAATGCTTTATGGAGATGAAGATTTCATTTTTCAGCACGACCTGGCACCTGCTCACAGTGCCAAAACCACTGGTAAATGGTTTACTGACCATGGTATTACTGTGCTCAATTGGCCTGCCAACTCTCCTGACCTGAACCCCATAGAGAATCTGTGGGATATTGTGAAGAGAAAGTTGAGAGACGCAAGACCCAACACTCTGGATGAGCTTAAGGCCGCTATTGAAGCATCCTGGGCCTCCATAACATCTCAGCAGTGTCACAGGCTGATTGGCTCCATGCCACGCCGCATTGAAGCAGTCATTTCTGCCAAAGGATTCCCGACCAAGTATTGAGTGCATAACTGAACATTATTATTTGATGTTTTTTTTGTTTGTTATTAAAAAACACTTTTATTTGATTGGATGGGTGAAATATGCTAATTTATTGAGACAGGTTTTTTGGGTTATCAGGAGTTGTATGCCAAAATCATCAGTATTAAAACAATAAAAGACCTGACAAATTTCAGTTGGTGGATAATGAATCTATAATATATGAAAGTTTAATTGTAATCATTACATTATGGTAAATAATGAAATTTAACACTATATGCTAATTTTTTGAGACGGACCTGTACAGTGCCTTGCGAAAGTATTCTGCCCCCTGGAACTTTTCAACCTTTTCCCACATATATCATGCTTCAAGCATAAAGATACCAAATGTAAATTTTTGGTGAAGAATCAACAACAAGTGGAACACAATTGTGAAGTTGAACGAAATTTATTGGTTATTTTAAATTTTTTGTGGAAATTCAAAAACTGAAAAGTGGGGCGTGGAATATTATTCGGCCCCTTTACTTTCAGTGCCGCAAACTCACTCCAGAAGTTCATTGTGGATCTCTGAATGATCAAATAATGTCCTAAATGCCTAATGATGATAAATATAATCCACCTGTGTGTAATCAAGTCTCCGTATAAATGCACCTGCTGTGTTTTAAGCACAGAGAGCATCATGAAGACCAAGGAACACAACAGGCAGGTCCGTGATACTGTTGTGGGGAAGTTTAAAGTCGGATTTGGATACAAAATGATTTCCAAAACTTTGAACATCCCAAGGAGCACTGTGCAAGCAATCATATTGAGATGGAAGTAGTATCATACCACTGCAAATCTACCAAGACCCGGCCGTCCCTCTAAACTTTCATCTCAAACAAGGAGAAGACAGATCAGAGATGCAGCCAAGAGGCCCATGATCACTCTGGACGAACTGCAGAGATCTACAGCTAAGGTGGGACAGTCTGTCCATAGGACAACAATCAGTCATACACTGCACAAATCTGGCCTTTATGGAAGAGTGGCAAGAAGAAAGCCATTTTTCAAAGACATCCTTAAAAAGTGTTGTTTAAAGTTTGCAACAAGCCACCTGGGAGACACACCAAACATGTGGAAGAAGGTGCTCTTGTCAGATGGAACCAAAATCGAACTTTTTTGCAACAATGCCAAATGAAATGTTTGGCGTAAAGGCAACACAGCTCATCACCCTGAACACACCATCCCCAATGTCAAACATGGTGGTGGCAGCATCATGGTTTGGGCCTGCTTTTCTTCAGCAGGGACAGGGAAGATGGTTAAAATTGATGGGAAGATGGATGGAGCCAAATACAGGACCATTCTTGAAGAAAACCTGACGGAGATTTGTCTTCCAACAAGACAATGATCCCAAGCAAAAAGCAAAATCTACAATGGAATGGTTCACAAATAAATGTATCCGGGTGTTAGAATGGCCAAGTCAAAGTCCAGACCTCAATCAAATCGAGAATCTGTGGAAAGAGCTGAAAACTGCTGTTCACAAACGATCTCCATCAAACCTCACTGAGCTCAAGGTGTTTTCCAAGGAATAATGGGCAAGAATGTCAGACTCTCGAAGTACAAAACTGATAGAGACATACCACAAGCGACTTGCAGCTGTAATCGTAGCAAAAGGTGGCGCAACAAAGTATTAAGTTAAAGGGGCCAAATAATATTGCATGCCCCACTTTTCAGTTTTTGAATTTCCACAAAAATGTAAAATAACCAATAAATTTTGTTCAACTTCACAATTGTGTTCCTCTTGTTGCTGATTCTTGACCAAAAATTTACATTTGGTATCTTTATGTTTGGCTTTTTTGCTAGGTTCACTAAATGCTAAAACTGACCTGCCATTGTGATTTTTCACGTCATTACGAGTTCAAAGACACCAAACATGTCTAGGTCATTTTTTATGTAAGTGGTGAAAAAAATTCCACATTTTGCTAAAAAAAAAATTGCGCCACTTTCCGAACGAGCATCATATATTTGAAAGAAAGTTGTTTACACACAATTTTGGAAAGGTGCAAACAATTTTGTCCAGACCATTTTGGGGATTTTGTGTAAAATTTTGTCCAATTTGCCTTTTTTCTTTGTTTTTTTGTTGTTGATTTTTTGCCCTGTTCCAGTACGCAAAAGGGAAATAAACATGTGTACTGCAAAAAAATGTGTAACTGCAATAATTTTCTGGGTGAAATACCTAATTTTCTGGAACAATTTCAAAGGTGCCAAAACTTTAGGCCATGACTGTAAATGATGTTTGGATCTACAAAATTTTCCAAAAGACGGTGGGTGTGCAATTTGTTGGCCAATCACAGAAATTAGCCCATTTGGGCCAATTGGGAAGCTTATACAGTTAATTAATCAGAGCTCCAGGAACTTTCTATGAATTTCCTGTGTAAAGGCTGCCAGTTATTAGTGATTAATTCAATAACCCTTAAGTGCTTTTTCGTGTGGATTGTTATATACAGACCTTGACTCATTCTTGATCACGATTTTTGGATTACTATTTCTGCAGTGCGCCTTATCTTCTGTGCCTCTCCTAATTTTAACTCTGGCTTAATCCTAACTACTCTTCAGTCCTTCGTTTGATCTGTGACTTGTTAATGGCCATGACTTGTATCCCGTGTGTTGTTCGCATCTCTATTGCTCTCCTGATGACTGTGCCACTCCATCTTCATACTGTGCTTCTGCTCTACCTACTCTACCGCCACCAATCAACTACCTTTCATTGGGACTGCAATCTGAAGATTGTCTCGCAGCCAGGATCAAATCTGCGGGAGGCAAGTTTGGACATCAGAAAATCAATTAAATCCTGCAACAACGTGACCGTCGCCACCAAGACAATCAGTCCTGGTGAGCAATCATTACAACTACATGCCAGATATTACAACAGATGGCCATTCATTCAATGAAATAGTTCTGGATCTGCTACTGGTTCTCAGCAGCTCTCAGAAGACCTTCTCCATATTGTGAAGTCTTGGATGAAGACAGCTCACATTGTGACAATGATGGAAAAATTACACCAACAATGGTGTAACAATTTTGAGGGCCTCCCCATTGTCTTCTAAGGAAACATAAATTGCATATTTTAGATTTCAACACGTGTGATCCTTTTGTTCTTCTGGGCAACAGAGTGCTGCTAAAAGCATTTTGCAACGACTTATCTCCCCTTCCACAACTGAGCTGAGTGTGTATATTTATGGGTAGGCTGGAAACAGAGTTGCCAGATACACAAGTCCTTGGCTTATTGATGTCTCTCTGTGTGTGTAATGCAGTTTTTTTTATATGTAACTTTAGATGCTTCATCATCATAATAAAGGACATATAAACTTCACAGATTGACTGATATTGCAGTTAAAATTAGCAATCGTTCCCTATGTCAGCATCAGATAGTTTGTCTTCTTTCAGGCTGCGCATACACATTTGTTCCCCCCTCTATTAATATAGGAGACTTGGGCCTCTCTACCTTCAAGAGTACCCTAGGGACAGAAATAGTTAGGGTCCAGGTTCCAGGGATAATTTGAGGCCCCCTTCCTTACCGAAGACCATGACAGGGTGATTCAAGTATGCAAAGTCGAGCACCAGTAGACTATTTCTCATGGCTTGTGGCGATTATGGAACAGGGGAATACGAGAAAAGACCCTAAAATTTCTCATCCTAGTGGAGAAGTGAGCATGAATTTCATCCCCAGGATCAGCCAGGTATCAATTATTCTGTTCATAGGTGTTAAGTTTCAATGTTGGGAAAAACAAGATGTTCTCCATTGCTGACAAGTATACCAAGGGAAAGACACAAAAAAGGAGCAATAGCCAATGGACACTGCACTGAAAGGGAAATGGTGCACTCATGGTCAGAGAAGGGAAACTTTTTGTAACTTTTCCATGGAGACCAAAAAAATGTTGCCATTGTCTGTTCATCTGGCAATACATAAGGTTGCTGCGATTGCTGCACCCTGCATGGCAGGTGTCCCAGTACCTCTTCACATTCCAGAAACATTTCTCTAGGCTTCTCTCCTATGATCTGGTTTACAGGCTAAAAAACATTTTTTTTTCTTACTCTCACATTGGGCCATTTTGTCTTCATGAAATGTGCATTTGTGGACCTTGCATTAATTCTCTAAAGTGGTAAAACCGAGAGAGAACAAAAAAAATGTTTACAAAATAGGGCGAAAGGTGATAGAACCGGAAGAGTTTTTCATACCAGTAAACAAATAGAATGACTGTGTATCAGCGTGCTAATGAAGCTTGTTTGTATCCCTTTATTACTGAGCAAGCTCTCTCCTCCTTTATTGTGTTTCCCATGATCTGGTCTAATTGATTCACAGTGAATCTCAGGAACAATGGAGGCATTCTGTGTCTCATTGTATACGGATGTGGCATGTGAGCCTGTCTCGTGATCTTCGGGTTGCCATGGTAAGTGCTGGATATTTTCCATAGGAAAGCACAGAACTATGAATGAGTAGTCAGGGTGAAGTAGCATGAAGTTACCAGGATTGGGCTGTTATTTCATTTAATAACTAATTTCTATTGTAATTAGGACTCACTGTCATCTCTGCAGAGTTACAGTTGGGGAAATAAGTATTCGATCCCTTGCTGATTTTGTAAGTTTGCCCACTGACAAAGACATGAACAGTCTATAATTATGAGTGTAGGTTAATTTTAACATTGAGAGATAGAATATCAAAAATAAAATCCAGAAAATCACATTGTATACATTATATAAATTTGCATTTTGCAGTGAGAAATATGTATTTGATCCCCTACCAACCATTAAGAGTTCTGGCTCTTACAGACCAGTTAGATGCTCCTAATCAACTCATTACCTGCATTAAAGACATACGGTAGTCACCTTTATAAAAGAATTCAGGGCATGTATTTGCCTTATTGAAACCCCTTCCCCCTTCCATACCAGTCCATCCTTTTCTCCGCTTACACTTGGTCAGTATGGTTTATTTGTGTTATATGTCAGATCTATATACATATCTATATACATATCTCTCTCCATATGCGTGTGAATGGCTCTCTTTTATTGGTTTAAAGACCATTTCTCAAAAATATCTCTTGTCGCTTATAATGTTAGCCTGTGGGATGTTACCTTATTCCCCATTTTTTACTTGGTTAAAAGTTAGAGGGTCTTTTACTTATGATACTTATGTCACTGTCATATTTTTGTAAATATTGTCTGTGGATTATTGCCACCTCTGTTTTTATATAATACACTGATGACTGTTGTTTTAACTTTTAGCGAATTTGTGAAAGACTCAGGCTCAGGTCGGAACGTTAAAGAAATCGTCCACTGTGGTGAACTGTTTTGCAAAAGAATAAAACTGTATACCTTAAATAAAATATCTCTCCTGAGTACGGCTGTTAGGCCGGGGTCACACTAGCGTATTGCATCCGATGCGAGAGCATCGAATGCGATATGCTAATGACCCTCGGCTCCTGCTCTGCTGTCAGCAGGAGCCGAGTGTCATGCATCTGTGCTCCAAGCCTCTCGCCCAGAGCGGATCGGAGCACAGCTGCGGAGGAAGCGGAGAAATAAATTTCTCCATCTCCTCCATTGCCGGGGTCAGCGTATATCGCACATCACTCGGATGATATCTGAGTGATGTGCGTTGTCTCACTCGTACCCATATGGGATGGGTGCGAGTGAGCCGACAGTCGGCCGAGTGTCGGTGACAATTGCAGCATGCTGCGATTTCACTCGCACACTGAAAACGGCCGAGGAAAAATACGGTTATGTGAGCTGCCCCATAGAAGAATACTGGTCTGAGTGCTATGCGATTTTTTTATCGCATCGCACTCGTCCGTATTACGGTCTAGTGTGACTCCAGCCTTAACCATATACTCTGACTTAACGGGTCCTGATCCCAGTCCAGCCAGCACCATCATCTGTGCGCATCTTATAGGATCTTGTACTGCAGACAAATCACACATGTAATCTGCACCAAAAAATAAATCAGCAAAACAAGCAAATTAAAAAAAAGCCATAAAAATGACACGTGTGACCATAGTCTAATGGGCGCCATACGTATTAAATGGTTGTCTGCCAAAAGCTGGTTCGGCTGACAGCCACCTCAGCTGACTTTGCCATACACAGGAGCTCTCATAAGACAAATCGCTGCTAACATGTCGGCCGGCGGTTTATCTCAGGAAAACAATATGATCAGTAGTCCAAAATCGGACATGTCCAATCGACAACTGTCCAGACCATCATTTGGCTGGTGCTCCTCGGGCTGTTTGAAATCGGACATGTCCAATTGACATGTCTCTGACCATTTTTTGGTTGGTGCCCCTCGGCAGTCTGAAATCGGACACGTCTGATCGACATCTCTCCCGACCATCATTTGGCTGGCGCTCCTCGGCAGTCTGAAATCGAACATGTCCGATCGACATCTCTCCTGGCCATCATTTGGCTGGCGTCCCTTGGTAGTCTGAAATCGGACACGCCCAATCGACATCTCTCCCGACCATCATTTGGCTGGTGCCACTCGGGCAGTTTGAAATTGGACATGTCTTATCATCATCTCTCCGGCCATTATTTGGCTGGAGGCCCTCGGCAGTCTGAAATTAGTCATGTCCGATTGACCTCTTTCACGACCATTATTCGGCTGGTGCCCCTTGGGCAGTTTGAAATCTCACATGTTCGATCAACATTTCTCTGGCCACCACTTAGCTGGCACCCCTCGGCAGTCTGAAATTGGATATGTCCAATCGCCATCTCTTCCGACCATCATTTGGCTGGCACCCTTCAGTAGTCTGAAATAGGACACGTCCAATCGACATCTTTCATGACCATCATTTGGCTGGCGCCCCTCGGGCAGATTGAAATCGGACATGTCCAATTGACATCTCTCCCAACCATCATTTGGCTGGGGCCCCTCAGGCAGTTTGAAATCGGACATGTCCAATCGATATTTCTCTGGCCATTATTTGGTTGGTGTCCCTCGGTAGTCTGAAATCGAACATGTCTGATCTACATCTTTTCCGACCATCATTTGGCTGGTGCCCCTCGACATTCTGAAATCGGACATGTCTGATCGAAATGTCTCCCAACCATCATTTGGCTGGTGCCCCTTGACAGTGTCAAATCGGACATGTCTGATCGATTTCTCTCCCAATTATCATTTAGATGGCACCCCACGGCAGTCTGAAGTCGGACATGTCTCATTGACATCTCTCCCGACCAACATTTGGCCCATGCCCCTCGGCAGTCTGAAATTGGACATGTCTGATCAACATCTCTCCTGGCCATCATTTGGCCCATGCCCCTCGGCAGTCTGAAATCAGACATGTCTGATCAACATCTTTCCTGACCATCATTTGGCCTGCGCCCCTCAGTAGTCTGAAATCGGACATGTCCAATCAACATCTCTCCCGACCATCATTTAGATGGTGCCACTCGGCAGTCACAGTTCTTAGTTATAGTCCCCAGCCGGGGTGCTGAGTCTTCTGGGTCTGTGGTCCAGCCAGCTCTCAAGTAAATTGGGTGCACCTTCCAGAACCCCCTTTCTATGTTGCTTTCTTGGCCATCTCTCTGCGCTGGCTCTCACCCTTCTTCCCTGTGCCACACAGTGTTCCAATCCAGCAGCCTCAGATCTTGTCGGGCGACACTCTCTGTTGGTCCCCTGGATCCTATGTGGCTGCCTTTTCAGCAAAATGTGTTGGATGTGGCTGCAGCACATGCAGATGCTGCAGTCTCCGGCTGGCTAGCTGAGTCTTGCAGTCCTCCAATAGTATTGGGGGCCGGTTCCCCCACTGTGACCTGGTCCCTCCACCTGGTGATAGTCAGCATGGACGCGGGCCCCACGGATGGATTGCTCACTACCCGTGCCCCTAGGACCCCTTTGTTCCTTCTGGAGCTTCTCTCTCTTCAGCCTTTTCTCTCTCTAGCGCTCTTTGACAGGGAGCTTCTTTCTGCACGTCTCACTTCATCTCTTCCTCCCCACTCACTGACTTTCCCTCCTAATTAGCTCCTCCTCTAACTACTGGCTCCACCCATACCCTCCACCTAGTAACCCTCTCCAGACTGGGATGAGGCCATCCTCCCATAGGGTACAACGAGATGCCCTGACTGGAGTGTTGTGGTGTTGGATGCAGGTGTGGAGTCCCGGTTAGTGCCCTCTCCTTATCTGAGAACGGAGTCCCACATCTCTGGATGAGGTGCAGTACCTCTGTGGCAACCAGACCTCAGGGGCGCCACAGCCATGGTTTCAAAAAAGGACCCAGATGTTTTTTTTTCAGAAGAAAAGATAAAAATAATTTTGCAAATATATAACATTCTTGTTCTGAAATGTTGATAGATGATGGGGATCAGGAGGGAAAAACTTCCTGCTTAGGGCAGACTGGATCATGAATTATTACCCCCTTTCCTTTTATCCTTTCTCACCCCCCAGTTGCACTCGATGGACATGTTATTTTTTTCAACCACACTAACAGTAGCAGTCTGTACCTTGCATCCACAGAGTGCTGTAGCCAAACAAGCCGTTAAGCAAAGCGGTGCAGTACCTGTACACATAAACTGATCAAGTTATGTCCAGTAGTGGACAACCCTTTTACCTCGTGGGCGTTAATGAAAAATGTCTAACTGAGTTACCATTTTAATATTTTTTTGTTAACTAGCAGAGAAACCTTTTGCACCATCATTCCTCTCTATGGATAATCATCTGAGCTTTCCCATATAAATACACCTAATTCTGTAAACGTACATCCTTTTCCTTTTTTGTGTCGGGAGAATAAATCTGGGTCGTATGTATCACTGATTCATTCAGCTAGACACATCACAGAGTATTTCCAGTAATGTAACCCTGTAGCATCATGATCTGCTGCTATTAGTAATGTTACGCCGTATTTATGCCGCTTTATGACACATGGATTTTTAGCTTCCATAACCAAATTATTGTTATGGGAAACGCCAAAAAAATAAAGACTTTGTAATCCTGACAAATCTCCCCATGTTAGACCTGAATATCCTGAATAAACCATAGGAAACATGAAATGAAAGGTTGACAATTCGATGGGTGTGGGCAATAGTACTGATATATAAATGTCAAATATACCCAAAATAGACACAATTCACCCGAATATCTGTAGGGAGGAGAGCCAAGCTAGCGGTCTCTCCTGCGTGTCTGGGCTGGAACCGTCGGGGCTGTCACCAGTGTTTCAGGGGGAAGAGATTGCTGACCGAAGCAGTCCAGGACACCTGACTGATGGGGGCGGGTCTGACATAAATAGCAGTTTGAACGGGAAGACAGGACACTTGGCGGGGAACAAGCTTGTGATAGTGAGATGGTTGACTCCCTCTCCACGGACCCATGCCCGCTAGATGTGCCTGTACCCCCAGCTAGGTAGACTGCCGACACATCCTACCCTCAGCTCAGAAAGACTTCCGCATCGGGTAGTGACCAGGGCAGAGTACGTACCTTGGCTCCGTTCACCATCGCGGGGGCACCGCTTAGTCCCATCCTTGCGGTGCCTGCTAAGGACCAGCCCATGCCTGTGGCTGTGCCCACTGGACTGTGTGCTTCTACTGCGGCCTTGCTTACTGAACTTTCTGCTTCTTCTTCTGTGCCGCCGACCATCATCTCTACTCCACCGTGTGCGCGGTCAGGAGATCACATGCCGAAGAACCCGGAGGATGTCGTCGTCGCAAGGAGAAAGTGCATCGCTCATCTGCGGGACCGGATAGGAGACATCTCGCGCCGTCTGTGGCACCGCCGAGGGACTTCCAGCCACCTTCCTCCAGCGCACTGAGACTGATAAGTTAACCTGTTATATTCTATTGCATTGACTTTCCCCCATCCTCCAATCAAATCCCTTACCCCCCTGCTTGTACCATTACATATAAAGAACCTGTTAACCCTTGCTTTGCTTCTGTGTGTCACTGCATCCTATGCACCTGCTAGCATCATACACTTGGCGTAGTTGGCAGGATGCAATCCAATAGCATGCAGGCGGCAGACGAAGCAGTTTGGGGTGGTCCCAGGTCTAGTCTTTCCTTGGGGACCATGCTGAGCAATTTGCCCATGTTCACGGGGAGCAACACTACGCTGTGGAGCTAAACTGAGCGCCTTAGAGGCATGATGAGAATGCACCCCATGACCCCTGCGCTAGAGGCTGAGTTGGCCATTAAGGCCCTGGACGGAGAAACCAGGGATTCAGCAATGTTATGGACTCCACAAGACCGGGATAACTTTAATAATGTGCTGTAGATCTTGGAGGAGACTCATGGGGACCCCACAGATGTAGGGGAACTGAGAACCTTTTTAGTAAGATGCAGAAGGAAGGGGAGACCATGACCCAATATATGAATACATTGCAAGAGCTACACACTGCAATTATTAGGAAAGACGGCAGGGGAGAAGGACCTACAGACATAATGCTACGAGACCTCCTAGTGACAGGTTTGCGAGACGTGCTGACAAAGCAAGCCCTGTGAGAACGTGTATGGGTGAACCCCAAATTACTTTCCCTGAAGTAGGGAGTGAGGCACGCATGCGTGAACAGGAGCAGGGGGTGACAGTCCCAGTGGGAAAGGTCCAGAGCGTGGGGGTGTCTGTAAATGCTATTGCTGAACCCCAATAGGTGGAAGAACTGAGGAGAGAACTTCTGAGTGTGAAAGTAGAACTGGCTGAAATCAAGAGAAAAACGGAGGCTACTGTTGTGAGTTCTGTTTTTGGGCTCCCTCTGGTGGTTACTGATGGTACTGGGTGATTTGTGTTCTGCTGTCTCTGGTGTCCACCTGTTCTATTAGGATTTGGGAGTTTCCTATTTAACCGGGCTTTCTTGTCATTTCCCCGCCGGCTATCAAGGTTATCAGAGTGTTTTGTTACCTCAGCTTCTGGCTTCAGTAATCTTCAGGACAAGCTAAGTTTTTATTTTCTTGTTCCACGTTTTGCTTTATTTTTGTCTTGTCCAGCTTGCATATAATTGTCTCTTTGCTGCTGGTTGCTTTAGTGGGCTGTAATTGCTTCTCATGTTCCATGAGTTGGAACATGAGTTCAAGTAATTACAGGATGGTTTTTTGAAGGGTTTTTTGCTGACCGCGCAGTTTACTTTTGTATCCTCTGCTATCTAGTTTTAGCGGGCCTCATTTTGCTGAATCTGTTTTCATACTGTGTATGTGCCTTCCTCTCATTTCACCGTCATTATATGTGGGGGGCTGCTATTTCTGTGGGGTATTTCTCTGGAGGCAAGAGAGGTCTGTGTTTCTTCTAATAGGGGAAGTTAGATCTTCGGCTGGTGCGAGACGTCTAGGATCAACGTAGGCACGTTCCCCGGCTATTGTTATTTGTGTGTTCAGGTTTAGGGTCGCGGTCAGCTCAGGTTCCATCACCCTAGAGCTCGTTGGTGCTTGTCCTTTTGTGATTCCCTGCCATTGGAATCATGACAGGCTACCAGTAATCCACCAGAGGGCAGGGAAGGTCTCGAGCCTCGCCGTGACCCCAGAATATTTCACCAGCCAAGGCTCATCACTTGTTACAACTGCTGAGAGAGCGGACACATTGCACGGGAGTGCACTCGCCATGGAAAAGTGACATCTCACGATCCGTTAAACTAGAGGGCTCCGAGCCAGGGGGACGCTGCCCAGAGCTAGAACAGGTGAGGAAGAGTAGTGGAAGACCCGCAGGTGTAGTGTCAACATGCCCCCTGATATGGGCAGAAATGGACGGACGTGCAGTGTGATGCCTGGTGGACATGGGCTTGCAGGTGACTATGATGCCAGAGGCTTATTACCGGCAACATTTTCCCCAGGCAAATCGGCCTGAATGGGGCTCTGAGATAAAGTTAATGGCGGCCAACCAACTACCCATCCCGGTCTAAGGGGTGGTATGGATGCAATTGTCTATCTGTGGGAATGGGATGGAAAGGCATGGTACTCACCAGCGGCTACTGGCAAGTCCCCATGTCTGAACAAGATCGAGCAAAGACTGCCTTTATTCTCCCCATGGGTTTATACGAGTTCAATCGCATGCCGTTCGGCCTAGCCAACGCTCCCGGAACTTTTCAATGTCTCAAAAAGAGATGTCTAGGACACTTGAACTTTGAGTTGATGCTCATTTACCTGGACGACATTATAGTCTTTGTGGCTTCATTCGAGGAACATCTGCAATGCCTGGAACAAGTGTTGGCCCGCCTCCAGAAGCACTGATTAAAATTAAAGCCCCAGAAGTGCCATCTGTTCCGCACAGAACTTGAGTACTTGGGCCATGTCATCTCTGCCGAAGGGGTAGAGCCATCCAAAGAGAAGGTCGCCGTGATTCAAGACTGGCCCACTCTGGAGACCATGAAGGATGTGCGGGCATTCCTGGGACTGGCCAGTTATTACAGGCGGTTTGTGAAGAACTTCGCTTGACGGGCAAAGCCCTTACAGGAGCTGTTGAAAAGGTACCCTCGGGAGCCAAGAACTGGAAGATATGCTGGGAGGAATCCCAAGAAGAGTCCTTTCAAGATCTCAAAAAGGCACTCACTGAAGCTCCTATCCTGGCTTATGCAAATTTCTCACAAACGTTCATTCTCCACACCGAATGGAGTCTGCTGGGACTTGGGGCTGTGTTGTCACAGATGCAGGATGGATGAAAGAGGGTGATCGCTTATGCAAGTCGGTCCCTTCACGATTCCGAATGCAATCCAGGCAATTACAGTTCCTTCAAGTTGGAGCTGCTAGCACTGGTGTGCGCTATGATGGAGAGATTCGCAGAATATCTGTCCTGGTCTGAAGTGTTGGTGCATACTGATAACAACCTGCTTTTGCACCTGGAGAATGCGAGACTGGGGGCCTTAGAACAGCGAGGGTAGCTAGAATGGCAAAATTCTGGTATAAAATTGCCTACAGAAGGGGGGCAGAAAATATTCACGCCGATGCCCTGTCCCAGAGGAAGGGTACCAGACCCAATCGTGACAGAGACGAAGAGCTAGAGGATGAAGAGGTCCCTAGATTCTGGAGGTTCAGCAGGATGGTGGTGGCAACGCAGGGACAGATACATACCTCAGTCCAAGACGACATACTGGGACGAACTCGAGGTGAGTGGGTTCAGCTTCAACAGGAAGATGGCGAACTGGCTTTGTTAAGATGATGTGTGGCTTCTCAGAGACTTCCAAACTCGTCGGAAAGGGGTACCATGTCCCCAGAGGTGTTGCTGAAACTATGACAGTGGGAACAACTACGGTTGAAGAACGGCTTACTATATCGGAAAGTCCTCATTCCAACAATGTCATTATCTGAAACTGCTGTCGCCGCACACGAGCAAGAAGCCCACTTTGGTTCAGAAAAGACGTTCCAATGGCTATAACGGTTCATCTTCCATCCCCGGTTGAAGGCAAAAGTGGACGGGGCCTGCAGGAAGTGCCGGACATGTGAGCTGGCTGAACCACCAGAGCAGAAGGCTCCTCTGGAACTCTTGACAATAGACTATCTAACCATCGGCCTGGCCCATCAGGGCTACAAACATTGCCTGGTAATGGTGGATCACTTCACAAAATTTGCTGTGGTGACTCCAACATGGGATCAGACTGCAGATTCCACTGCGTATGCAATATGTAAGAACTACATTCAACCCTATGGGTGTCCGAAGAGAATTCACTCTGATCAGGGAGCTTGTTTCTTGAGAAAAGTAATGGATGAATTACATAGTAACATAGTTAGTAAGGCCGAAAAAAAAGACATTTGTCCATCCAGTTCAGCCTATATTCCATCATAATAAATCCCCAGATCTACGTCCTTCTACAGAACCTAATAATTGTATGATACAATATTGTTCTGCTCCAGGAAGACATCCAGGCCTCTCTTGAACCCCTCGACTGAGTTCGCCATCACCACCTCCTCAGGCAAGCAATTCCAGATTCTCACTGCCCTAACAGTAAAGAATCCTCTTCTATGTTGGTGGAAAAACCTTCTCTCCTCCAGACGCAAAGAATGCCCCCTTGTGCCCGTCACCTTCCTTGATATAAACAGATCCTCAGCGAGATATTTGTATTGTCCCCTTATATACTTATACATGGTTATTAGATCGCCCCTCAGTCGTCTTTTTTCTAGACTAAATAATCCTAATTTCGCTAATCTATCTGGGTATTGTACAGTACAGTCTGTACCGGATTGACAAGTCCCGCACCACACGGTACCACCATCAAGGTAATGGTGCATGTGAATGATTTAACCGTACACTGATTCAGATGTTAAGAACTCTAGAAGAAGATCGGAAGTCCCCGTGATCAGAGTACTTTTCTGAAGTGGTGTGGGTATATAATAATCGAATACACCAAACCACGGGATATACACCTTACTCTCTTCTGTTCGGCAGAGAAGGAAAAGGGATCACCGAGTTGGCAACAGAGTTTCGAGTTGGAGACCGTGTCTTAGTGCGGGAGAAGCGCCCTCGAGGCAAGCTGGAAAATCATTGGGAGAAAGACCCGTATCGGGTGAAGAGAAGAGTTAGTCCAGAGGGACCTGTCTACGATGTCCAACCTGAAGGAAAAGAAGATGCTCCCACTCAAACTCTTCATCGGAATATGCTCTTACCCTGCTTATCTAAGAACCCTGTTCAACTAGAAGAGGAGCCCAAAGCCCCTGACATGGTCCATATGGTATAAGCAGAGGATGAAGAAGGGGTGAAGGATTAAGCTCAGAGAGAGGCTAGAACCAGAGGATGCAAGCTCCCCCATGGCTCTTCCCCCACAGCCGGATTCTGCCCCACAAGAGAGTTCCATTGCTTTTCTTGATCAGAGATGCTCCGAGTGAATAACAGCTGGCAAGCCCCCAAACGCTATGACCAAGAGAATTTAATCTGGCAACAATTTGCACAGAAAAAGAGAAGACGGTCGCGCACCGTGGAATGGCGAGGCACAAGAGCGGGCGAGTGTAGGGAGGAGAGCCAAGCTAGCGGTCTCTCCTGCGTGTCTGGGCCGGAATCTTTGGGGCTGTCACCTGTGTTTCAGGGGAAAGAGATTGCTGACCGAAGCAATTCAGGACACCAGACTGATGGGGGCGGGTCCGACATAAATAGCAGTTTGAATGGGAAGACAGGACACTTGGTGGGGAACGAGCTTGTGATAGTGAGACGGTTGACTCCCTCTTCACGGACCCATGCCCGCCACCTGTGCCTATACCCCCAACTAGCCAGACTGCTGACACATCCTACCCTCAGCTCAGATAGAGTTCCACACTGGGTAGTGACCAGGACAGAGTACATACCTTGGCTCCACTCACCATCGCGGGGGCACCGCTTAGTCCCATCCTTGCGGTGCCTGCTAAGGACCGACCCATGCTTGTGGCTGTGTCCACTGGACTGTGTGCTTCTACTGCGGCCTTGCTCTCTGAACTTTCTGCTTCTTTTTCTGTGCCACCGACCATCATCTCTACTCCACTGTGTGCACGGATCAGGAGATCATGTGCCGAAGAACCCGGAGCATTTGTCGTCGCAAGGAGAATGTGCATCACTCATCTGCAGGACCGGATCGGCGACATCTCATGCCGTCTGCGCGCCGCCGAGGGATCTTCCAGCTACCTTCCTCCAGTACACAGAGACTGATAAGTTAACTTATTATATTCTAATAGATTGTGGCCCGATTCTAATGCATCGGGTATTCTAGAATATGCATGTCCCTGTAGTATATGGACAATGATGATTCCAGAATTCGCGGCAGACTGTGCCCGTCGCTGATTGGTCGAGGCAACCTTTATGACATCATCGTCGCCATGGCAACCATTATGACATCTACGTCGATACTGTGCCCGTCGCTGAATCAGAAACGTGGGATTTCTACATCCTTTATGACATCATCGTCGCTGTGCCCGTTGCTGATTGGTCGAGGCCTGGCGGCCTCGACCAATCAGAGACGCCGGATTTCCAGGACAGACAGACAGACAGACAGACAGACAGACGGAAAAACCCTTAGACAATTATATATAGAGATTGCTTTTGACTTTTCTCCATCCTCCAATTACATGCCTTACCCCCCTGCTTGCACCATTACCGTTTTTACATATAAAGAATCTGTTATCCCTCGCCTCCTGTGTGTCACTGCATCTTACACATCTGCTAGAATCCTACATATGTAGTACAACATATAACAGGCTGTGTTTACACATGTGACAGCAAGATGGAAAGTGAATGGGATTTTCACACATCAATGTGGATTTTAGGGCTTGTTGTTCTCTCCAATATGTCACATGCTGTGCAAAGATGGTGGATTTCACCCTCAGTATAATCCAAGGTCTAATCTGCATCAGAATTTGCTGCAAATATGTTACAGATTTTGTTGCACTGAGGATTTAATGCAGATTTGCAGATTCTAGCGCTAATTCTGTGTAAATACAGCAAATTCCTTACAATGGGTAACACTTTATATTGCCCACATGATACCACCGATGTCACCTCCTTGGCCTATGATTGGCTGCAGTCGTCATAGGTTGTGTCAACACATCATCTATGGGGGAGGCTGAACAATGACTATAGGGGGCCATGAAAGTAGAGTATCAGGGGACAGGTAACGGGAGTATTACTCATTTTGTTACATGAAACTATTGAAAACTTTTGGTAAAAAAAAATGATGGGGCTGCTCACTCTTGGCTTAGAGGTCCAGAGGGCCTCTGAAATAAGAGACTGATGGCCTTTCCTAAATAACGCACACACAAAGATACAGTATATGGATTGGTTCACGCTGCTTAATCATTGGATTCGGGAAACAATTTGAGAAAGACTCTTTTCTGTTTCTGTTACCCATGACATGGGTGGGGTGGAAGAGTATGATCGGTAGCACTGCTCCCGGATCTAAACCCCATGGGAACAACTAGAAATGGAGACTGTGAATCCGGCCTCTCCCCAACATCTGGATAAATGGCCAAACATTCCCACAGATGTCTCCAAAATCTTATATAAAGTCCCCCCAAAAGAGTGGAATCAAAAGAGGGGGACCAAATACAGTGTGAATAAAAGTATTTAGGTAGCCACCAATTGTGAAAGTTCTCCCACTTAACCCCTTTCTGACATTAGACGTACGTCATACGCGATCGGCCGCGCTCCCCTGTGCCTATCGCAACTGTCATCCGGCACTATGTGCCAGGAGCGGTCACGGACCGCCCCCGGCACATTAACCCCCGGCACACCGCGATCAAACATGATCGCGGTGTGCCGGTGTCACAGGGAAGCGTCGCACAGGGTCTCCTTACCTCCCTCCCTGTAGCAGGCCCGGATCCAAGATGGCCGCGGCATCCAGGTCCTGCAGGGAGGGAGGTGGCTTACCAAGTGCCTGCTCAGAGCAGGCGCTTGGTAAGCCTACAGTGTTCTAACTCAGATCGCTGATCTGACAGAGTGCTGTGCAATCTGTCAGATCAACGATCTGTGATGTCCCCCCTGGGACAAAGTAAAAAAGTTAAAAAAAAAATTCCAAATGTGTCAAAAAAAAAAAATCCTAAATAATGAAAAAAAATATATATATTATTCCCATAAATACATTTCTTTATCTAAATAAAAAGAATACAATAAAAGTACACATATTTAGTATCGCCACATCCGTAAGGGTCCGACCTATAAAACTGGCCCACTAGTTAACCCCTTCAGTAAACACCGTAAGAAAAAAAAACGAGGCAAAAAACGCTTTATTATCATACCGCCGAACAAAAAGTGGAATAACACGCGATCAAAAAGACAGATATAAATAACCATAGTACCGCTGAAAACGTCATCTTGTCCCGCAAAAAACGAGCTGCCATACAGCATCATCAGCAAAAAATAAAAAAGCGATGCAAAAATAATTATTTTTTCTATAAAATAGTTTTTATCGTATAAAAGCGCCAAAACATTAAAAAATGATATAAATGAGGTGTCGCTGTAATCGTACTGACCCGAAGAATAAAACTGCTTTATCAATTTTACCAAACGCGGAACGGTATAAACGCCTCCCCCAAAAGAAATTCATGAATAGCAGGTTTTTGGTCATTCTGCCTCACAAAAATCGGAATAAAAAGCGATCAAAAAATGTCACGTGCCCGAAAATGTTACCAATAAAAACGTCAAATCGTCCCACAAAAAACAAGACTTCACATGACTCTGTGGACCAAAATATGGAAAAATTATAGCTCTCAAAATGTGGTAACGCAAAAAATATTTTTTGCAATAAAAAGCGTCTTTCAGTGTGTGACGGCTGCCAATCATAAAAATCTGCTAAAAAAATGGCTATAAAAGTAAATCAAACCCCCCTTCATCACCCCCTTAGTTAGGGAAAAATTAAAAAAAATGTATTTATTTCCATTTTCCCATTAAGGCTAGGGTTTGGGCTAGGGTTAGGGCTAGGGCTAGTGTTAGGGTGAGGGTTAGGGCTAGGGTTAGGGCTAGGGTTAGGGCTAGGGTTAGGGCTAGGGTTAAGGTTAGGGTTAGGGCTAGGGTTAGGGCTAGGGTTAGAGTTAGGGTTGGGGCTAGGGTTAAGGCTACAGCTAGGGTTGGGGCTAAAGTTACGGTTAGGGCTTAGATTACATTTACGGTTGGGAATAGGGTTGGGATTAGGGTTAGGGGTGTGTCAGGGTTAGAGGTGTGGTTAGGGTTACTGTTGGGATTAGGGTTAGGGGTGTGTTTGGATTAGGGTTTCAGTTATAATTGGGGGGTTTCCACTGTTTAGGCACATCAGGGGCTCTCCAAATGCGACATGGCGTACGATCTCAATTCCAGCCAATTCTGCGTTGAAAAAGTAAAACAGTGCTCCTTCCCTTCCGAGCTCTCCCGTGTGCCAAAACAGGGGTTTACCCCAACATATGGGGTATCAGCGTACTCAGGACAAATAGGACAACAACTTTTGTGGTCCAATTTCTCCTGTTACCCTTGGGAAAATACAAAACTGGGGGCTAAAAAATAATTTTTGTGGGAAAAAAAAGATTTTTTATTTTCACATCTCTGCGTTATAAACTGTAGTGAAACACTTGGGGGTTCAAAGTTCTCACAACACATCTAGATAAGTTCCTTGGGGGTCTAGTTTCCAATATGGGGTCACTAGTGGGGGTTTCAACTGTTTAGGTACATTAGGGCTCTGCAAATGCAATGTGACGCCTGCAGACCATTCCATCTAAGTCTGCATTCCAAATGGCGCTCCTTCCCTTCCGAGCCCTCCCGTGCGCCCAAACGGTGGTTCCCCCCCACATATGGGGTATCAGCGTACTCAGGACAAATTGGACAACAACTTTTGGGGTCGAATTTCCCCTCTTGCCCTCGGGAAAATACAAAACTGGGGGTTAAAAAATAATTTTTTGGGGAAAGTTTTTTTTTTTATTTTCAAAGCTCTGCGTTACAAACTGTAGTGAAACACTTGGGGGTTCAAAGCTCTCACAACACATCTAGATGAGTTCCTTAGGGGGTATAGTTTCCAAAATGGTGTCACTTGTGGGGGGTTTCTACTGTTTAGGTACATTAGGGGCTCTGCAAACGCAATGTGACGCCTGCAGACCATTCCATCTTAGTCTGCATTTCAAATGGAGCTCCTTCCCTTCCGAGCCCTCCCATGCGCCCAAACAGTGTTTCCCCCCCACATATGGGGTATCAGCGCACTCAGGACAAATTGGACAACAAATTTTGGGGTTCAATTTCTCCTGTTACCCTCGGGAAAATACAAAACTGGGGGCTAAAAAAATAATTTTTGTGGGAAAAAATTGTTGTTTTATTTTTACGGTTCTGCATTATAAACTTCTGTGAAGCCCTTGGTGGTTCAAAGCGCTCACCACACATCTAGATAAGTTCCTTAGGGGGTCTACTTTCTAAAATGGTGTCACTTGTGGGGGGATTCAATGTTTAGGCACATCAGTGACTCTCCAAACGCAACATGGCGTCCCATCTCAATTCCTGTCAATTTTGCATTGAAAAGTCAAACGGCGTTCCTTCCCTTCCGAGCTCTCCCATGCGCCCCAACAGTGGTTTACCCCCCCATATGGGGTATCGTTGTACTCAGGAGAAATTGTACAACAACTTTTGGGGTCCAATTTCTCCTGTTACCCTTGGTAAAATAAAACAAATTGGAGCTGAAGTAAATTTTTTGTGAAAAAAGTTAAATGTTCATTTTTATTTAAAGATTTCAAAAATTCCTGTGAAGCACCAGAAGAGTTAATAAACTTCTTGAATATGGTTTTGAGCACCTTGAGGGGTGCAGTTTTTAGAATGGTGTCACACTTGGGTATTTTCTATCATATAGACCCCTCAAAATGACTTCAAATGAGATGTGGTCCCTAAAAAAAAAATGGTGTTGTAAAAATGAGAAATTGCTGGTCAACTTTTAACCCTTATAACTCCCTAACAAAAAAAATTTTGGTTCCAAAATTGTGCTGATGTAAAGTAGACATGTGGGAAATGTTACTTATTAAGTATTTTGTGTGACATATCTCTGTGATTTAATTGCATAAAAATTCAAAGTTGGAAAATTGCGAAATTTTAAAAATTTTCGCCAAATTTCCATTTTTTTCACAAATAAACGCAGGTAATATCAAATAATTTTTACCACTATCATGAAGTACAATATGTCACGAGAAAACAAAGTCAGAATCACTGGGATCCGTTGAAGCATTCCAGAGTTATAACCTCATAAAGAGACAGTGGTCAGAATTGTAAAAATTGGCCCGGTCATTAACGTGCAATCCACCCTTGGGGGTAAAGGGGTTAAAAAGATGGGAGAGGCCTGTAATTGACATCATAGGTAGACCACAACTATGAGAGTCAAATTAGAAAACAAATCCAGAAAATCACCTTGTCTGATTTGGCAAGATTTATTTAGCAAATTATGGTGGAAAATAAGTATTTGGTCATTAACAAAAGTTCACCTCAATATTTTGTTCAATATCCTTTGTTGGCAATGACAAGGTCAAATGTTTTGTGTAAATCTTCACAAAAGTCTGGCCCGTCATGTTTGGAGGAGACAGAATGCTGAGTTGCATCCAAAGAACACCATACCTACTGTGAAGCATGGGGGTGGCAACATCATGCTTGGCGCTGTTTCTCTGCAAAGGGACTAGGACAACTGATCCATGTACATGAAAGAATGAATAGGGCCATGTATTGTGAGATTTTGAGTGCAAACCTCATTCCATCAGCAAGGGCATTAAAGATGAAACGTGGATGGGTCTTTCAGCATGATAAGGATCCCAAGCACATTGCCAGGGCAACAAAGGAGTGGCTTTGTAAGAAGCATATGAAGGTCCTGGAGTGGCCTAGTCAGACTCCAGATCTCAACCCCATAGAAAACCTTTGGAGGGAGTTGAAAGTCTGTTGCCCAGCGACAGGCCCAAAAAATCACAGCTCTAGAGGAGATCTGCATGGAGGAATGGGCCAGCATACCACCAACAGTGTGTGCCAACCTTGTGAAGACTTACATAAAATGTTTGACCTCTGTCATTGCCAACAAAGGATATATAACAAAATATTGAGATGAACTTTTGTTAATGACCAAATACTTATTTCCCACCATAATGTGAAAAATAAATCTTGCCAAATAAGACAAGGTGATTTTCTGGATTTGTTTTCTCATTTTGACTATCGTAGTTGTGGTCTACCTATGATGTCAATTACAGGCCTCTCTCATTTTTTTTAAGTGGGAGAACTTGCACAATTGGTGGCTGACTGAATACTGTATATGTATACGTATAAGATGACCCCCAACTTTTCCATTTAAAACATAGAGTTTGGGATATACTCGCCGTATAAGTCGGGGGTCATCTTATACGCCAAGTGTCATCATATACAGCGTGTGCAGAGGTCTGAGGTCGCAGCTCTCCCGGGTTTCTCAGCGGTGCACGCGGCAACTTCTGTTCCCAGAGATGCATTGCGTGAAGGACCGTTGTGACGTCACGGTCGCGTGATCGCGGCGTCATCTCAGGTCCTTCGCGCAATGCATCTCTGGGAACAGAAGCCGCCGTGTGCACCGCTGAGAGCCGGGAGAACTCCGGGGGCCGTCGGAAGATAAGTTTATCTCTATTTTTTATTTTTATTCTTTTTTCTTACATGAATATGGATCGCAGGGCCTGAAGGACAGTCTCCTCTCCTCCAGACTCTGAGCACCCTCCTCCAGGACCGCTCCCTGCACCATATGAGGTGACCTCAGAGCTCCGCACACGCTGTACACGGCATATAAGACGACCCCCGACTTTTGAGAAGATTTTCAGAGGTTAAAAAGTCATCTTATACGCCGGAAAATACGGTACTTTTTTCCCCACTGTATATTCATAGGCAAACTATAGGCAGCATGACGGAGCAGGGTTTGGCACAGTTTCCTCCGGGGACGACATCTGCTCACATTTTTCTTGGTGTCTGTGTAAGTAATCTGGTGTCTTCTCATATACTGATAGGTGAAATAGATTAATATGTGTGTCTGAGACATTAGATTATGGGAGACTCCATTGCTGATAAGTAAACATAATAAAGATAAAAGCTGATTTCCTTAAGCTGTGTTTACACGTTGCATTTTTGCTGCATTTTTTTAATGCAAAGTTTTTAATGCAAAGTAATGCTGAGTTTTATAGTACCAGCAAAGGTTATGAGATTTCAGAAATCTCATGCACACATATTGGGTTTTTCCTGACTGATTTAGAAAACTGCTGCGTTTTTCCAAACTGCAGCAGGTCACTTCTTTCAGCGTTTTTTGTAGCGCATTGTCACCCATAGAAAGCAATAAGTTAAGTGCAAAACCGAAGCAAAAAAAATCAGGTATCAGGTTTTGCTGTGTTTTTGATGCAAAAACCTAAGTAAGTTGCAACATGTTTTTTGGGGGGGCGCTAAACTTTATCAACATGCACAAGAGGCAATAAAAACGCAGCAAAAACAACACAACAAAACCTGCTTTTTGTAAGCAGCTTTTTTACTGCCAAGAGAGCAGGTTTTGCTATCATAAAAAAAACTAATAAAAAATGCAACGTGTGAACATAGGCTTAGGGTAAATTGTTGAGCAAAGAACTATCCATAGAACATGTTGTCAGGACTGCAGGACAAGACATAGTCACTCAGCCCCTACATTGTGCAATAGGACTCGGCATTCGGTGCGATCTCCAAGAGACTGTAACGTAATGGCTTTGCATACATTAGGTATAATAGCAATAGGAAACCGATGACGTCACTTCCCAACATGAGCTAAATATAAACGAGTTACCTGGCAGCTTCACGGCGCATTTATTAAGGGACATTAATTACAGCCTTTACAAGTTCTGTGGATTTGCAGAGATGAGAATCGTATAATGCAGGGCGGAGGACAGCGTCCCTGCTTTGTCATATAGGGACAATGTATGACAGCGGATCCATGTGTCTATAATGTGGCTGCTGAGTGCAATGCAACATGTCAGGGAGGGCAGAAGGGGGAATTTCGCAGATCTCACCAATTTGTCAGGGGGAACAATGGAGAGATCACACAGATCCCCCCACTTACAACCATTCTGTTAGGCCAGTCTCACACGTCCAGATAATTCCGGTACCGGAAAAATCGGTACCGGAATTATCCGTGTCCGTGTGCCCGTGCGTTTCTGTGGCACATCAGTGTGGCACACGTGCGGCACACGTGTGCCGCCCGTGTGCCCACTGGGTACCACATGCACCGTGCTGGGTACCACACGCACCAGCATCTGGTGCTGAAGCCGCCATTCATATCTTCCCTGCAGCAGCGTTTGCTGTAGAGAAGATATGAATATTCCTTTTTTTTTAGTTTCTCGTGTTTAAAATAAAGCTCCATGTGCCCAACCCCCTCCCACCCCCTGTGCGCCCCCTGCTGTTCTTAAAATACTCACCCGGCTCCCTCGCTGGCTGGCGCTGCTTCCTGTCCTGGCTGCATCTTCTACTGTATGAGCGGTCACGTGGGGCCGCTCATTTACAGTGATGAATATGCGGCTCCACCCCTATGGGAGGTGGAGCCGCATATTCATGACTGTAATCGGCGGCCCCACCTGACCGCTCATACAGTAGAAGGTGCGGCCAGGACAAGAAGCAGCGCCAGCGAGGGAGTGAGCCGGGTGAGTATTTTAAGAACAGCGGGCGGGCGCACAGGGGGTGGGAGAGGGGTGGGCACATAGAGCTTTATTTTAAACACGAGAAACTAAAAAAAAAAGGAATATTCATATCTTCTCTACAGCAAACGCTGCTGCAGGGAAGATATGAATGCCGGCTTCAGCTTACTGTAGCGCTGTCTCCTGCACGGCACATGGACTGCACACGGACAGCGTCCGTGTGCGGTACGTGTTTTACACGGACCCATTGTCTTTAATGGGTCCGTGTAATCCGTGCGCTCCCACGAACACTAACATGTCTCCGTGTTTGGCACACGGAGACACGGTCCGCAAAAAATCAATGACATCTGCACAGATGCATTGATTTTAATGTGTCTACGTGTATCAGTGGCTCCGGTACGTGAGGAAACTGTCACCTCACGTACCGGAGCCACTGACGTGTGAAACAGGCCTTAGGGGAACGCAACTCCACTGCCTCCAATCGTCAAGTAAATTACGCAATTGACTGACAAGTGATGGATGAGGTTGCAGCTTCTTCCACTACCAGGCCGGATATTGGGGAACTCACAGCGAGCGTATGGTATATACACCTTCGATTCCAACGCATGCTGTGTATGTATATATATATATATATATATATATATATATACATATATATATATATATATATATATATATATACACACACTGGTCAAAAAAAAATATATCCAACACTAAAATCCCACATCCTAGATATCACTGAATTAAATTTTCCAGTTGCAAATCCTTATTCATTACATAGAAGAATGCATTGAGAACAATAAAACATAAAAATGATCAATGTAAATCAAAATTAATATCCCATGAAGGTCTGGATTTGGAATGATACTCAAAATCAAAATGGAAAATCAAATTACAGGCTGATCCAACTTCAGTGGAAATGCCTAATGACAAGGAACTGATGCTCAGTAGTGTGTGGCCTTCACATACCTGTATGACCTCCCTACAATGCCTGGGCATGCTTCTGATTAGGCAGCAGATGTTCTCCTGAGGGATCTCTTCCCAGACCTGGATTGCAGCATCAGTCAAATCTTGGACAGTTTGTGGTACAATGTGGTGTTGGTGGATGGAACCAGACATGATGTCCAAGATGTGCTCTATTGGATTTAGGTCTGGGGAAAGGGCAGACCAGTCCATAGCATCAATGGCTTCATCATGCAGGAACTGCTGACACACTCCAGCCACATGAGGCCTAGCATCAGAAGGAACCCAGGACCCAGTGCACCTGCATATGGTCTCACAATGGGTCTGAAGATCTCATCCCGTTACCTAATGGCAGTCAGGGTAACTCTGGCTAGCACATGGAGGGCTGTACGGCCCTTCGAAGAAATGTCTACACACATCATTACTGACCCACTGCCAGACTGGTCATGCTGCAGGATGTTGCAGGCAGCAGAACATTTAAGTGTTCCGTTTATTTCTTGGAGGAGTGTATATCTACCCCGATACAATCACTGACA